>NC_134469.1:101783-541166 GCF_964194025.1 Convolutriloba macropyga
GAGCAATTTACTCGACCTTCCCACCATCAGTGATTGCTACAATCGAAATCGCTGATCCTCCCTGTTGATAATAATGACACGTTCTCAGGTTATGAGAACAATGTGTTGTGTAAACAACTGAGGTAAAACTTGTCATATACGGCAACGGGAAAAACTTGTTCATACGTAAGGTGCAAAATTAACGAATATCAGTTTATCTATATCTAGACGGTTCTTTAAATTTTCATACTGACAGCAACTATAAATACCTGTGAATTTTTGTACTTTTAGGCCTTTTTGAATTCAATTCGTAAAAATATAAATTTCTTGTTACTCGTGCTAGAGATCACGACAATGGTGTCCAGACAACCGACTGACCAAATATGGGATCTGAAAAATGCTGAATCCTGTACTGCCTGGATTCTTTTTGTGCTGAAATGTCGCGCAGAGAAGAAAGAAGACAAAATCAACACCGACGGTACAATATCGCACCTACAATTAACAAAAACTTTTCTTAGTGTGTGCGAACAAAATGCATATCTGAAATTTAGGAGCCTTATGATCCCTAGGAAACTACTGCAGACCCTTTTTAAAGAGATCAGACTCTAATTCAAAACTACCCTTCTCCCAAAGTTATAACGGCAGAAAGGGCTAACTTTCTGTCCATTGTCCAAGGCGTCGGAGAATCCAATGATCATTTTCTAGCGCGCCTAAGAGAAGAAGCACGTGTTCAAGCACAAGCTTGATTTCCTTAATTTGTTTTGATTGATTGATGACTTCTGATTTGTTTTGATTTGTAAAATTTGCGGGTTTTATGTTTTACCCACGTGTGCAACCTAGCAATTCATTGTAATCTGGAAATCTCTTGAACACGCTAAAAGGAAACAAAAAATACACCAATCAGATGTAAGTACCGAATCTGATAGCAGTTCATATCAGACATTTGACACTAATATCCGAGACCAACGGAAAACACAAAAGAAAACACAGCGACATCAGCAACAATCAAGACAACGAAACTTACATCCTTTTACCAGGAAACAATCATCAAATAAAATCACGCCTTTACACAGAAGAAATCAACAGACAACAGACTACGACAGTAATTATCTGCAATCAACCGACGATGAAAGCGACGATCATCAACAAATCGACAACATCAGACTAAGCAGTAACCCAACGCATTATGGACTACAACCAAAAATACAAGGAGCCAGAAAAAGAGAAAGAAAATAGACAAGAGCCATGATGTTAACCTTGCTTCAACAAATACCCAATTTCAGGAGACCCAAGGTCAAGGTACTTCAAATATTCACGAACATGTTCAAAATCAAGAACAGCAATGTCTTCAAAGCATCGATTTCTATCAAGATGCGAACAAAATCAATAGAGGTAACCAATCAAATGAAAGAGAATTGAGAAGAAAAGCCGTCAACAACCTAATCCCAGAAACGAACAACAATCTTGGCAATTTTAATCTAAACGCACAGGACCAAAGACTACCAAATTACATCAACAGAACTGGCCAACAACCAGACAGACAGTTTCAACATACACAGACAACAGAAAACATTTTCTTGCCACGACAAGCACAACAACAACATGTCACATCCACCATTAATCTTCCAAAAAACTCAACTCAAATCCTTCAGCGGAGATCCATTGAGATGGCACGACTGGTTTAGTTTTTTCAAAGCCACAATACATGACAATGTAACACTGACAGATGCCCAACGGATGACATATCTTCAAAACGCCCTCACAGACAGAGCCAAAGACAGCATTATTGGATACTCATACAACGGAGAGTTTTATAATGAAGCAATGCAAGAATTACAAAAACGATTCGGGAAACCACAGCATGTTACAGCAGCTTACCTTGATAAGTTGGAACAATGGCCCAGACCGACCATTAATAACCCCGAAAGTTTTGTATCTTTTGCAGCGTTTCTTAGACAAATGGTTCAAACGTTCATACTTCACAATTTCACATCAGATCTTCAATCCTCAGCTGTCCTTAAGATTGCAAAAGATAAACTTGCGCCAACAATGATAATCAGATGGAACGAATACGTCCTTAGACAAGCTATTGTTCAACCTAATTTAATACATTTTAAGGACTGGATCGATAATTATGCAGAAGCTTGCGAAGATTTGTCAACATCACAAAGACCAACCAATCAAGAAAACAGTTCGTCTAAAAAATCAAACAGACTCTTCCAACAGCAAAGTAACAAAAGATGCCCTCTATGTGGTTACAGTCACAACTTAGGAAAATGCAACCAATTCCTCAATAAAGATATTAACGAAAGACAACAAACAGTAAGACAACTGAAAATTTGCCCAAATTGCCTCACCGAACACCCAAAAGGACAGTGTAACAGTCATTACCGATGTCGAATCGAAAACTGCAACGGATTTCATCACTCAACAATTCACAGAAACAACTTTAACAGTTCACAGACATTTTCACCAAATCAGCAACAGCAAAGAAACCAACAGCAACAACATCAACAACAAACAAACAACCAGGTTCAAAACCAATCTGCAAACAATTATCACAACAATCGTGGTCTGCAAAACAACGGACACCAAACACAGATAACCGCAAACAGATCACAGTTTCAACCAAATGGATTCAACTATGGAAGAATGGCTGGTTACAATCATAACAACAACACCACGTAATTTGTTTGGTCAAAACAATAACAATAACCGTTTCAATCAGAATTACAATCCCAACAACAACAATGGAAGCACCTTACTAAAATGTTTTGTCTAAAATCAAGCAGCGGTTGAATGTCTGTTCATTTTAGAGACAATTTTCCTATCCATAATTTTGTCTGAGCAATTTGTGATCAGGTTGATTTTCACATTTGGTTCTTCTTCACATCTCATTCTGATTAAAGTACTCTCACACTCAGTTCAAAATTTGAAAATTATCAATTGCTCTGCGCTTAAACAATTCAAGATCGGTTCTTTTTTTCGTTCTTTCTTCGAAGCTTGCGCTATAGAAAACAAACCATTGCCTACGTCAATTTCAACTTATATCTTATAACACCGATGACAAAAAAAACTTCAAGTCGAATTTTTAGAAACTGACAAAAAGAGCTGTGCTTGAAACGTTTCTACATCAGAACCGGAACCCTATTCTCATACAATAAAGTTGCAATATATCTCAATTACAACAAAAAAAATTATGAACTTAGAGTAATTTTTGAAAATGTAAAGTTGAGTGTAGTGACAACGTCAAGTCATGGACATAGGAGAATCTTCATGTAATTCTGCAAACGAAACATCAGGTATGAGTGGTGAAACAAATCGGTCAAAAAATATTTCGATGAACTATCAAAAAATGTTGTTGGTCTAGTCAAAACTAAATAGAATCGGGAATTAAAATTTCAAGAATTGGAAAAAAAGCAGCAAGAGAAGAACAATGGCATGATAGCAAAAAAACTTTATACTAGCAAATACTGTGTGATCATTTGTAATCTTCCATTCGAATCAAAAGATCAGCGGAATCTGTTTAAAAGTCTTTTGATTTTTTTGATAAATATCATGGAATCAAACTGCGGGAGGACCGAATAAAAACCTGTCATATTCTTCCTGGCACGGGGTCGCATGTTTGCGGCTACTCAGTAATATGCAAGTTCGTGTATTTTGACAAACGTGATCTAGTGTTTGCATGCAAATGGAAATTTAAAAATTTGAAGAACCCATTGAATATTTGAACATGTATAACAACTAGATGAGGAAACAAAGAAACAGGGTTATAAATAAAAAAGTACTACAGAAATTGGTCTGTTCTAGGAAACAATTCTGTGTTAGAAAATCTAGTATTTAGAATGAAACACAAATTACAATGTTACAAAGATAAATTTTGTCTTCTGGAATGCGACTCAGCATTTGAAAAATTTCAACAAACTATCATTGATGAAACAAAACATTATGTGCCAGAGAAGAAATCAGAGACTATCAGGCATCAGACATGGATTGATAACTCAATTAATAAACTTGCAGCAGTAAAGCAAAAACTTTAACAGAGATACATAATACAGAAAACAACGACAATAAAAAGAGAATTAAAAGAAATATGAAATTGCTACAGAAAAGAATGCTCGAAAAAAAAAGAAACTTTTAACAACGAAAAAAAAAGCGACACAAAAAACACTGGCGTCGTTAGCAAGTTTCTACGTAAAGTCAGCGAAAAAGAACCATCCGTGGAAATTGAAAACCTGAAAAATAAGAACAGCTCAGAATATGATAGACTCAAAAAATTTTATACACGAGAGTACAGTTTGCTTTTGTTCCGACTCTTACCTACTTGGTCAAAAAGTGTTTTGAAAACAGTCTTTTCCGAACTGTCTAATGAAAGTAGTAATTGTCCCATTGTATAAAAAAGGGGAAATCTCAAAGTTGCTGAAAACTACAGACCAATCATTATGCTGCCAACAATTGGAGACTTGATTGAGAAATTGTTTGAAAAATTTTTCTGGAAGAATTCAAACTACTAAACAAAAATCAATTTGAGCTTAGGCAAAAAAGAACACAGTTGACTCCTTGGTATCCTTTATTGAGAGCGTCGGGAATGATTGGGAGTATGGTGCTGCAGAAACTAAAGCTGTGTTCATCGAACTAAAAAATGCTATTGATACTGTTGTACACAATCATTTTATTCGGCGCATTAAAGTTATTATGCGATGTACTTATTTAATAATTTTATCTAATCTTGAAGGACATATCACAAAATCATCTTAAGTTCACTGTCTACCGCCTTTTAATTCAAAAATTATGTCTGTTGCCCTAATTCCCGCATTGGGAATTATTTGTTCACATTTTTTACGACTTCTGTCTCGTTTACTTATTATAAACTTCACTCTTTTATTCTCGCATCTCGAGTACAGTTGCTCAAATAAACTTATTTCTTGACAGTCGTTTTTACTATCTGAGTAAAATAGACAAATGTCAGATAAGCGATTCACTAGGCGATTCAAAAATAATTTCATGTTAAGTTCACTCGCCGCACAAGTAAGCTCAACAGAAATCCTAATAACAATTCGTAATGCAAAATCAATACTTAATATCGATTGTGTACGACATGGCGCAGTCAGCAACGCAAAAACGAACCCCACTTGGCATCGAACCCTTCTGGGAAAAACCTAGTGCAGACCCCCCTTTGAAGCGGGAAAAAAAGCAGATGCAGGTGAAATTGGCTCTTCTTGCGAAGGAGAATATTTTATTGTATACTTTACTTGAACCAAAGCCCGAGAATGTTCAACATCCTCTAGAACCGATCTACGAGAGTAGAAAAGCAGGTTCCTCGGCCCAATCAGAACGAGAACGTCTAGCAAGAAATGCACTATTGAAAATGAATTGGGAGAATCGATGTCATAAACAGATGGAGATAGGGATCATGTGTGGAGATAAGCCATGGACACAAGCAGATCGCAAGACAGTATCTATGCTATATCTCAGTTTGGGCACCGAAGGAAGAATCATATGTAGCATTAACCCGCACCTTAAGTTGACATCGGTGGAACTTTGGCAAATCATGTAAAAAACGTTCAATAATAACGTTCATTAACAGCTTAATATCACCTTTGATACGTAAATGCTACTCAACACCAAGCAGTCAAAAGGGGAATCTAGTGAACATTTCTTTGGCAAATGGAAAGAATTGCCCGAGAATTCCGATTTTGGAAATCAAGAAGATAACCTTATCAGAGGCCTCTTCATTGCCAATATGCAAGACCCCGAAATTCAACGAGAATTACTTAGAGAAACTCTTGAACCAGCACAAGCACTACGCTTAGCTATAAATATGGAAATCGGACAACGGCATCAGTTACAAATCTCGAACGCACAATCCGCGTCACATGTGAATGCAATAACTCCATCCACAACGGCCCTTTCGCCAATCGAATCTTTGACAAAATGTTACAGCCCATATTCGACAGACGAATCAACTCTGCTGAAACTGTGGCCTCACTTGGTCAGCAAATCACAAGGACAAATGTATTGCAAAATTCAAGACATGCAATAATTGCGGCTTACAGAATCACTTTTCGCGTGTATGTCGTAAACCGAAGTCTTCATCTACTAAATCAACTCGTCCCAATGTCAACTCAATTGAGGAAAATACAACGAAGAATCTGTTAATGCAATTCAAAATACCATTTATAACCCTCAATGGGGATCAGACTATGATAAATCAGACAATAACATGGTAGCTAGCATTGCTAGTACTACAGTGCAAATTGAACCCAAAAATACAATCTTACAGATACGCAAGTAGGACTTCTCATTGACTCCGTGAGTGTGTGCACCACCCTGAACGAATCACCTGCTACTGAAGTAATCAATAAATCTACACTTTCACGATGGCTAACAACAGCACCTTCTCAAGAAAGCAAGACCTTTGCTAATGAACCAATACCCGTCATTGGAATGATGCAAACTCCGGTAGAAAGTAATGGTTGGCGGATCGAAGACGCTGAACTTGTGGTTGTTAGAGATGTATTGAAACCACTCATTGGTAGAGACTTACTTGAGGCCTTGGAATATCAATCACTCAAACGTTTTGCTCTGATAAGGGTAGTATGGTCCACATTATCACAACTCAATGCCCATTCAAAACTTGCATAGCAAATCAATTTCCCCACCTTTTTTAAGCACTGGCAGATCAAAAGTCTACTTTGTTCAATCTAATTTTCACAAAAATCTTCAACCTAAACATCAAAGAGTTAAAAGAGTACCCATTAATTTACAAGAACGAGTTAATAGTGAAATTTAAAAACTTCTTGAAGAAGAACACATAAAAAACTCATTAATTGTTCTGATCAATATTTTATTTCTGCAATCGTTATTACAGTTGTACTCTAAAATTCCTGATAAAGCCATACATAAAAACAAGTACCAAATGCCAACTATTGAAACACTGATAGATTCCGTATCACAAATAATAACTGATTACAAAACAGAACCAGCAGATAAAACCTATTTCTCCAATATAGATCTTAAGTATGCTTATAGTCAACTGAACCTACATCCTGACACTGCCAAATTTTGCAATTTCAATATTGTAAGCGGTGAGATGACAGGCATATACAGATCGATTTAAAACTGTTTTCTACGGACTTACTGATATGCCTGCCGAGTTTCAAAAGGCAGTGGATTATACATTAATCGGCCTTAAAAAGACATTTTGTTTCCGTTACGGTATTTTTATTGTAAGCAAAACTTCAGAGGAAGATCATTTTCAACTTGTAATAGATTGCCTTAAAAAATTAGATGCAGATAACCTTCTTACAGTTTTAAACAAATGTCATTTTGCGAAACAAGAAATATCATGGTTGGGGTAAAAAATTACTCAATCAACTCAATCAGGAATATCACCTCTTGAATCTAAAACTTATGCAATCCTTTCACTGCAACCACTACACAAATACATTCAAAAACCTACGCTCTTTCACTGCAACCACTAAAATCAACGCTCTTTCCTTGGTTCAGTTCACTATATAAGCAAGCTTATACCCAATTTAGCACAACTTTGCTATCCTCTAAGACCTCTTCTTTGTAAACCTACAAAATACATTTGGACTGATGAACACACTATACATTTTAACGCTATACAAAAACGAATCGCGAATCACACAGATAATACTCATTATAAACCGCAACACGAAACACGTATAAAATGTGATGCTTCTCGTTCCGGTTTAGGAGCAGCGTTAGAACATTTGACTGCTAACGATTGGCAGCCGATATTATTTGCATCTAAATTTTTGAATAGTAGCGAAGAACATCACAGCATCAATGAGTTTGAAGTCCTTGGAGTGGTCTGGTCTGTAGAATACTTTAAAAACTATATTTACTGTGAAAAATTTTTCATCATAACTGATCATCGAGCCCTTCTTTCAATGTTAAAAGAACACAGATCCAATAAATCTTATAACAGTCGTTTATCAAGATGTGTTGATCGTCTTTTAGCCTATCAATTTAAAATAGAACCTTTACCAGGCGCAAAGATGGGACTTGTTGATTATATATCCCGCAACCCTTATCAACCTGCCAAAAGTTTTTCTAAAAACGATGAAGAATTTTTGGTTACAACATTATCCCGTATACAAGCAGATGCAAAAATACTTCAACAAAAAAACACATTTCGGCTGTTAAATTTAATAAGTTCCACTTAGATACTAAAACTGACATAAAAACACCTAGTTTTCAACAAATAATCAAGTACTGAATATAAATACAGTGAGTCTTAAATCGTTAACAAAAAACAATATGTTATTCGCTCCGGAGGGTCCTAGCTCAAATTTACCTTTGGAATATAAACATATTTTTATTAGTAATAACGCAATGCGCGTACGCTTAACTCAAATTAATTCAACACTCGCCACGCGAGTTCAACGTTCAAATCTAATCTCTCCTAACCATACTAATTCAGATAGTGAACACGCAATGCGCGTACTCTTAACTCAAAAAATTCAACACTCGCCAAGCAAAAGTCTAATTCAAATTTCTTTCCCTTTAATTGTACAAACGTTGATGACCCACATGCATAGTGGGTACACTTAACTCACACTCAATTATCACCTGCTCAGCATTCTAAAACTTTCAAATCAAAAACCCCAAATCATAATATTTTTGATTGTGATTTCGACCAGCGAGTACGCTTCACACAAAATAAATTAACACTCGCCGGGCACAATCCTCTTTTAATAAAACAACCACATGTTACGAATAACTCAAATGCCTTATATGCAATTCACGCTAGCAAACACCAAATTAAATCCCCACTCGAATCGCATAGTACAAATACTGTAAATATGACGCTACAATTTGAGACTCAAATAGCACCATTTGAGACGCAAAATTCCGGAAAGGCGTCACTCGGTTAGCAAAATCAGCCTGAATTTAGTAAATTAGGCCACTTACAACTTGTCAATCACAAATGGGCCTCAAAATCGTACCCTAATTAGCACTCAAAAATCAAATATTTTGAATATTTCACGCGCTCAATTGACAAACAAAGAAAAGTCGCTTCTTGCCCAAATTCATTCTGAAATACAGTTGTCTTCTAACTTAATTAATTTAAATTAAAACTCATCAAACTCGTCAAAAATCATGCAACAACTGTCCTCAATGAAAAGAAAATCGACCTCTACTCGATCTAACCGAACTTGGCCTCGCGTTTCATTCACGAATAACGCAACAAAAAAAACGCCTCGCTAATCACTCTCTCATTCAAACATCAGTACCCCACTGACGGATAGCCCTCCAGTCTTGTCCTTCGATAAAGTGATTGGGAAAGTATTTAATAAAAATTTGAACGCCTCCCTAACGAGCAAAGATGCAGTGCTCAAAGATGTCCGGGAGTGCATCATCCGTTCCGACGAGGAACGTTTGAAAGAACTAAACCCCTAACTGCATAGCTACTGGCGAGATTTGCGTGTCAGCGGTGGGTGCATTTGCTTGGATGAGAAGGTGGCCATCCCAAACGCCCTGAAGGATGCACTCATAGACAACCTCCATGCCAGTCACCCGGGTATCTGGAGGATGGTATGTACTGCTGGTGGCCATACATGAATAGAGACCTTTTAGTCTGAGCAATATAGTGCAAACCTTGCACTGGAATTGGTAAAAAATTAAAATCTATAATTCCCGGAAAGCAATTTCAAGCACATAAACCATGTATAGTCTCGAACCAAGAGATACTAATAAATTTTGCATGCCCTATTAATAATGAAAAAGGTCATGAAATTTATATTTTGACATGTATTGATAGATCCTCCAAAAACCCTTCTGCCGAAGTTTTTGATAAAGCAAACGCTTATAATGTAATTAAATTTTTAGATAATTATTTACAAATTCACGGAGTTCCCCGATCATTACAAATAGATTAAGCTCGTTGTCTTATAGGAAATCAAGTTAAAAAAATTTTGCACAACAAATAATTTAGTACAACGATTGTTTAAAACAATTAAAAAGCGCCTTGCATGTATAAAAGAAGCAAATAAAGAATTAAACTCCTTCACCATTAAAGCAGCATTCAAGTCAACTCCATACCAGCTCCGCACATGTAAACATAAAACTACTAAGATTTCGTCTTTCGAATCACACTTTGGGCGAAAAGCCAATACTCCGCTTAGCAATATTAGTACTAAGCCAAGTTCTTCTGATTTGAGCTATGAAAAAATTTTAAATCATTATTTAGACGACGAGACGGTCACACCCAATGAATTGCTACCAGAAGACCTTTGGGGAAATTATAGCAGTGACCGAGAAGTTGAGAAGAATATGTGCGCGGTCACGAAAGTCGCCCTCTCTCGCGAACGGCTTGCGGGTGACAACAAATCTCGCTTCTTACGCTCGACAAAAACTCACCGCCCTCTACCTCTCAAGGAGCATACAATGCAGTTAAACATTGCCCACAAGAAGCACCCGAATAAATGGTCCAAGAAAGAACCTCAACGGAATATATGAAATGTTAGTCCCTGGCTCGGTTGCCCAGAAAACTGAACAATTTACATCAGTAATTCGTGAACCATGGAAGCTGGAGGTCACTGTCAGGCATAGTGATATTGCCAAATTTGGAACCCGAGACCAATGAAAGACCAAGTTGACCGAATATATTAATTATAGAGGACCCAGAATCAATGAAAAACCAACAGAGGCTAAAATACTTAGCCACACAAAAAAAATCACTCGATTTCAGAAGGGCGACCGTAATATGAAGCATCGCAAAGGTGATACGGCCAGCGGTGTTTCATCTAACCGATCAAATATTGCTCGTGCAATGCGAGTAAGGATGCTTAAAGTACTACCCAATCTCGTGCCGCCGGAGACCTCATTCCAAACTGAGGCAAATCCCGTCCCACAAATCGCAGCCTCAAAAGTAATTATTGCGCCTCCAACAACAAATACATTCACAGAACTAACGTTACCTTCTACTTCGGCACCATTGGAAGCATTGCACCAATTTCTTCCGCAAACAACAAAGAGGAAACGAAAAGTCCAAAATATTATGGATTTGAAAATGACGATTCATCCGGCGAATCGACAAATTCGTGCTCACCTAATTTCGCACAGCCCCGCAGGAAACGTCGTGCTGGCGATGTCGAATCAAACCCTCTGTATTCCAAACAATCGTTGATACTGCGGCTCAAGTAGAGCCAATTCCGAATGCGTTCCCCTCGCCAGTCATAGAAGAGGTTTCTCCAACTGAGCCTCGCATCCGCCCAGCAAATCAGAGTCCACCAGATTATTTGGAGGAGGATATGTAAACTCAAATTTTACATATTCTAAACTTAATACAGTATTATTTATTGTTGACAACTATTTAACCGGTGAATAAGTATTAATATATAAACATATTGTTATGAAAATTTTCATGTTATGCAATTTTAATTTTCATCAAAAAGGGAGAAATGTTGTACATAATTATTTTATTTGGTGCAGTAAAATTATTCTACGATGTACCTGCTTAATGTTTAAACCGAATCTTGAAGGACATATTACAAAGTCATCTTAAGTTTACTGTTTACCGCCTTTTAATTCACACTTTATGTCTGTTGCCCTAATTTCAGCATTGGGAATCATTTGTTCACATTTGTTATAACTTCTTTGTTGTTAACTTATTATAATTTTCACTCTTTTACTTTTGCAACTCGAGTAAAGTTGCTCAATTTAACTAATTTTTTGACAGTCGTATTTACTATCTAGGTAAAATAGACAAGTGTCAGATAAGCGATTCGCTAATAGAAATCCCAATAGCGATTCGTATTGGAATATGAAGTACACAATATCGACATAGTATCTTTTTTTGGACAAACTAAACAACTTGGGATTGAGGGGTCACTTGCAAAATTTTTTCAAATTTTATCTAAGCAAAAGGCAACAGTGTGTAAATTCAGGAAAAGTATAGTCCATTTTTGCAGAAGTCCATTATGGATTTCCACATGGATCAGTACAGGGACCGGTTCTTTTTCTTGTGTATATTAACGACTGAGATGATTACGGCAGTCAGAACTCTTTGACCTTATACGCTGACGATACTGTTGTTCAACAAAAAAGGGGGAATCAGCAACCAAATTTTTCAGCAAATATTTGGACCTGGTTAGTGATTACTTCATAAAACATGACTATAAACAATGATAAAATGGCCTTGTGAACACGAAAGCCAGACGAGGAAGTTCGCAGTAACAAATAAATATAAAAAGAAATAAACCTGACAAAGAGATCATCACTGAAATACTTAGGTATAAAATTTGATGACAATCTGAAATTCGGCGAGCTCATTAAAAACGTTTGCTCAAAACTGAACAAATTCTCAGGACTTTAACCTGAACTTCAGATCGAAATTAAACTGTTAAACAACTTTTATTATAGACAGAGTGTATGTCCAGCCTGTCGTTAGCTAGGGCGCCTTGGTCTATGAAATAAGCAACAAGACCGTAATTTTGGCACGAGTCAAAAATAAAACAAAATACCAAAAATTTTTTTTAATAAGCCTAAATCAAAATCCAATTGCCTGGAACGAGAACCAAATCACATTTTATCTCCATAAGAATGATGCACTTTTCTGAACTGCTGTAAAAATTAGTTGAAATTTTGAGAGCAGAATGCCAAAAAGATTGTCTCAAAATCTTTACTACGAGAAGAGAAATTGTTACACAGCAAGCAAAAAAAAACCAATCAAAGCAAATTAAAACCGCGAAAAAAAGCAGCAGCCTAAGTCCTAAAACTTTAGTAGTAAGTATATGAAAATTGCTTAACTTCATTTAAAAATTTTATTCTTATTTTGTTTTAGAAGTTCAAAATATGAGTGCAAGAAAACTCAAGCGATTCTTCTCTAGTTTCAGGGACAATTTTTTTTGTGGACAACTTGGACCTTTTTGCTTGGTTTTATTAAGAAAACTCGATAGAATTCAGAATAAGATTTTGGTTTCCTCCTACATCGTTTTACTATGATACGCCACGCCTTCACACCATTGGTCATAGTAATGGCACTGGTCATCACTAGGATCTCTTGGACCTATTGATGACCTGTTGACTAGATTTTTTATTATGGTACATATTTTATACCGTATGTGTTGCAAACGATTGTAGATCCTACTCGAGAACATTTTATTATTATTATTATTATAAGTTGAGACTAGCCTTTTCCGCGAAATCTCAATTTATGAAAGTGACATTTGCATCTCAAAAAAAAAATAAAAACAGAGGATCACAAATTAATTTCAAAATACCACTCACTTTTTGCAGGTCAATTGACTAAATTGTTAAACTCACGGTATATATCACTGATTGCAGTTTGCTGAAGCCATTTTCAACAATAGACCAACACGGTCCCGCTATATCGATTTGATTTGTCTAAGCCCACTTAAAAGAAAAAGTGGTATTCAAATTACAGATCAGAGCAACACAAAGGCAATTCTTTCAGCTATATGCAGAAAAAAGAACAGCGAAGAAAGAACTTTTAATTGTTTTTCAGTAATGTTTTGGTACCAAGAACATCACTATATAAATGTCCGACAAAAATTCTTAACCTAAAATTTAGGATTTTATCAAAACATAGAAGTTTTTCGAGATAATTTGACCTCTATTAAAAAATTACAACTATTTTAATGAAAAGGAATTTGTAAAAATAAGTCAACTTCATAAATAACCGTCCACCAAAAATAACAGAAAATCCTTTTGAACAAGAAATTGTGCTCCATAGAAAAATATCATCAGAAAACTCCTAGGAGACAAAAAGATGAAACGATCAGAGAAAGTATAAGCGACGATGCGAGTGTTAATTCGGGCAGAGCGTGATTCGCAACAAGCAGCAACGTTGCAAGGTAAATAATAATTCGCATGTTCCAGCGCAATCCGTAGTACGATGACACTGCTAAATTCCGTGTTGATGAGCTCTTCCACCTCTTCAAGCACCAAAAGAATTTAAAATTGCTCCGCGAGGTCCAGAGACAGGCGCAAGTTCGTCATCGGCGCCGCTAGATCCACCCGAATACTGCAGTAGTAGATAAAAAAGGGATACCAACCACCAGTAAAATTTGACCCTTTCTCCTAACGCTAATCGCGCATGTCGGATCGGGCCAAATTTTACCGCTTGTTGCTATCCCTGTTTTATCCACTACTACATATTCACTCTAAGTATAGCATTAAATTATGAAATGGCTTAATTCTAGAAAATAATAATAAGCTCGTTTGCAAATTCAGTTATGTACATCACAAAATATTATTTCTTGTCTATACTACACTTTTATATTAAACCTTTCAGCATATTCCTTGAATCTATCTTTGGTATGTGTATATCTATATATATTAAGATAGATGCACAATCTGCATCTTCCATTTCAAAACCTAAAGAAAGAAACATGTTAGTAAACTGTACACATATTACACGCCAGATATTGATCTGGATTATCATAATGGTCTCCCAAATGTTTAAGGTAATTTTTTACTTTAACTATATTTTTACATATCCAACAACAATATTCTAATTCTTTGCAACCATTATAACATTCTTTCCAAGGCTTATTTTTACACTTATCACACTTCATTTTTTCACTTTCGAAAAAAAATTTTCGAAAATTTTGCATTATAAAATAAACCATGTCTCACTCAACAAACAGCAATGTCACAAGTGCGCACTTCTGCGACGTCTGTAATTTATCCTTTGAAACAAAGAAGGGTTTATACAGACATCAATCCTACGATCCCAAACATAAAGAACTATTGGGGAAAATGTTTGATTCTGATTTGGATGAGGCTATAACAGAAGCCTCATCTAAAACTGAAGCCACAACTAAAACTATAGAGAAAATGTATGATTCGATTGGAGACTTTATCTATGTCAAACCTTCTACTAAAACTGAAACTAAAGATATTATTAAAACTAAAACTAAACTCGACGACAATATCTACACCAGAATTAAGTTTGAATGTAAAGAATGTCACGAAGAATTTAGAAGTAAAGTAGCTCTAACTACTCATTCATATAGTCACAATCGCATGTATCTAGAAAACACAGAAGATTTTGATACAAACTCAAGTCAGAACATGAGAAAATTTTATATTACGGATGAAGGTGGGAATTACAATGAAGATATAGACGAAGCAACTAATTACTCATTAGAGGAAATTAAAACCTGTTATAAATTTAGAAAAGTTAAGAGTTTTAAATAGAAGGTCACGGCCGCGTGTGAGTACAAGAAGAGATTCAAAGAAGAAGTTAAAATAAAAAAAACACCGACTATATTTTTAATAATGCTATATATGATTACGGTGACTTCATACAATGCCTAGATTTCGAAAAGGAAATATATGAAGGTTATGTCTACGACTTCGAGTTCCTGGATTGAGAATTATTCAGATAAATATTGAACCAACTAAAGCATCAATTGGTAGTTATATAGTTTTACCCCCTGATCTCAAAAACTCTAAATCCATATTAAATATACGTAGTTATAAAAACAACTGCTTGCAACTAACTATTACTGCTTGGCTACATCCTGCTATGGACCACGCAACACGCGAGAGTAAATATGTAAATAATCAAAATGAAGCGCGACAACGAGATGAAGATGATTTTGCTTTTATAATAAGAATACAGAAATTTTACAATATTAATATTTGGGTATACACACCTTGTGTTGAGGGCAAAGTAGAAAAGATGTCAGAATATTGGTTTTGGGGGATGGTACTACAGAACACTGTGCTCTAATTAAAAACATAGAAACCCTGTTAGATCGACCAAATAGAACGAATCGCAAATTCTATTACTGTGATAGATGTACATATTGGTTTGATTCATAAATTAAATACGACAAACATGAATGTAACAACTCCTTCAAACCCGAGGTTGTTTGTCCTATGAAGAAAAAAATTACTTTTATAAATGAACATAAGCGTCAGAATATAAAAACTGTTATAACTGCTGATATAAAATGTTGCAATGTTGAAGTCGCAACTAATGACTGTAAATATGTAATAGCTGAACACATACCAATAAGAGTGGGTTACATCTGGCAGGGTAGTTTCAAATACTACTTCGGTCTTGATTGTATCAAAAGATTTGCTAGTGATCTATTAGAAATAGAAATTGTGAATAACTTCAAGCGCAACAAACAAATGATATTCAATGAAGAAGATAAAGTATATCATGAAACTAATAACACTTGTCATATCTGTAGTAAAACATTTAATAATGAAGTAAGAGATCATCTTCATGAAACTGGTAAACATAGAGGACCAGCATGTAAAATATGTAATCTGAGGTATAAACAACAAAACTTCATTCCTGTAATATTCCACAATGGCTCTGGCTATGACTTCAACCTACTATACAGTGAACTCTTTAAGCAGAATAATGATAAAAGAAAAGTAGATAACATATCACTAGCCGCTGTTAAGTCTAAGATGTTTAGCATTGGTTGTCTCAAATTCTTAGATAGTTATGCCTCTTAGCTATGCCTAGATCAAACTCTTGCCTCTTAGCTATGCCATAACTTCTTAGCTATGCCTCTAGATCAAATAGCAAAGATATATGGGTGTAAAACTAAAACATTATGTCCATATGAATACTTTGGTTTAGACACCTGGTGAACCACGACAAAGTCGTACCAAGAAGTTATAGGTAATCTAAATATAGAAAACTTCAAATCCTCTCTATCTAATAGCTTACCAACACAAGAAGAAGTCGATAGCTTTAATAAAGACAACAGTCATAAAACTGGTAAAGATCTAACTATAGAGTATTTACAGAATGATGTGGAAATATTAGACTAATGCATGAAAGAATATGTCAAATTAAGTATGAAAGAATTTGGACTCAACCCATTACATTACGTTAGTGTCCCGGGTTATAGTTTTGATTGTTGGTTAACATCAAGCGGTGTTTCATGAGATACATTCCAAGATAAACAAATGCTAGATGATTTTGTTGAAGCAAAGAGAGGTGGCATTTGCGGTATAAGGGGTGATAGGATAGTCAATAATAGTAATGGAAGTAAAATGGCGAAGCATCGGCGAAGCCGTTTCACGGATGACCAGAGGTCAATCAGGGAACCTGCTTCGCAGACGGCGGAGCATGTTCGAAGGTCCATATGGTTTATAGACGCGAATAACCTATACGTCTATGCATAGATGCAAAAGCTACCTTATAAGAATTTCAAGTTTACTACTAATTCTCTAGATTATATATTAAACACTCCAAATGATAGTGATCACGGTTAATATATAGTTTGTGATATTGATTATACTAATAGTTGTAAAGATTGAACGGAGCAACTGTCACTAATGCCCAATAAGAGAAAGATAAATAGTAATGAATTGGATACCGAGAAAAAGAGAAAAGTAAAACAAAAACAGAGAAATTAAACTTAGACCAAAACAACAAAACAGAATACATGGTTCATTATAGGATGTTAAAGTTCTATGTTAAGATGGGACTAAAAGAAACAAAAATACAAAGAGTAATTAAATTTAAACAAGATAATATATGTAGAGATTATATACAAACCAATACAAATAAAAGAGCAACAGCTAAAACTGAGCAGAGAAGGATGCAAGGAAATTAATGAACAACTCCCTATATGGAAGAATGTGCAAGAATCCCCTACACTTCCTTCAAAGTAAGTTCTTGCATGATGAAGAAAAGATAATGAAAAGTATAAGTAAACCAACATTTAACAATATAACTAAATATAAGGATTATAGCCAAATTGAATATATAAAGAAAAAATTGGAATATAATTCTCCAGTATATGTAAGTGTTACTATCTTAGAAAAAAGTAAATTAGACATGTATGATATATTCTATAATATTCGTCAACCATTTCTCAAGATCTACAACTCCACTATATGGAAACTGATAGTTTTGTATTAAGTTATACTGAAGGTAAAGTTAGTGACGAGCACATGGATCTGTCCAATCTGGAGCCACCAATCAAAACTAATAATAAAGTCCCTGGAAAATTCAAACATGAAATGGGAAGTAATATCATAGCAAAGTTTGTGGCTCTAACACCAAAGGCATATAGCTTCAAACTCTACCCAAAAAAACTAAAGAGAAAGCAATAAAGAATTGTAACAATGCTAAACATGAGGAGTAATATAATGCACTAATGTATAACACAGAGAGAAGTGTAGATGAATGCAGAATAAAAAAGTTGGTGATAACATGACAACAACAAAAACAAATAATATTATTCTAAACACATTTGATGATAAAAGATTTTATGTAAATAATATTAAAAGCTATCCTCATGATGAGAATCTATATCTATTCAAAAGAGATCTAGTAAATAAAATAAATAATACTACTTTAGCCGCGCTAGACAGTAAAACTAATGCTTCAAAGAATCTAGGACACCATCAACAAAGCACCTTTCTTGATGGACGGGCTGCTCTCTTAACACCCACGCCCGATCCACCCGTAACATCAAAAGATGACAGAGGCGAAACATTTGCTGTAAACAATAATATGATTGATACTTTGTTAGAAATGTGTAAACAAACAAATAAACAGTTCCAATTAATATCAGTTGATCCAAATTCGAACAACTTTAAATTAAATGGTGTAAAATAAATGGTGTAGATGTATCTCTAGTCCCTGATTGTATAAAAATGAAAGGTAAAGTCTATGATTTTTCTAAGGGCTTTGCTATATTTATTACTAATAAAGATGTAACCAAAAGAGATATAAAAGGTGAAGAAAATAAAATAAAACAATTTCTAAGGGATATTGGTTATAAAGAAAGAGGAGATACTAAAAGTAATAGATCAAATTTATAAGAATGTTTGCTGGTATCGGTGAACCCACTTCTCATGTTATATCAATACCAACCTCCAGTGAAGAATATTTGTATAATCGTGATACTAGTGACTTTGAACAAGGGGTAGAAGAAGAAGAAGAAGAAGAAGGAGAAGAAGAAGAAGAAGAAGAAGAAGAAGAAGAAACTGATTATGAGACTGATAAACAAATAGACGCTAGTGGTCTTACTAAGACTGACCCCAACAATCAACGAAGTTGCCATTTAAATGGTTTAGTAGAAAGATTAGAATTTTTAATACTAGAAACAAAACTTGGTCATGATGGAATATATGATGAAATGCTAGATATATCTAAGCAACTATTATATATGAATATTATTAGTCAAAAGCAACTAGATAATTTTGTTTTTAACTATGGTAAATAAATAATGATGGAAAAACAACAACAACTATTACCTAAAGAAGTATTCAGTCCTCAAATAACAAAGTCTAGAAGAGAAAGAATAATACCATTATATAAGGACGAAACATGATCAGCTGATTTGATTGATAAGTCATCTCTAAGTAAATACAATAATAATTATAAGTTTATATTAACTGTTATAGATATATTCACAGAATATGCATGGGCTATTCCATTAAAGAATAAATCTGGTTTATCTATAACTAATGGTTTTAAAAAAATCCTATCAGAAGGTCCACAGGATGGCTCTGAAAGTCGAAAACCAGAAAAGTTTTTGGTAGATGGAAGTAGTGAGTTTTACAATAAAACATTCAAATTTTTACTTAAAGAATATGAAACAAAACTATCTTCTACTTATAGTGATTTAAAGTCTGTGTTTATGTAGAGATCTAATAGAACATTATTACACATAATTAATAAACCAATGTTCATCTATGGTAATGGTAATTGGGTAAAAAAACTAAATGATGCAGTCATAACATATAACAATAACATTCATTCAACAATAAATATGACACCAGTTGATGCTTCTAATAATCCTGATAAAGTTATAGATATATCAGGGAACCTGCTTCGCAGATTATATCTACTTCTACTAAGATTAAACCAAAATTTAAAGATGGTGATTATGTTAGAAATGCGGATAAACGTAAAATCTTTTCCACGGGTTACACTTCTAATTGGAATAGAGGTTACACTTCTAATTGGAAACTATTTAAAGTTAATGAAGTTTTGAACACGCAACCACTAACAGAAAAGATAGAAGACATGAATGGAGAGATAATAGAAGGTAAATATTACGAAGAGGAATTATTAAAGTCCGAGTTTGACTTTGAATCTAATAATAAAGTTTTAGAATCATTAAATATATTTCTTAATATAAATAATGACAAGAAACAGATTCAATCAGACTAAAAACTAATCAACATCAAAATCAACAAACAACTTAACACTAAGTAAAGCTCGTGGGTTATTCCTAGAAGATAAGGATAATATTGATATGTAGGATACCTATAAAATTACAAATGTAAATCCTCCGATAGATGAAAAAGATGTTGTTAATAAAGAGTATTGTGACAATAACTTATTATCTTCTAATAATAAATTAGATATTTTAAGTAAAAACATAACTGAGCTACGAAAAGGTGAATTTGATAAAGTCACAACTAAAACATTACAATTAAATGAAACACAAGTTAATGATGAACTAATTAATGAGTTTATTGAATCAGCAAATGAAGTCACAAATATTTTTAAATTTTGTAACAAATTTGCTGCTGACACTATCTCTAAATATAATCAATTAAAACAAGAATTTGTTAATAATAAGTTTAATCAAAATAATACTAACATACATTTAGATGATATGTTTACTAACGGTCTAAGAGAAATGAAAGAATAAAATAAATCTCTTAGAAAAGTTATAGTACGATATATAATAGCTATACTTTTACGAAGTACGTTAGTTGATAATAAACAGCAAGCAAGAATTGAGATGCATTATGGTTTTAAACAAGAAGATATAATGAAAGAAATAGAAAGAATTTTTACTAATGAAAATAAGCAAAGCTATGACGGAGTCCATATCCAATCCAACAGCACCGAGTGAGAGATTACTATATCCAGATATGTCTTCATTATCATAGCGGCTGCTCCGCGAAGCGGCTGAGAAACAGATAAACGAAAAGATTCACGCTAATAATAATTTTAACAACAATAATAACATTATAAAAGATATTAGAAATTATTATGAAATTGAAACTAATAACTATAATAAGAAGTTAAGTAGATATAAAAACTATATTAACGTAGCTGAGATAACAGAAATACTATTATCTTCAATTGCAACAACGGCAACAACAACATCAGTTGCATTAACAGGTATAGAATCACCTTATTCTATACCAACAGTTTTAGCTACAGCAACTGTTTGTGGTTGAATATCAAAAACAATTAATACTAAAATAGGAAAAAAAAATTATAAAGTTTTCACAAAGTCATATTTTAAGTAAACAGTTTAGCGATAAGTTTAATAAACTATATACTAAATCAATCAAAGATAATAAAACAGATAATGATGAATATAATGAATTAGTCAAGGTATTTGAAGAATATAAGAAGAACAAGAAAAATAAATTAAGTGTTTTTTTAGATTGAAGCTATTACTACTTAGTAATAACAATGTTTTCAGTAATAATAATATAAGTATTAAAATTTATCGGTAAGATTAAAGCTATAGTCTTAGTCTTAACCTTAGCCTTAGCCATAACTAAATTATCTTTTCTTTGTACCAAAGTATAACTCTCATCCTTTTTGTACTACCTTTATACTTTCAACAGTAGTTGCAAATTTAATTAAATCAGGTGTGGCTGATAAAGCAGCTCTAGGGTTTCTAGATCCAGCTGCATTTCCTATTTTACTTGCTACTTCTAATGCTTTTACTGGATTATTAGCAACTTTCTTTCCAAAGTTAACTATAGCTCAACCAACACTTTTAAAGAAATCTTTCAATCCATCTGCTTCTATTGTTGCATCACTAACAGTCATTGACATATTTCTCTTACACTTCACACAATTACCCTTCAACATCGTAGTACTTTTGAAGCAATCCGTGAATCCGGTGCCCCAATAAAACCTCCTATGTTATTAGTAACACTATAATGTCTACCACTAACACAATATGAATTAGTTTTAAATTTCTGTAAAAGACTCATTTCTATATATAAAAAATAATGGAAGTTAAAAAGTGTAATCCCTTTGTTGTTATGAATAAACATAAACCTAAAGCTAAGCCTAAGACAAAGCTTGAAGCTTAGGGCCTATGACGTAGCATGGACGGAGTCCTATCTCAAGAGAATAAAAAGAAATTAGATATTATTTATGCTAAGGGTTTTGTTAAGACATGTAAAAAATAGTTTAGAGCTACGGGGCTTCGTACATCAGTGGAACTGCTTCACAGATGTTTCACCATAACAATGTCTATGGGGCTTCGCCCATGTTTCACCATAATTATAACAATGACTATCAGGAACTGTTCCGCAGATAACAATGACCATGACTATAACTAGGCCTAAGATATAATAGACATTGGGTCATTAGTCTCTACGAGACTACATCAACCATCTTATTACCATCACTATTAACAATTATAACCTTTCTAGTTAATACTAATGCATGACATATAACATCGGCAATTGCAGCACTAAATTTAAAATTAAGTTGTATTGGTTGTGGGCCTATATGATCACTTTGATATCTAGTATCGAATACATATATTCTATAATTATTTTTGAATGTTCTATGAATTACATATGGTTCTATATTATGTGGTAGCCCATTTTAATCTCTATTAAAATTAACAATCTCTTTAAACGCCTCATTATAATAATTATTGGTACCATAATTAATAATCATTCTATCCTCGGGATAAAATATATACCGGTGGTTTTCCATACCACTTTTCATACCTAGATCAAATAAGAAGTAAGTAGCATTGTGTACATTCTTATGAAACGTCTCTCTTTCATAATAGCTAAAGTCTACATTATTCTTTTTACTTAAACCCTTTTGTACAATAATTCTACTGTCATTACTAGGATCAAAACTGGGCAAACACCATGATATATCTCTAATATCTATATTACCATCATTACCAACTGCATCAGCACCGGCATTAACTCTAAATAGAGCTCTATCATTATTATTTCTTTTTAATATTAGTTTAAATCCTATACCTTAAATAATCTTTTCTAAATCATTTACAAAACCAAATAGATCCGTCATCTGAATCATCATATACATATGACCTCGTTCTGCAGCAATATGGTCACCTTGAATTTGACTATCTCTATTGCCTTGATCTCTAACAAAACCACTATCATATTCATCATCAGTATTAGTTAATAACTTATACATCAATAGATTAGGATGACAATGATCTATAAATTCAATAGTCCTACCACCACTAGTTTCAAATTTAACTGAACTAACGAATGCCATCATACCATAATTAACTAATCTGATATTAGCATTATTAGCAAATACACCACCAGCATCATCTGATACAACAAACTCTATCTCTAGATATGAATCAGGCAAAATTAAATGATTCTCTTCTCTATTGAGAATGATTTTAATATTAGTATTAACCGTATTCATTGTTGCTAGATTATTAGGTTTATATTTTATAATCTTACTTATGTGTATATCATTATTAAAACCATAAGTGGTATCTAAATTAAAATTCATTTTTATAATCAAAAAATTCAACTTTAACTATAACTATAACTATAATTATAACTATAACTATGAAAATAACCAAAGCTGTAATAATAACTATGGGGCTTCGCCTATGTTTCACCATAAATATAATCTAAAATATGAATATAAAAAATGACTGACAACTTAATTCTGTATGAACTACAAAAGATACATGAAACTCTAACTAAAACTAAAGAAGAGCATCCACTTAAGTTTAGAATGGTAAAGCCAACAGAAAAGTTTAACATTAGTGAACCTATACTTAACTCATCAAAATTAGGTAATCTGTTTATAATTCGGTGTTTAATGTGAATAGAAGGAACAATCAATTCTTATATGATACCCAAGGTGAAACATGGTCAGATACCCGTATTTTAGCTCTTATACCAGGTGCATAGGAATTAATCGAAATAGCAGAATTAATAAAAGAAGAAACTAATGGTACTGTTATAATAGAACCTGATAAGAGTACAGTGAAAAGTTTAGTGGAAATAAAACAAGTTGCAATTAACTTTGACATAGAAAATTCAATAGCCTCATTAATGGGCTTTAAAAAATAGTATATAAACAAGGTAAATATACATCTCAGAAAATTGTTGATATTATGGGTTTTAGTACTATTAACATTCATTGTAATGTGATATCTGGTGTTAAATATAATGGGAATAACACAGACATACTCTATACTTTTACTCTAACAGAACCACCAGTTACTTGATCAATATTATACCAACTGATATCTTGTATCAAAATGTAACTAAAGATAGAATAGAATATATAGAGTTTCATAATAAAGATGAGCATGGAAGACATATAGACTTTAATGGTGATGTATTAAGTTCTACTTAACATCTGACGTAGTCAGCTGACCAAAGGTCTATCAGTGAAGCTGCTTCGCAGATCTGGTGTAACCATCAACTTTGTTGATCTAGTCTAGATATAAACTTAAATCTAAACTAAACTACAAAACTCTCCGATCCCAATTAATTCTTAGTTTACCATTAATACATTTATTTTTAGTTATATCAATGGCAATATATTTATAAAGCTCTTTTCATACATTATTACATATAATAGCAAAATCATTATAACTAAGTTCAACATTATTATAAAAAACGTGATATATAGATATGAGGACTTTACCTCTTTGTTCAAATAAAATAAATAGATTACAATTCTCTCAAACACTCTGTCTATCTATTGTGAATAGATTTTGATTAAGATAACTCATATTGCAATAATTATGTCCACCCCTACAAAAGTATTCATTAATGACCGCTTGTTTGGCTCTAACATCATCGAATATCATTAGTTTCTTTAAGTCTTTGGGTAGTTGATCGGGAGAGGGTAAATCTTTTATATCTTTAACAAACTCGACATCTGCTTTACCGTTTATTCTCTCTAAACCTTCATATTGATCACCAGTAGGACCAATGATGTATAGCTTATCAAAATATATTCTAGCCAGAATTATTTTTTTAATAAGAATGTCTTGCCGCATTCACTAGGACCAGATATTATACATCTAAAGTTCTCTGGGGGTGTAGCTTCTGTAATCATATTATCATCATTTAGTCTTGATTGTAGATCTTCATTTATGTTTACAGAGATATTGTTACTAAGACATTCTTTATTGTTAGGTTTACCCCTTTGATGTTTTTCATCAAATAGATATATAAAATTATCATTAACATTATCATTGTCATTAACATTATCATTATCATTAATATTATCATTATCATTAACATTATCATTAATAGCAAAGCTACTTCGTAGATCATTATCATTATCATTAACATTATCATTATCATTATCATTAGGATTATCATTATCATTAACATTATCATTATCATTATCATTATTAGTAAAGCTACTTCGTAGATTATTATCTTTATCATTAACATTATCTTTAACACTATCTTTATCATTATCATTATCATTAACATTATCAATAACATTGTCATTATTAGCAAAGCTACCTCCTAGATCTTTACTACAACCTAAACAAAAACACTTATTATATATTCCTGGATATTTTTACATTGATTAACTAGAATATTCAAAGCATTGT
The DNA here is from genome assembly GCF_964194025.1 of Convolutriloba macropyga. Classification (NCBI taxonomy): domain Eukaryota; kingdom Metazoa; phylum Xenacoelomorpha; order Acoela; family Convolutidae; genus Convolutriloba; species Convolutriloba macropyga. The sequence goes on from NC_134469.1 coordinate 127,343, forward strand.
TAATTCTAATTATTCTATCAATAAGATAGATCATATAAAAACAATAAGCCCCACAATACGATTCATCATATTGTTTTATTCTTTCATTAGAGCCTAGATCAATATATTCTTCTAAAAATAGTGGTGGGGTCTCAACACCAAAACTGCCAAAGTAATATGTTGGACCACCTTCTCTTCTTATAACTAAAACCCAATGTGTACCATCAGGTGGATGTAGATTGACAATAATGTTGGAGTTAGGTTCACAGACTGTCTTAGGACTTTGATCTCTCATCACTATTTCAATTGGTGTTAGACTTATATCTTTTCCTATATCTTTTATTCTGATATCACTCATAGCACTATTATCAATATTAAATTTTTTATTGAATTCCTCCAAAGTTAGGATAAGCATTTTTAATAGGTATGAAAATGGAGACAGGTAGCGCAGTTATAATTTTTGTTTTCTTAATTGGAATTGGTTATATAATATATGATTCAATACCAAGTAAATATACAAAACTAGAAGAAAGCTTTGGTGGATTTATGAATAGGAGTCTAGTTAGATTTGAATATGAAAAGTCACCACCACATACTATTGTTTATGGTCAAACTGGTACTGGCAAAACTTATTTTATTAAACAATACTTAAAGTTATACTTAGATCCGCGAAGCGGTTAAACCGATCAAAACCAAAACCAAAACCGAAACCATGACCAAGATCTGCGAAGCAGTTTCACCGATCAAGCTGAAAATATAATCATAGTGTGTGAAGATGATAGAGATTGGATAGATCCTGAGACTGGTGAGTTTTATATTGGATTTAATACATGCGATATAAATATGATCACATCAAAAAATAAGTCTAAATTCAAAGATAGTATAATAGTACTTGATGATATGGGTGATAAGTTAAATAAGGATGTAGCTTATTATTTCACAGAAGGCATCATAATATTCAAATGATTTTAATGTGTCATAAACCAGCTCAAATAATTAATACAGCAAGAATGAGTTGTGATACTATTTATTTAACAACTTATAATTGAGCTGATCTATTTAAAAATTTTAATGAAATAAAAAAATGTGAACATAAATTCAATAAAATAATTAGTGAGTTAAAAAGTAAACATTATAATTGTACAGATGGAATCTCAGATGAGCTTCATTATGGTATAATTAAATATAATAGGAAAGGGAATATTTTTATTATTATTGATGAAAATAGAACTATGATATATGACTCGAGAGTCGGTTTCCTTGATTTAAAGGCTTTTAGTTTAAAAGATAAATTAGAAAGTGAAGACAAAAATAAACTTATAGCATATATGAAGCCACTCATGATAAATGCTACAGATAGAAATGCTATTATCCATGATAATTATCATTTTTACTTTAATAAACTTCCAAAAAGGTATTAAAATACAGAATGATGTTTTAACACAAGAAATGGTTAAAGCTGATGGTTTTAGGTTAGCGTCAACTACTTTAGGAATAATAGGTACAAGTTTTATGATATATAATTATATGAGTCCTGATACAACAGTAAAAACTGCTGGACATGTGGCAACGAGTGCAAGTAATATATTGAATAGAGCAAGTACATTGGTTAATGGGACTTCGTCCATGTTTCACCATTTAGGATGCGGAGAAGAAGAGCAAAGAAAACAGTATATCGAAAAGCTACAAGAAGAATATATAAATAAAGGGACTGGAACTTCAAAAAAAGAGGGTTGAAGGTATTTAAACAGACTATATGGAAATAATGAAGAATTTAGAGAAGAAATTTTAAATTTTGTTAGAAATAAAAAAGAATTAGACCTTAAAGAGATTTTAGATAGAAGATATAAAACTAATACACTCAATACGACAGGGAGGGAATATTTAGCTAGGTGTATCCTATCTAAAGATAATACTAAAGATGTAATTGAAATCTTGGCTAAATATGATGGGTCTAATTAAAGTTTGAACAATTATAAATGGTTATAAAATGTTCAGAGTGTAAACATAAATGTGGACTCCCTTTTAATTTAGCTTTTTCATTATTCAGTATATCATGAAGATTAAATTAGTAAATGTGCATGTGGTGATTAAACATTAAGTGGTATTTGTATGAAAACTGGTTGTTCTTTTAAAGTGGAATCTGGATATAACTCGAGCTCTAGTATTAACTCTAACTCTAACTCTAGCTCTAGCATTAACTCTAACTCTAACTCTAACTCTAGCATTAACTCTAACTCTAGCATTAACTCTAACTCTAACTATAACTCTAACTCTAACTCTAGCATTAACTCTAACTAGAACTCTAACTCTAACTCTAACTCTAGCATTAACTCTATCTCTAGCATTAGCTCTAACTCTAACTCTAACTCTAACTATAACTATAACTCTAACTCTAACTCTAACTCTAACTCTAACTTTAACACCAAAGTCTTAACTAGAAATTGTAATAAATGTAATTCTGTAAAACCGCTAACTGATTTTGATGAGAGTAAGTATACATGTAGAAATTGTACTTCAGCTAAAGTTAATTGTCTATATTGTCCTTCTGTTGTGAGATATGATGGGATAAGAGCTCATGTAAAGAACCAACATCCAGATGTAGAATTAACTAGAGGATTTAGTAAAAACTTCACCGAAAGATCAGCGGAGCTGGTTCCCAGATCAGTGGAACTGGTTCCCAGATCTGTTATTACCCAAACTGGGGAAATTTGTTCGTGTAAATATTACAATTTTGTATCATTTCTGATTAATAATGGAATAAATATAGAAAAAGTAAAAGAGAATATAAATTTATTGAAGTGTATAGATAAATTAAATTAAAAAAATATAGAAAAGTAAAAAAATAAAAATTTTATTAAAAAATTTAGATAATTTTAAAAGTTATTTAAAAAAGAGGGAAATCACACTTTAAGCGCGATAAATAGTGATTTTGTACTGGGGCATCACTCCGATAGGGTCAATTTCGCTCTTAAAGAGTGATTCGCAGAATATTTTAAAAATTTATAAAAGACTTAAGCTGGTTTTTTGTTCAAGTTATCCACAAAGTGGTTACATCTATTTTCGCAGGTTGGTTTTACGTGCTTGTTACGCGGTCTCATCTGCGAAGCAGTTTCACTGATTAGTTTTATACTAGTATCTGGGGAGGTCCACTGGAGTCAGTGGGGATGGCGAAGCATGACCGAAGGTCTAAAGAACCAAACTATCCGTCTGATAACAGTTAATTACCAGCTTGACTCGACACTAGTGGTTTGCACTAAGTGAGACAAGAAATGACAGATTTTGAGTGAATATAAAGGTTATATGTAGTAGTGGATAAAACAGGGATAGCAACAAGCAGTTAATTATGGCACGATTCGACATGCGCGATTAGCGTTAGGAGAAAGGGTCAAATTTTACTGGTGGTTGGTATCCCTGTTTTATCCACTACTTACTGCCAATTGATCGAGCCGCAAAAATATCTAGTGATACGTCTGAGAAATCAGATATTTAATCAGATACTAGACATAGACAAGGCGACTCTGTAATGTGCGATCGCACATGAGGTTTCGACCCCTTTCATCCACAATATTGGCTGGATTGTCTGCCAAATGAGAAACATAGAAAATCCCAAAAATTCAAATTTTTAAAAAAAACTGGTGTATGAACGAAAAGAAAGTCTCCAATGCAAATAACTGTGGTGGAGTACAAATGGCACGTTAGATTGACGAGATGAGCAAATATTAAGAAAGCGAGTCAAGACAAACAGCAAAATCAAACAACAACAACAAAAATTAATTTTATCAAAAACTTCATGTCCGTTTTAAAAAACAAAACTTAATAACGAAGTCAAAATAGCGTCAGTTAAAACTGATATTAAAGAAAAAGACATGTAACTAACCACAAAGGATAAGGGAGTAGTCAATAATAAGATTTGACAACAATTAGACAATAAAGAACAAAAACAGTAAAGTTGAAAAATTCGCTTATTTTTTTAAACAATTAATTTCGAAGTAATGAAAACCGTAAGAAATTAAGTAAAAAGTCTCATAGGTGTACGATTACCAATGCTTCTATAGAAGGAAAAAAGAGCTGCCAGTATTCAATTGTTTATGCGGTTTCAAAAAGAACAACAAATAGACAACAAACAAAAAGTCAAATAAAACTTGGCAGAAGACGCTTTTGAAACCATAAAGCCTTACTATGGCCATCAAAATGTGTTCGATTGCACTTTTTGCAACCTCCGATAACGTATTAAGTGACCTTTCATTAAAGAAGCTAGGTAACAAGTTGTCAAAAATGAAAAGAATGGAAAAATAAGTAATACTTGTGTTTTTTTCGAAAAAAAATCATTTCCAAGACTTGAACGCCATTTTTTACAGAATGAAATAATTAATTAGGCTCGTATATTTTTCCAAAACAAATCCCTTGAGAATTGCACTTATCCGAAATATGTCTTATGATTACAAAAAAAACGTCAAACATGACAAAAATCAAAAATTAATTTACTTTTTTTTCGTGTCGAAACCAGTAAAGTCAACGAATTCTTTGCACACATTAGATTGTGCGACACAAATCCACGTTTCAAAACTTCCTTTGACAACAATAATGTCATATTTGAACTGTAATTAACGAGACTAAATAACAAACAGACAATAAAAAGGAACAAAAATGCGAAGTTAAAAAGTGTTTTTCTTTAATTTGGAAAACAATTGTTTTCAGAGTCATGAAAGCCATCAGCTATCTACTAAAATCAGAATATCAGCACATCTGTTCTTACTTGAAAAGCCAGTGACAGCGGATCATTATACAGTTCATACGACTCGAAAGACAAAGTAAAAATGGCAGTAAAAGACAAAATTTAAAAAAACTCAAATAATTTCTTCGAGAAAGCAGTGTCGAAGCCGTTAAAATCATAATCTTTATCTTCAAGGATTTCAATAATTTAAATTGTCCCTTATATTGAAAGCCAATATTGTGATATGTAAACTGTCAATAACGCGATAATGTTACAAAACTACAAAAAATGAAAAATGGGCAAATACATAAAATTTAAGAAAATATGAAATCTAGTTTCATATCAAAGCCATTAACCATAACATAAGGCGTAAAACGGCAATAAAGATTGAATTTTATTTCAATAGAAAGAAGAAGCACTCTTTCATTGCTGACAATACGCTACAAGTTGACCAAATTGAGAGAAAAATAGAGCAAAGTTCAATAAGTCGTTATTTGTTTGAAAATCAAATACTTTTAAAGATCAAAACTACCGTAATTTTTCAAGTAAACAACTAGATACAATAATGTGGAACTAATTGAGAATCCGATTGGACCTATCATTAGTGAGCTTTGGTTTGAAATCTTCTGTTATTTAATTACTGTATAAAAGATCGATTTTTTTTAATAAAAAAGACCGACTGTTTACAATCCGAATTTTTTTTGGATTATACCAGTCCAAGATTGGTCCAGAACTAGCCCTGCTAATGTTGTTTGTTCATTAGGAAAACTTAATTATTCGAAAGTTATAGATATTAATTTTTTGTTAGTTAAAAATCAAAAATAGATGCTGCGTTTTTGATAATCAACGAATTAATTTAGCAAAAAACGGCAAAGTTTTAATTACAGAGCACTCTCAACGGAATTTGATGTAGAACAAGCCCAATTTTGAGTCCAAAAAATTGTGTTAGTGGTATTTGGGTCTGTACTTCCTGTAAATTTAATCAAAATGGACTAAAGAAACTTATTTCGTGCTGTTTTTGAAGAAAAAATCTAAATTTTGAAATATTTAGCCCAAAATTTTTGACAGAAAATTTAATAAAATTAGCTTACAATATTTTTTGTTTTTACAAATAAAAAATTAACAACACTTTCTAAAAAAACATACCCGGCAGATTGCCGGAAAATAGCCGCCGTTGATTCCAATAAGCATGATTGGGATTGAACGAATATAATATATTGAAAAAAAAAAGATTTTTGTACAAAAATATTTTTTAAGTACGATTTATTTTGATGGCATTTCGTAGTTGAACTTACTTCTGTTTCTCAGAGAGAGACTACAGGGGCTACTATCAACACTAATAAGCATTAGAGGTGGTAACTAAGACTTATAGGAACGACGTTCAAACAGCGGGCATCTAAAATTGGGCTTTATGGGTTTATCCCGTTTCTATTTCTGACTTCAATTTTTTATACCGACTCTGTTCATTTTGAATTGCTTTGCTTAGCAACTGATGTTGAAATTCACTTTTAGCAGAATGAGAGAAGAGAGAAACTAGCCTAGAGAAGTCAAAAAGATTTCACGCAAATTGTCGAAAAAGCGGCAAAATGGTAAAGCGAAAAAAAGTTTGACGAAGTAAAAAAAAAAATACGAGCGCAATAATAGCCGGCTGAGAAGATGAGGGCGGCTATTAATAACAAATTTTAGCAAAATTGGCGAAGTTTTATTCAAAAATTCCTGAAAAAGTGAATAAAATCTCACCCGAAATCACTCTGTTTTCTCAAAATGCAAACCTCGATAACTCCCTGTAAAAAACGAAATTAAAAAAAAAATGTTTTTAATTCCATATTCTACACTGGACAAGCTTTCTAATGATAATGCTGAGACAACTTTACAAAAGAGTTTGGTAGAAGATATTAAGGCCACCGAAATATTCAATGATCCAGCTGCAGATACAACCCCCACATTTATTAGAACATGCTTGCCACAAAATCAAGATGAAGGTTGTTCATCTGACCCCAACTTAAACATTTTTTACTGAAATATCAGTTCTTGAAGCCGAGCAACATAATAATTCGAGTTTCGATGTGCGATTAACTTTATCAATTCTAAAACAGACTTCATGATCTGCCTCAAAAACAACATTGTAAGTTTTTTAAAACCTGTGAATAGTTACTAATGTTCTAATTCGATATTTTACGATTTTGCATTCCTCCAAAATTTCTTAAGTAGGGAAATTGTCACATGGACATGACATCTTCGTATTTATTTCACTTAATCTTCAAAGCGGTTCATATTAATGCTCTTTTAAATTAGTTCATTTGTCGTTTCCGCACAGACAGATAATTTTTCACACTCTCAGACAAAAACTACGCTTAAATATCTGTTCATGTTGAAAAAAAAACAAGTTTGAAATTCCATAATTATATCTGATCAGTTTGCTGACTTTTGGTTCTTCTCGGCAATTCGCTCTAATTAAAGTACTCACAAAATTCAGCTGACTAATGGAAAATAGATCTGCGTTTGAACAATTTAAAACGAAACTGAAAACTGCAAAATCCAGATATAGAAAAACAGCTCATCTGTCTGATAATTAAAATAGTCATTCGCGACGCACATTCCACCTCAACTTAGGTGACATTAAAATCTCAAAAAAAAAGAGTTTTCTGAGAAAATACCACATGACGCAATCAACAAAATAGTTCAAAATCCAAGTACAGACACAGAACGAAATATAAAAATTCCTTTTTGCCCAAAATACGCAACGCGATCAACTACCTTCCTTTTCTAAAGAATCGCCGAATAAAAAATTTGATAATTCATTTAATACAATAGCCATGTCTCAGCCATAATCAAGCAAAATATCGAAACCAGCCAAATTCCATGTAATACTCTTCGAGATATAAGCTCAAAAATATCACCAAATTTCACTTCTGGGGAACGAATCAAACTACTTCAACATCCAGAGGCACAAATTTTTTGTCAACAATTTCTTAAACGAGTCTGAGGACCGCAAAGTAATAGAAGTTTTGGGGAAAATTTTCAGTAAGTCTCTAGTTATTCCCTAGAACCGAATTCTTTCCTGTCTTAAACCAATCTATTCATCCAATGTAGACTTTCAGTGAGTAGGTTGAAAAAGATGCGAAAAGTGAGTGCAAAACTCTAAATCGCATAATTGTAACTAATGGCAAAAAATAAGACTTGAAGCGAGAAATAAGCACTATTAGACTACCTACGACATGTTAGATGAAGCAGCACTATGATCATAAAAAATATTCGAGTAATCCGATGGCAGAAATTGTCATCAACTTTTGCAAACAAAATAGTGTATCATTTTCGTGCATCATTTTGTGGCACGCAGGCCCTGAATTCTCTCAATACTGCATCTCTTAAAGTCACTACGTTAAGGTTTTTTGAAAAACTTGAATGAGCTATAGTGAAACATTTCTTCCAGGTGAATAATATTAAAAAAGACAAAAATAATGACCTGAAAAAGCTTGGTTTCATCCAACGTCTCAGACCCTTATGTGGGGTAGTGGATGTGAATTTTTAATGTTTACGTTTCATTAAATGAATCTTCAAAAGCTGAGGTGAGCATCCATATAGATAAAAAATATATCGGAACTTTGACATCGACCTAATCATTGAGAAAGTTCTTAAAGTTCTAAGCAGAAATTACCGTAGATCGTAGCCAAAAAAAATCTGACCTCTTTGATAGCGAGTGGTTGAAATTGGCTACACGGGTTACAAAAATTTTCCGCTTTCTATATGACTATTATCTTTGCGAATGCGAAAAAATTGTTCACTAAGCCTCGTTTTCAGACATCAGTTTACAATTTTTCAATAATCCTCAGGTTTGATTGGTGTTTCAATTATTTTGTTTAAATAAATGGCATTGGCCTAGATCAATTGAAATGAAACTGGCTGCATGTTCAGTGTTTGCAAACACGCAACAAGTTTGTCATCCTTGAAATGTTTATTTAAACATGTCTTCTTGGCGCTAGCTCGCTGCAGTTTTCCCTTCATTTTAGTCTTGTCTTGTCTATAATCCTGATGTTTGGTCCACAACAAATCAAATTAGTTTTCACTTTCTCTTAAGTTGAGAAAGGATTTGCAATCTTTGATAATTTACTGGATTTAAGTTGTAATGAGGAGCAGGTGTTTTGAGCAACATTGAAACCGTAATTGGGTGCAGACGAAAATTTATTCTATTTGGTCAAATTCGCTAGCTTTAAGCATATTAGCGTTGGTCATATTTTAACTTCTGATTCTTTATTTCTTGTTGTGGAGCGATTGCCGTCAAGTTGGCAGCTGATTTGCAGAGGGAACCAAGGCGGCATTCAATTCGATTTTTCAAATAGATTAGCGTCAGAGCTATGACCACCTTTAATTAAAGAATACGTATTGTTTTGCGGTGACTTTGATATTTATTATGATCGGGATGCAAATAAATATCTACAATTTTTTTTAGTTTTATAAGATCTTTTTAATTATAATTAACTTGGTTATCATAACTATGGTAATTACTTCAACAGATCAGCAGTTCAATAATTCTAAATTCAACTGTCCATTTCAAAATTTGCACGCGTGAAATATTCGTTTATATTCTCCCCACTTTGGTCAGGTAAGAATAAAAACTCGTGATTGAAGGATTTTACAAATTGTGAATGCAGTTGTACTTTCAATTAGATGTCTTTGAGAAAATTCTTTTCCTTCGGTGATTTCGAAGTTTCTCTGCTGATGTATGAGGACAAAAACTGGTAAAATTATCTGATGTCCCCACTCATTGGGTGACATTTAAACACAGAACATATAAACCAATCGATATATTCACCCTAGAGAAGTGCGACTGGTACCATTAGAAAGCCTGCCCAGCGTAAAACATTGAAATAAAAAGATTTCCATTAATTTTTACTGGGAGTTATCGAGGTTTCAATTTTTCTACCATAGCGTTTCGATAGCAGGTAGCATTTGCAACCGCAAATTCCTCCTAATGTTTTGGATTCAAGATACATAATTGTCAAATTTTGTATCCAAAACACTGCTTTTCATCTTATCCACAGTTTATTGTTATCAATTTTTTCAGGACATCTGTACAATAGTTTTGAGAACTAATGTTCTTTTACTAAACTTAATATAAATATAATCTGTAGTTTTTAGTAAGATAAGTGTGTAATCCACAGCATTAAATGTCGGCAAATTCAATCGTTCTTCCCTTAGACGGTTATGAGACCCTTCAATACGGCGATTTTGTGACTAAAGAAAGAAACAATAAAAACTACAGCAAAGATGAAGAAGTCAAAATAAAATTAGCAAAAATTGTTAACTCAGAGCAAAAAACCTGATATCTACACACTCTTAGTTTAAAATATTTCAATTTCAACGTCTTTGAACTTTTTGTCAAATTTTATTTCTCTTTTTCAAAAGAACTCAAGTGCCATATATCACAAAAACTCTTCTTCGAGAATCAAGCGATTATTCAAAGTCCAATTTTACATTACGTTTTATACACACTGGGTGCTTTAAAGAAAATTATAAAAACAAAAGTTTGGTGTCGAAGCTCAAGAAAAATTTAAACCATTTTCATTGGTAAATATAGGAAATCAATTTTTGTGGCATGAAAATCTGAACACTTTGACGAATCGTTAGTTCTGAATGATAGTGAGACACATGTAATTTCTAAAACAGCAGCTTATCAAATAAAAGTGTCTTTTTATGATATTCATAGCTTTAACAATTCTTTCAACTAAAGCTGTTTTTTTTTTGAAAAAAGCTATGAAAAACAAAGGTTTTGAAAACAAAAATAAAATTTTTTTCTAGTTGTTTTGCTGCTTACTGTAGGTATATTTCCACCATACTACAGGTTTGTTCCAAAACATAAACACTTGCGTTAATTGTAAATGTGATTTATTGATTATAAGACACATCAATTCAGCTGGGTTCTGATACTAACAAATAAATAAACTCCAAAAAATTATTAACTCAAGAAACAGAATTTTGTTATTTTTTTTATTTCATGAAGAACAGCTTTTTTAAAGTACTACAATTAAAAAAATTCTGTTCGTCTCAGAAAATTTCACAGTTTTTGAGCCTTTCTCTGCTACTAATTGAATTTAATATGTGCAAGTTTTCATTCAATGAATAACAACAAGTGTTTCAAACGATATGTTTTTTGATGAATGAGTATTATCGTCAAACTTTTTCAATGGAGAGCGTTTAAGTACGTATCAAAAAATAAAATTATTAAATTTATTATAGCACTCTTAGTTCCGAAGGACTGCAGAACAAATGTAATTTGTGAAATAAAAACAAACTTCAATTTTTAGAAAATCAACTCAAAAAATATTTCAAATACAGCAGAAAAAATCTCAGCGTTTGTTCAGTAATCAAATGATGACAATCGTCTACTGAGTTTATTAGTACAGTTCAGCATGAAGAATGGAGGCTGGGATGAAAATTTGTGTTCAGACCCACTTGTGGGGGGAGGAACTATAGACTGGTACCATTAGAAAGCCTGCCCCGCGTAAAAGATGGAAATAAAAAGATTTCCATTAATTTTTAATGGGAGTTATCGAGGTTTCAATTCTTCTGAATAGTAGACGAATTCCGTAATTTCTGTTCAGATTTCCGTATTTCTTTACCAAATTTTCGGCAGTTTTGCTAAAATTTGTCATTGTTTTTGAGTATACTGTTTGCAATAGAGTTGGCTTGCTGATTATTTTTATCCCAATCGTTGTGTTAAAATTTTTGCTAAATTTTTCAAATTTCAGTCATTTTTAATCAAAAATGGCTCCAATTACGCTTCCTTTACACACTTTGCTTAAACATGTTGGAAGTAGAGACCAAAAATCTGCTGTCTAATCCTTTGAAATTTCCTCAAAAAAATAGTATTACTTCAACTTCTCAAAAGAATCTTCTGGATTTAAAATTTTGCAGGTTTTTTGAAAAATGAACTCAATGATCACACAAAAGACATCAAACATTTCCGGTTTTACTGAAATATTTCACATGCTATTTGTTCTAAATTGCACACATATGGAAAAAAATTTTTTTGTTGGACGCGCAACAAAAGAGGACAAGGTTTGGACTCATCTTGGACTCTTAAAATCAATAGTTACGGGGCGCAATTTTTACGGGGCGCTCTCTTTATCAAAAATTTTTTTTTCTTATGCTGTTTATTGACATGAATGATTTCAAATCAGGGACCAATTAATGATGGGTTCTATTTACAAGAGAAAGAATCCAAAAGTAAATATTATGTCTTAAGAGAGATGCCCGTAGTTTCTATGGCTTTAGTATGTGTTTTCGTAAATTTTTAATGATTCCTTTTAATTGACCTTCATTTGTCAATGTTTCGTAGCCTCATGACTTTTTTTGAGATTAGGTGATTTGACGCTAGGAACTATAGCAGAATTTATACAATGATGTTAGTTGTTATCTAATGGCTCTTCTAATTTTGAACTTAATGGTTTTTAAAAAAAAGACAATTCCGTTTTGAAAGTTGCCAATACTTTATCTTTTTCTGTCCACATGCAGCTTAGTCGCAATACATACATGACCTAAGATTATGACAAGTGAAGTAGTGAACACTCTTTATAGTCGTTTTATATTTAACAATTGGTCCCCTGGTTTTCATAACACAAACTTTCATTATGTTTTGTGGTTTTTGCGCATTTTACTGTATTTCGAAGTTTTATTTGTTGCCAATTGAAACTTTAGCATTAAAAACAGTTGCAGTTGGTATTGAAAAAATATGCATACGAATCTTTTTGAAGATTTCAATGAATAGTTTGTAGTTTTACTGACTGCGACACCGTTCTAACCTAAAAATTAATTGACTTATTCTGATTTTCCTTCTAATTGTCGTTCTTTTTGTTGTCATGCGGCATATTATGGAGAATCAAAGACCTGACCTTGACTTTATCCGTGAAATTTTTAATATAAATTATTTACTGATTTCAGTCTATAGCTAACATAATTACTTTCAAATAAATAATTTTTTAAGAAAGAGTTTTTTAACTTCCCAATTTTCGTTCAAAGCAAGTAACTTACCAATTAGTTGTCGTCAGCAAGAAATTCTGCCCTCACTTTTGACCGGGTTTATCAAATCAATGTTCCAATGAAAGTTTCGGGTGTTGAATATTTTTTTGGTTGATATCTTTAGAGCTTAGTTCATAATTTGTCGTTCTTTCTGTTGTCATGCGGCATCTTATGGATAATCAAAGACTGACCTTGACTTTATTCGTGAAATTTTTAATATAAATTATTTACTGATTTCAGTCTATAGCTAACTGTTATAATTACTTTCAAATAAATATTTTTTTTAAGAAAGAGTTTTTTAACTTCCCAATTTTCGTTCAAAGCAAGTAACTTACCAATTAGTTGTCGTCAACAAGAAATTCTGCCCTCACTTTTGACCGGGTTTATCAAATCAATGTTCCAAATAAAGTTTCGGGTGCTGAATATTTTTTGGTTGATATCTTTAGAGCTTAGTTCTTAATTTGTGGTTATCTTTGTTGTCTTTTAACAAAGGTCGGTTACAAAGCGGACGCATTTAAGATCAAATGCAACAGAAGCAAGCAAAAAATGTCTAAGTTTTTTTGGCAATTTGAAAGTTCAATGGTTTTCAATGTCTTCTAGTTAATGGCTTCAATAATGTGGTTTTGACAAGTTTGTGAAATTTTGAGTTCTGTTTTTAATTGTTGTTTTTTGTCGTCTTATGATTCAGTCTCATTAAAAACAAGCAATAGTGACTTCCTGTGCTACTGTAAATTTGTTTGATTTTGTTATATTATAAAAGATTGTGGTTTGTTTGAATTTTGGAAAAAAGTTGTTTCAAAAAATCAGTGCTTTTTCCAGATTTTTCACTTTTATCTTATTTCTGTCATTTTTGTACTTTGATTAATGTTTTGACTGGTTGTGTCTTCTTTTGTAAAGAATCAAAGTTGCGTTTTTGTTCTGGACATTCATTCCTTTTAACCGTTTCTTGGCTGTGGCACAAAGCATTTTCTTACGAAAAGTGTCATGTTTGGATAATTGCCAATTTCTAAGTTTATTCATTTATTCCTTGCCCCATCACTAAAGCATTGCAATGGTCGGATTGGCTTAGAACAAGAGCAATCAAAGATATTTGATGTTCTTCATGAGTAGACTATTGTTTTAACAGTTAGTAAAACACTTTTTGCTAATTTTTAATTGATTATTTTTCGTTTTTACCATTCAATTTGTATTTGTCTGACATATTACGGATAACGATAGCTCTTAATTGCTTTCTATGACGTTTCATTCAAGCCTCTTAATGGGTTGACTGGACACGTGTAGGTTTAAAACAATTTGAAAAGGGTCGTTTTCAAAAATGAAACGTGTATTTGAAGTTTGCCCATTTGGTTCTTATTTGTCGTCCTGAGTCTCAATATTGACAAGTCTCAAATCTTATCTAACGAAGTACATGTAAATTTGTTGAAATCAGATTTTATCTGATTCTATATTCACTTTTTTAAGTGTTTTAATAAAGATGGATATCGAGCTTTGGTCGAAATTTAAATTCGCGATTATTTGATTTTTTTCGTTTGTGCTGTCTAGCACTCTCATTAACGCCAAGTCTCATCGGCCCTATAATGCAACAATATTTTTCACTTAGTTGTTTGTTGAAAGATTTGTGAAACTTGGCAGTTCTCCCATCTCTTTCTCTTTTTGTAGAAAATTATACAAAAACGTGGAAGAGCGTGATCAGAACAGTGTGTGCAAACGCACATGACCGAGAATCCTTGTTAGCTTTTCAAATGAGTCCACCTGAGAAGAAGTTGAAGGGCGGCCGATTTAACCTGTTGATGATGCATCAATTCAAGATGTCCAAAGCAAATATTGAAAAGTTGATCTCTTCCCGCCAGAAAAACGGAAACTTGACTTTGTCCAAATGACACGGGGAAAACACTAACTCTCCGACAAAAGAGACTGAACATAACTTTATCTTACTGAATTTATATTACTGGAAAAGTGTTCTCTACAGATAGAGTACAAATTTTTTTGATGATTTTCACAGCAATTTTTTTTGCAATCCTTCTGATAAACATTTTCTCTTGGTTTTTTCCGCCAGCTCTATTTAAAATATATAAATTGAGTTTATTGACGACAGTTTGACGGTGGATATCCGTTTTCACGGTTACACAAAATCTAAAAGATTTACTTTTTCGCAAAATACTGTTTTGGTGGTATTCTATGACAATGGGTATTCTTTGACGACATTTTTTTTACTATACCGCCAAAAAATCAAACTCTACACTGTGACATTTTTCTGACAAAAATTAGTTTTCAGTATTCAGGTAGAGAAGGCCATGACATTTTTTTTAGTTTCAGACGTTACCGCAGATAGTCTCCCTAGGTCTCAGACGTCGCCTAAAAAATCCCGTTCTCCCATTAAAAAACACTGATTCAAATACTCAAAACTTTCTTAGCATAACTTGAGCAAGGAAGCATACGTTAGTTTTCTGAAAGTACTGACAATTTTTCAAACTTTTGCACAAATAATTAATGATTGTTTTGCAAATGTTTGATCAAAAAGTTGATAGAAATTAAAACTCAGGCGCAACAAAAATCAAAGCTGAGTAACCATTTATTGTGTGAGAAAAAGACACGCTTTTTAACAAAAAAGGTTTTCATCGAGAAAAATTACCTTTTCAGAATCAGATATTAAAATTTGTTGGAACCTTTTCCAACTTTCATTACAACCTTAATTTTTCTCTCTGGCCGAGTTTCATAGGAAAGAAAAGCTCTTTGCTATTTTAAAGGGTCAGCAATAAATTCATCAAGAAAAACAAAAAAGTTATTTGCTGCTTTTGCTAATTCATGGAAAACTGAAAACTGCAAGAGCCAGAATATTTAAAAAAACACTTGATCAAAAAAACAAGCTGGTAAGCACGATCATTTTGTACGCTTTTTGCAATTTTCCAACTCCGATAGCTATAATCTTGATCAAACTCATGGCATCATAGCTTCTACAAAGCTCAGGTTTATCCTCTGTCTCGGCAGTTACATTTGAAGTCCCTAATTCTCTGGTTAAAGCCAAGTCTCATTGGCCCTATAATGCAACGTTTTTTTTTCACTTAGGTGTTTGTTGAAAGATTTGTGAAATTTGGAAGTTCTCCTATCTCTTTCTCCTTTTGTAGAAAATTAAACAAAAACGTGGAAGAGCGTGATCAGAACAGTGTGTGAAAACGCACATGACCGAGAATCCTTGTTAACTTTTCAAATGAGTCCACCTGAGAAGAAGTTGAAGGGCTGCCAATTTAACCTGTTGATGATGCGTCAATTCAAGATGTCCAAAGCCAATATTAGAAAAGTTGATCTCTTCCCGCCAAAAAAACGGAATCTTGACTTTGTCCAAATGACACGGGGAAAACATTAACTCTCCGACAAAAGAGACTGAACATAACTTTATCTTACTGAATTTATATTACTGGAAAAGTGTTCTCTACAGATCGAGTACAAAGTTTTTTGATGATTTTCACAGCAATTTTTTTTTGCATTCCTTCTGATAAACATTTTTTCTTGGTTTTTTCCGCCAGCTCTATTTAAATATATAAATTGAGTTTATTGACGACAGTTTGAAGGTGGATATCCGTTTTCACGGTTACACGAAATCTAAAAGATTTACTTTTTCGCAGAATACTGTTTTGGTGGTATTCTATGACAATGGGTGTTCTTTGACGACATTTTTTTTACTATACCGCCAAAAATTCAAACTCTAAACTGTGACATTTTTCTGACAAAAATTAGTTTTCAGTACTCAGGTAGAGAAGGCCAAGACATTTTTTTTAGTTTCAGACGTTACCGCAGATAGTCTCCCTAGGTCTCAGACGTCGCCTGAAAAATCCTGTTCTCCCATTAAAAAACACTGATTCAAATACTCAAAATTTTCTTAGCGTAACTTGAGCAAGGAAACATACGTTAGTTTTCTGAAAGTTCTGACAATTTTTCAAACTTTTGCACAAATAAATAATGATTGTTTTGCAAATGTTTGATCGCAAATTTGATAGAAATTAAAACTCAGGCGCAACAAAAATCAAAGCTGAGTAACCATTTATTGTGTGAGAAAAAGACACGCTTTTTAACAAAAAAGGTTTTCATCGAGAAAAAATACCTTTTCAGAATCAGATATTAAAATTTGTTGTAACCTTTTCCAATTTTCATTACAACCTTAATTTTTCTCTCTGGCCGAGTTTCATAGGAAAGAAAAGCTCTTTGCTATTTTAAAGCATTAGCAATAAATTCATCAAGAAAAACAAAAAAGTTATTTGCTGCTTTTGCTAATTCATTGAAAACTGAAAACTGCAAGAGCCAGAATATTTAAAAAGACACTTGATCAAAAAAACAAGCTGGTAAGCACGATCATTTTGTACGCTTTTTGCAATTTTCCAACTCCGATAGCTATAATCTTGATCAAAACTCATGGCATCATAGCTTCTACAAAGCTCAGGTTTATCCTCTGTCTCGGCAGTTACATTTGAAGTCCCTGCTTCTCTGGTTACAGACCACGTAGATGAGGAAAGTTTTTTTCCAAAGGTCACAGCAGTCACCAACTCTCACAGTAGAAAAATTGGTTTCAGACGTCACCTCAAAAAATGACGAATATTGATTCATATGTTGGCTCCACATAAAAGATTCTACAGTTTGCTGTTCAAAACATCAAAAATAAAAGAAACTGTTCAACAGAACAGATCTCAATACAAAAAAGTTCTTTGCAAGCTACCTAATTTGTGTTCAGTAGCTCGTGTTGCTTAAACGCATCGCCTTTCTCCTAATAAAGAATTAAGTGTAGTTTCTTTCCGATCCCATGCCTCAGAAGCACAACTGGTTAGGGTTTCGGTTTCGTTCACTTGAAGTATCAAAAGCTCTTGAATTCATTTGTGTGTAACAAACAAAAGCAAATGTCCGTGGTATTTTGTATCAAATATTTATTCATCCTAAGTTTACTGGTCAAGACTTCATCAACAAAACCAGCTATTAATTGAGTCTGTTGAGAAAAAAACGTTTTTGTTCACAAGTTCGAGATTTTTTCTTTTTTGTCAAACAAAAAAATGAAAAAGCTAATTTAGCTTCAAAAAGATAGTGTAACTGTTTTGGAGAAATTTTCTTTGGGTAAAATTATCAAACCAAAAACTCATTATTAGATCTTATTGCTGAATTGGTGATGGGCATTTTAACCCCCTTACCCCATACAACTGCGCCGCCAAAAAATTTTCAATCCGTTTTTACCAATCTCTAATTAAGAAAGAACTTGAAAAAGACAAAAAGATCAAAACAACAAGATGACAAATAAAAAGACTCAGAGCTGCCAAATCGCACTGAACATTCTCAAGATGTCAAAATTGATTTTCAAAGAACAGCTCAATCTCCTGCAAACTGCAATTTTACACAGAAGAAGTTTTAGAACGCTGACCTTTCTAATCAACAACATCAAAGAAGCAAAAGAAGAACTGAAAAAAGCCGCTGAAAAATTTTTTCTCGAAAACCCTCATCCAAGCACATTTTCATCAATAACAGGAAGACAGTCCAATCTTCTCTCGAAATAGCAGCTATCTGAACATGAAGTCGATAGCCTGGATAACGACGAACAACTCAGCCAATTGTGCACACGATTGCGAGATGACAGCAGCGGTCAGTTCGAAGTGCAGCTCACGCCTTCTTGAGTCCAACAGATCATCACCAACTCGAAACGAGAAGTCAACACAGGCGGTTCAGGACAACAAAGTTGAGGTCAAATCTCTAATTCAACCACCACCAATACCTCCCAGGACAAAACCTTCCCTCTTTTTGCCATACACAACCATGTTATCAAAATTTCTGAAAACTAGTCAGACCTGGTCAGCAAAAAAGGCCAAAAGCGAATCAACAACCGGATATATCCAGAAATTGGTTCGTCTTCGACACAATTCAAACTGATTAACTGAAACCCAACGCAGCAGGAAACGTCACATTACTGCCAAATAAACAGCCAATAGACATTTCGTTTGAAACTGACGTAACCTCCAACAAAAAAGGCTAATTATTTGCCAAATATTTACCCGTCAACAGCCACAAGCCCTATTTTGACACCAAACAACAACATTTAAAATACTAAACAAAAAATTTAAAATAATTCAGGTTCTAGTGAAATTATAGTTGAGCCTAAAATAACTCAGCAACAGAAAACACCCGCTGAGAATACGTACCTGCAAACGTACCAATTTGTTAATAAAATTAGTATTCAGAACAGAACTTACAATCAATTTCCTGTACCTAACATTTTTGATAACATGTCAACCTTTACCACTATCTCCCCTGGTGTCATTAAACGGGAAACACGGCCAAATGAACCACCCCAGGATTTTTTTTAGTAATTCCAGCTCAAGAAACTCATCACCTACTTTTGAAAAACCGTCAAACACCGATTGGTTTCGGAATTTCAACTGCACAGTACCAATCGGAAGTGCAAGTTGCCCGATCAAAAACAAAAGTTAAGGAACTTCGAGTTGACTCTAGCGAACTTGACATCAATGTACAAAGTCTCAAAGAGCAATGTGTCAAACAGCAATGTACAAAACACACAAGGTACAGCAAACAGCAATGAGTACAGAAAAGATTCACAATTATCAGTTTCCTCCTGGTGCTATGGCAGAAACGACGATTGCTTCACAAGTAAGGCACAGGTATCCGACAGTACCGGTGTTCAATTCTCAATTGAAAACTCAAATAAAACCTGGTACTTTGCAGCACACAATGACGTCAAACGAAAAGGGAAATAACAAATTTGCTGCAAATGAAGAGCTGCTAAACCGTCCTTTTAACATCGTCAACTGTCCGCAACGAAGAATATTCCGCACAAAACAGAGGATCTGATAACCGGTATTTCACAGGCATGGCAAAATTTACACCAGTAACAACTCCTCGGTAAACACCCAGTTCGCAATGAGATTGAGAATAATATCGGACCAGGTAATTTTTACAAGGGGCCATACAGGACCAAAAAAAATTATTGATTGTAACATTGCATCAGGGAAGCAGTTGCTAGGAATCCCAAATCAGACAAAAATTACATAGCTGATCAGTTACAATTGAACCACAGACGCCCTCTAACAATAATTTAAACACCAGCAATAACTACCAAAAGGAAATTTCCCAATCGCCTGGTCCAACAGTTGCAATGTTAATGATAACAGCGAACGAAACCTTTATCACTTTGTTCTATTACCGCAATGTTTTCCACCACCAGTTCCCGAAAATCTAGGCAAAAACTAATTTGCCAACAACGTTGTAAGGATTAAGCAAGCCATCAAACTACCAGCACTGTCACTGCCACACTTCAATGGCAACCATCTGCGATACCATGAATAGATCAACAATTTCTTCATGGTTCTTTGTAATACTGGTATAACTGACACACACCGGATCACATATTTCCAAAACTCAGTCTCTAAAAACAAAACAAATCTTTGAGTCGTACCCCCGTAACGCAGCGTATTATAAAACAGCTCCAAATGAAATAATGAACCACTTTGGATAACCAAGTGTTGTAGTAAGCGCCTCTATAACTCAAAGCGCGCCATTAATTCAAATATAAAGATCATTAGTCGTTCTCTCAAATTTTCTAAAGCGCTGAGTTCAAACGTTTGAATACCTTGGCTTTCAGGCAGACCTTCAGAGCTCCATATTACGTTAAAAAGCGGAGAAGAAAGTGACTTACAATATTTTGTTCAAAGGGATTGAACATAGGCTTACAACAACAGCTGCACCAGCGTAACTTCGTTCCTTTCAACAAATTTTAGAACTTCATGCACAAATTTACGATACCATAAAATGCGAGCAAACCTTTACGTCACCTGGGCAACAACAACAGAACAATATAGACAACATCAAAGACATTAGTGTTCCGGTTGCGCAGTGTAAACCGACATCACAAATATAACACCAAAACTTGTGTGGCAGTGGCCAAACTAACGCTGTTTTGCAGCCTACAATTAAACCACACTCCCGACTACCAAAAGCAATCACCACAAGATTGATATAAAACTGTTATCAAAGCAAATTGTGCATGAATTGTTTGGGCGATAATCACCTCAGACAAAACTTTTCTTCACAAAAGAACTGCCGAGCCTGCAACGGCCAACATCATTCTACTCTAAGCGAGCCCTTAAAACAAGTAAAACCATCGCCAGAAACATTCTCAACAGGATCTGTTCCGTTTACTCCTTCACGGCATTCATCAAATGAAGTGTCACCAAACCAAAACAAACAAAAACTCTGTCGCTATGGAAAATCTTTTGGTAAAACGAAAAAGTCAAATACCCAGATGATTGACCTCGATTCTCGCTCAAATAATCAAAGCTTATGCCTAAAAAAAAGCCGGCTCCTCAAGAGACATGCTTAAACAACTACAACTGATGCCTGTGTCTTTTATCAATAACAATAAAACCTTTGATACGTATGCACTCATTGATCATGGCAGCCAGTTCACTTTCTTATGTGAAAACTTAACAAACTTTTTAGAACTTCCTTGCAAAGCGCAAACATCATTTATACTCCAGTACGTCATTACACATCACAAAATGCCGCTCTCAAATATAACAGCGCCTGTCGTTATCACTCTATAGAATTTACTGAGACAAAGTTTTGAGATATCTCGTGCATACAGCACGTCAGCAATGTATGTCACACCAGCCAACATACTTGAGTTGAATCAAATATGTGACACATTTAATAATCTCCGCCAAATGCATTTCCCTCGAGTTGCTGGTAGCAAATTTGGTGCACTCATAATTGTAAACACCTTCGCTTTTTTCATCCCATCGAGGTAACACCCGGAAACATAAATCAACCGTTTGGTGTGAAAACCAAACTTGGATGAAAATTAGCTTGGGAGTATGAGACTTCTCTCATACCTTCAGAATCTACATTTAACCATCAATCAACAACAACCAAACCATTTGTTTATCATGTTTCAAGACAGCAGACGGAGGAACCACATTTAGGTGACCTAGTTGAGCAATTCTGGAAAACTTAAAGTGAAGGAACCCAAGAAAACAAATCTGTTCTTTCAAATGAAGACCATGATGCTTTAAAAATTTTTTCGGAAAACACCTTTTTTTGTAGAACAATTTTTATTGTCCTCCTAATCAGCTGCAGTGCTTGGAGAAACGACTAGATAATAATCTCACGCTGAAAGAAAAAAAAACGATCAGACGCTTTCAACAGACTCGAGCAAAAGATACATAAAACCAGTCGCACTGACGGAACCTGAGCCTGAAAAAATATGGTATTTGCCTCATCGTCAAATTCAAAATCCAAATAAACCGGGAAAAATTACACCGGTGGCAAATGCCGCTTCAAATTATTGAGAACAGGCATTGAACAGCAACCTCCTAACAGGACCAAATCTTTTGCGCAATTTATTTGGTATATAAATCGTTTTCGTGAACATCCAGTTGCAAAACTTGAGGATATTGAAAGAATGTTCATGCAAATTGCTGTCAAATTCGAGTATCAATGAGCACTTAGCTTTTTCTAGTCAAGAAACAATTTTATAATGCAATATCAATTCACCAGCTGGACTTTTGGGGCAATTTGTTCGCCCTCAATGGCCATCTTTGTCTTATATCAATGTGCCAAAGACAAGACAAAAAATTTTCCCAAAGCTTTTGTAGCAATAACGAAACAATTTTACATGGACAACTACGTCCATTCGCTGCCCACTATCACTAAAGCGAAAGACACCGAAATGTCATTGTGCTCAATTACCGCAACGTTTTCCACCACCAGTTCCCGAAAATCTAGGCGAAAACTAATTTGCCAACAACGTTGTAAGTATTAAGCAAGACATCAAACTACCACCACTGTCACTGCCGCACTTCAATGGCAACTCTCTGCGATACCATGAAACGATCAACAATTTCTTCTCCATGGTTCTTTGTAATACTGGTATAACTGACACACACCGGATCAAATATTTCTGAAACTCAATCTCTAAAAGCAAAACAAATCTTTGAGTTGTACCCCTGTAACGCAGCGTATTATAAAACAGCTTTAATTGAACTAATGAACCATTTTGGAGACCCAAGTGTTGTAGTTAGCGCCTTTATAACTCAAAGCGCGCCATTAATTCAAATAAAAAGATCATTCGTCGTTTTCTCAAATTTTCTAAGGCGCTTAGTTCAAACGTTTGAATACCTTGGCTGTCAGGCAGAGCTTTATAGCTCCACATTGCGTAAAAATAGCGGAGGAGAAAGTGCCTTACAATATTTTGTTCAAAGGGATTGAACATAGGTTTACAACAACAGCTGAACCAGCGTCACTTCGTTCCTTTCGACTAATTTTAGAACTTCATGCACTAGTTTACGATACCATAAATTGCGAGCAAGCCCTTACGTCAATTAGGCAACAACAACAGAACCATATAGACAACGTCCAAGACATTAGAGTTCGGGTTGCGCAGCGTAAACCGACATCACAAATATAATACCAAAACCTATGTGGCAGTGGCCAACCTAACGCTGTTTTGCAGCCTACAATTAGACCAAAACTAACCACTGCTGACAGGGATTTGTCATCCTCAGTAACGATCTCAAACAACACGAAAACTAACAGAAAGCAGCAAAACTACCTACATTTTCCTCATTGCAATAATAACCATTTTTTGGCAACTTGTACCGACTACCAAAAGCCACCACCACAGGATCGATATAAAATTGTTATCAAAAGCAAATTGTGCACGAATTGTTTGGGCGATAATCACCTCAGACAAAACTGTCTTCACAAAAGAACTGCCGAGCCTGCAACGGCCGACATCATTCTACTGTAAACGATCCTTCAAAACAAGTGAAACCACCGCCAGAAACATTCTCAACAGGATCAGTTCCATTTACTCCTTCACAGCATTCATCAAATGAATTGTCACCAAACCAAAACAAACAACAACACTGCCGCTATGGACAATCTTTTGGTAAAGCAAAAGAGTCAAATAATCAAAGCTTAAGCCTAAATAAGAAGCCGTCTCCTCCGAGAGACCTGCTTAAGCAGCTACACCTGATGCCTGTGTCTTTTATCAATGACAATAAAGCCTTTGATACGTATGCACTCATTGATCACGGCAGCCAGTTCACTTTCTTTTGTGAAACCATAACAAACCAAACTTTTTAAAACTTCCTTGCGAAGCGCAAACATCATTTATGCTCCACTACGTCAATACATATCACAAAATGTCGCTCTCAAAGATAACAGCGCCTGTCGTTATCACTCTATAGAATTTACTGAGACAAAGTTTTGAGATATCTCGTGCATACAGCACGTCAGCAATGTATGTCACACCAGCCAACATACTTGAGTTGAATCAAATATGTGACACATTTAATAGTCTCCGCCACATGCATTTCCCTCAAGTTGCTGGTAGCAAAATTGGTGCACTCATAATTGTAAACACTATCGCTCACTTTCATCCAATCGAGGTAATACCCGGAAACATAAATCAACCGTTTGGTGTGAAAACCAAACTTGGATGAAAATTAGCTTGGGAGTATGAGACTTCTCTCATACCTTCAGAATCTACACTTAACAATCATTCAACAACTACCAAACCATTTGTTTATCATCTTTCAAGACAGCAGACGGAGGAACCACATTTGGGTGACCTGGTTGAGCAATTCTGGAAAACTAAAGTGAGGAACCCAAGAAAACAAATCTGTTCTTTCAAATGAAGACAATGATGCTTTAAAATTTTTTTCGGAAAACACCTTTTTTTTGTAGAACAATTTTTACTGTCCTCCTAATCAGCTGGAGAAACAACTAGATAATAATCTCACCCTGAAAGAAAAAAATACGATCAGACGCTTTCAACAGACTTGAGCAAAAATTACATAAAATCAGCCGCATTGACAGAACCTGAACATGAAAAAATAGGATACTTGCCTCATCATCTAGTTCAAAATCCAAATAAACCGGGAAAAATTCCACCGGTGGCAAACGCCGCTTCAAAGTATTGAGGACAGTCATTGAACAGCAACCTCCTAACAGGACCGAATCTCTTGAACAACTTATTTGGCATATAACTCCTTTCTCGTGAATATCCGGTTGCAAAACTTGCGGATATTGAAAGAGTGTTCATGCAAATTGCTGTCAAATAAGAATATCAATGAGCACGTCGCTTTTTCTGGTCCAGAAACAATTTTATAATGCAATATCAGTTCACCAGCTGGATTTTTTGGACAATTTGTCCGCCCTCAATGGCCATCTTTGTCTTATATCAACGTGCCAAAGACAAGGCAGAAAATTTTCCCAAAGCTTTTGTAGCAATAACGAAGCAATTTCACATGGACGACTACAATCATTCGCTGCCCACTATCACTGAAGCGAAAGACAACGTAATGTCAATTTGCTCAATTACCGCAATGTTTTCCACCACCAGTTCCCGAAAAACTAGGCAAAAACTAATTTGCCAACAACGTTGTAAGTATTAAGCAAGGCATCAAACTACCACCACTGTCACTGCCGCACTTCAATGGCAACCCTCTGTGATACCATGAATAGATCAACAATTTCTTCTCCATGGTTTTTTGTAATACTGGTATAACTGACACACACCGGATCAAATATTTCCGAAACTCAATCTCTAAAAGCAAAACAAATCTTTGAGTCGTACCCCTGTAGTGCAGCGTTTTTTAAAACGGCTCTAAATGAACTAGTGAACCATTTTGGAGACCCAAGTGGCGTAGTAAGCGCCTTTATAAATCAAAGCACGCCATTAATTCGAATAAAAATGATCATTCGACGTTTTCTCGAAATTTCTAAAGCGCTTAGTTCAAACCTTTGAATACCTTGGCTTTCAGGCAGACCTTCAGAGCTCCACATTGCGTAAAAAAAGCGGAGGAGAAAATGCCTTACAATATTTTGTTCAAAGGGATTGAACATAGGCTTACAACAACAGCTGAACCAGCGTCACTTCGTTCCTTTCAACAAATTTTGGAACTTCATGCACAAATTTACGATACCATAAATTGCGAGCAGACCTTTACGTCACTTAGGCAACAACAACAGAACAATATAAACAACGTCAAAGACATTAGCGTTCCGGTTGCGAAGTATAAACCGACATCACAAATATGATACCAAAACCTATGTGGCACTGGCCAACCTAACGCTGTTTTGCAGCCTATAATTAAACCACAACTAACCACTGCTGATATGGATCTGTCATCCACAGTAACGATCTCAAACAACACGAAAACTAACAGAAAGCAGCAAAGCTACCAAAATTGTCCTCATTGCAATAATAACCATTTTTTGGCAACTTGTCCCGACTACCAAAATCCACCACCACAGGATCGATATAAAATTGTTATCAAAAGCAAATTGTGCACGAATTGTTTGGGCGATAATCACCTCAGACAAAACTGTCTTCACAAAAGAACTGACGAGCCTGCAACGGCCGACATCATTCAACTCTAAACGACCCTTCAAAAGAAGTGAAAACAAAGCCAGAAACATTCTCAACAGGATCTGTTCCATTCACTCCTTCACAGCATTCATCAAATGAAGTGTCACCAAACCAAAACAAACAACAACACTGCCGCTAGGGACAATCTTTTCCTAAAACGAAAGAGTCAGATACTCAGAGGTGTGACCTCGAGTTTTCCTTCAAATAATCAAAGCATATGCCTAAATAAGAAGCAACCATGATGCTTTAAAATTTTTTTCGGAAAACACCTTTTTTTGTAGAACAATTTTTATTGTCCTCCTAATCAGCTGCAGTGCTTGGAGAAACGACTAGATAATAATCTCACGCTGAAAGAAAAAAATACGATCAGACGCTTTCAACAGACTTGAGCAAAAATTACATAAAACCAGGCGCACTGACAGAACCTGAACATGAAAAAATAGGGTACTTGCCTCATCATCTGGTTCTAAATCTAAATAAACCGGGAAAAATTTCACCGGTGGCAAATGCCGCTTCAGAGTATTGAGGATAGTCATTGAACAGCAACCTCCTAACAGGACCAAATCCCTTGCACAATTTGTTTGGTATATAACTCGTTTTCGTGAACATCCAGTTGCAAAACTTGCGGATATTGAAAGAATATTCATGCAAATTGCTGTCAAATTCCAGTTTTGACGAGCAGTTCGCTTTTTCTGGTCAAGAAACAATTTTATAATGCAATATCAGTTCACCAGCTGGATTTTTGGGGCAATTTGTTCGCCCTCAAAAGCCAAATTTGTCTTATATCAATGTGCCAAAGACAAGGCAGAAAGTCTTCCCAAAGCTTTTGCAGCAATAACGAAACAATTTCACATGGACGACTACGTTCTTTCGCTGCCCACTACCATTGAAGCCAAAGACACTTTAACGCATGTCAAAAAATTCCTCCAACAAAGAGGTTTTAGATTGACCAAATTCTTATCAATTTGTCCTGAAGAGCTGGAACGAATTCCATGTGAGGACTTAGAGGAGTCAAAAGATTTCACTTGCGTATAAGAACAAAAATTGAAATTCGTTGATGATAAATTTTTCATGAAACCATTGGAAAAAATTCAAAAGAATTCAGCAATGTATACCCAAAGAAAACTCTTGCGTCAATTTTTTCGTTTTTTTGAGTCAATTTTCGACACAATGGGTATTGTGTCACCATTGACTATACGCTTCAAGGTTGTAATGCAACAAATTTGGTAACTAGGTGTCCTTACTGTGGTTAGGTTTAAAATGTGACAAACTGCTACCTGAGAAATCACATAAACGACTGCAAAAAATACTAACCAGTTATTTCGGATCACCCCAATTGAACACTCGCTAGCACTCAATTTTCATGCAAAGTCACAAGAAATTGAGAATCAATTGCACTTCTTTGTTGATGGGTCTACTTGTGCTATGGCAGCAATAATTTATCTTCGGTGTTATGACAATGACATCAAACAAACAGAAACCAGCTTCATAATCAGTAAATGCAAAGTAAGTCCTTTAAAAGCGTTGAGCTTTCGAAACTTGAATTTGAGGACGCAATAATGGGGATACGACTACTCAAAACTGTTCAAAAAGAGACAACACTCAAGATACACGATACACATTTTTGTCCAGACAGTCGAGTTGTTCTTAATTGAATTGCCTCTAATTAGAAACAGAAACTGTTTGTTGCCAACCAAATCCGAGAAACACGCGAACCTTCACAATCCAGTCAATGGCAATATATACCAACAGTTCAAAAGCCTGCAGATCATGGAACACATCGCCTACAACCAGAACAATTATTTTCTAAATGGTTACAGGCTCCTGACTTCCTATGGAAACATTACTCAGACTGGAACTCAGCTAACAACAAAATTGTTTCTGTTCACACAACGATTAAATCAAAACCAAATGAACCAGTCATTGACCCAACACAATTTGGATCTTGGACAAAACTGCTGTTAGCACTCGCAACTGTTTACAACTTTCTCTTCAGAATTAAAAAAGAACGAAATAACAAAGAGCTGTACACTGCAGAAGACATCAACCAAGCACACAGTCACTTAATTTGAAATTCACAGGCAAAAATTTTCCTTTCAGTTATTCACTCTCTAAGCAGAGGACTTAAACTAGACTCTAAATGCACGGTTCAATCCCTAAACCCGTACTTAGACAAAAACGGAATACTTAGATCACAAGGCCGACTACAATTTGCTCCCTAGGAGTTACAATTAGCTAAATTACCAATAATTCTTTATGACAAAGAAATGTCAAAATTTTTGTTCAACGGCGATACGTTGTTATCGGTCTCAGGAAAACACTGTTAAGCATCCGATTTTGATGTTTTTTGTGGCGCAAAATGACGCCCAAAGTATCATCTCGTTAATGATGCCCAAATTATCAAGACCTTAATGACTACACTACCAGTATGCAGGTTCCCTGATACTCTCTTCCAATTCCCATTCGCTAAAACAGGAATTGATTCTTTCGGACCCTCTTATACCGAACACGCCAAACACAAACTCACCAAGAACTACGGCCTCGTTTTCACATGCATGGTCAGACGTGCCGCACATCTTGAGCCATGTCCTGATTTAAACACGGACACTTTTCTGAACGCCCTCCGACGTTTCGCATCACGAAGATTTCAAACTAACCTTATTATTAGTGACATTACCGGCAAAACCATTGTTGGAGCAAACGAAGAATTCAAGCAACGTGTCAATAGTCTTGACAATCAAATCATTGACTTTGAATTTGTTATAAATAACACAGTGTGAAAATTTACCAACCATACGGATTGGATTTTGGTGGTGCGCGGGAACGGTTGATCCAAATTGCTAAACGGATCTTTTTGATCATTCTAGGGAGCAGGAGCCTCACATCAGATGTCTTCCACACCATCATGGTTGAGACCAAAAGCTTGCTGAACTCTTGACCCTTTACACATGTGGCTGACGTACCAGACAATGAAGAACCCATAACCCTAAATCATTTTCTGGTGCAGAAGCCTTACAATTCAATGCCACCAGGAGACTTTTCATCAACTATGCCAGCATCCTTCAAGTCTTGCAAGACCGTACAGTAGCTTATGAATCACGTCTAGGAACGCCTAATTAAAGAGTACCTTCCTACTTTAAAAAAGCGAAGAAAATAGTCCGAACAAAGTGATTCATTGATAGATAATGACCTGGTGTGGATCCTCAAAGACCTCACTCTGCGTGGGATATGGCCTCTGGGACGAAGTGTGGAAATGTCGCCTGGTAAATGTGGATATGTACGTACACGTTGTCAAGGTAAAAATGGCTCACAGTACGTACGTCCGCCCCGTTGCCGGTCTCGCACGTGTTTTGGCTGATTAGCCGTTTTTTGCTCATTTTTATCGGAACTTAATTCTAGTCAACGCGAGCTACCCTCTGATCTCTTGGTTACATCATTCGCCAATTGTTTTGTTAAACTCATGGGTTTCCTCTCCCGGAGCTTGTTGATAATGCATCATTTCAAGATGGCCAAAGCCAACATTAGAAAACTTGAAACTCTTCCCGCCAAAATAGTGGGAACTTGACTTTGTCCAAATAACACGTGTACAACAGTAACTCTCCCATAAAAGAGACGGAACATAACTTCAACTTACTGAATTTACATTACAAGAAACGTGTTGTCTACAGATAGAGTACATAACCCTTCCATGAAATTCAAGCAATAAAAGTTCTTGTATTGTTTGCTTTTGAGGAAATAGTTCACCCTATGAGGTAATTTCCTAAAATTTGCAAGGTCGTGTTCTTGAAAACATTATTCTAAATTGTATTGCAAGAACATGATGTTTTTATTGCTTTCTGTTGATATAATTCTTACCCCAGAAATTTTAGAGCTGCCTTTGTTAGAACCTCTAGACATCAGATAACACTCACTTCAACTGATCAGAAGTATGCTCACACAGCTAGATTAGACTTAACGATATAAGACTATTCTTTTTTTATTTTCCTTTTGGTGGCCTGAATTATGGTTTTTTTTTCATAAAGTTTTGAGAAACGTTTGTGTCCAGTTGATGAGATAGAAGCTTCCCAATTGAATAAAATCTCACGGTTATCATCATCTCACGGTGAAACGTTTGACTATGAATATTCCATAAAACCATACACTAATTTGTTCAGAAAAAGATAGATTATATTGGAGTGAAGGAAAATGATTTACAAGATAATTGGAGACATTGATCTCTCATTTCCATCTGGAAATATAAAAAAAATATGGAGTTCTATGACTATACAACTTTCCCCTATTATACCCGATCGCGGAAAATTGACTCGTTCTCTGATTCTTTCCTCTACCGTTTCGTAAACATTTTATATGCAATTTTGCGTTTTGTTTCGTGACTATACTAGAAAAAACTCATTTATCAATCTTTCTATGAAATTTTAAAATAACCTTTCATAGAGACCATGATAGGAAGGTGTAATTTTGAATTGTAATTTTTAATAACCTTTTGAATTATGAGGACAAGCCGGATAATAGAAATCTTGTGAACAAATGTGAGTACATACATTCCTTCAAAGGAGCTATTTTTGATGCTAGTTTCTGATATTGTTTAGCGCCTCGTGACGTCATTTAGAATGATTGCTGCAGTTCGGTTATTATACAACTGTATAGCTGTTGCCTCCTGTTGTTTCGGATATTGGCGATGCATTGTTGTCCTGCGAAAATCACGTGCTGTTGACAGAAAAGGAGATTCAACTGTTTCCTACCCCAACACTCTAGAAACGAAAATGTTCTACCACAGCGAATCGAAATTAATTGATACAGCTTGATAAGAAACGTGCTGAAACTCGTGGTGTCAACATCTTGACACGGTACTTGCAATGAGAACATTAAGATAAGTACAAACTGCTGGCAACATACTTTCATGGGCAGGCATCAAGAATGAAGCAAGGTCTAAGCACATAATCGGTTGAATACCATTATATCACAAGAAACAACAATTATCATGTAATTCCCTACTCTAAACCTCACTCTCACTTAAAGATGCTTTTAGACGTCTACAGATTAGTATGTCTTGCTTGTCATGGTTGATCTTTGTCCTTCGACAAATTTCATCCGGAAGGGGAGTGGGGTAGGGGGAGGAGGAGGAGGAGGAAACAGTTTAAAGGAGTTTTGACTTTTGTATTTGCTGCCAATTTGGTCAGCTGGATCTTTACTGTGGTGCCACATCTCATTCTCTACGACTTCTCCACCAGTGACGTCACCTTCACAACCCTTTTGCAAATCACTTACAAGGAAGTTGCCTACAACTTTTACTATCCAGGGGGTGCCAAAAAGAATAAAAGCACTTTTTGTCCCCAAATGTGTGTCTGGTTAAGTCTGGCACACTTTCAATTCATTATTGGAGTGGTTCTAAGAAGGCACAGAGAATATTTGAAAATATACAAATATAAGTCTAAATGGGTAACGGCTCAATTAATAGAAAGTGCATTTGTAGGTGATAAAAGAATTCCAGTGGAAATAAGAAAAAAGAAAGGTCTAAGAAACAAGTCTAAGTAAAAATTATGAGATTCATTGCTCAAAAGGTACTAACAACTTCCGATTAACGAAAGGCAGCATTTCAATGTTTTGCATTAGTGCTTTTTTGAGAGCGCGATAAAGCAAACCTTGGTGATTTTTGATATAAATTTTCAAATGATTAATTGCATGTTTAATTTCTAATTTGACAGCATGTAATACATTCACGAATTAATTTGCATGTTTGAGATTGAAAAAAAAACAACAACAACAATCAAGACTTTTTGAGGCTAGACTAATAATAAAAACAAGATCAAGTGCTCATAATTAACAAACATAGTTGAGTGGTTGTGCACATATGAAAAGGCCAGTGGCAAATTATGAAAAAAACTTCTGTTCTGGACCTCGTTATTAAAATTACCTGTCACAACCTCTGTTTTATCAGTCCTTTTATATCTATCTCTCATTCCGGGAACCAATTAGCAGGATATTTCTCTTCTGAGCACAAAACGTGTTCGCCAAAAAAATAGGTTGAAAATTTTACATGGGCAATTAAGGTACAATTCTTCAGGTAACTGATGTGGGTCTCGTATAATTTGTATCACTTCTCGTCAAACTCTATTCTTACTAGATTCACACAACTTTTTTGTTAGATACTTCCAAGTTGGCGTTATTACAACTTCTATTGAAAAATGGCACCAGTAAAACAGTCAAAGTTTAAGGAAAAACGTCTATCAGCAAAGATTTTCTTTTAAAAAATTTTTAAAATACCAAAACCAGCATTTTGAACTTTTTATTCATTCAATGTGATGCAGCGAGTGTCGAACTAAATGGGCAGAGTGTTTGCATTGGCTAAAAATCTACAATGCAGATTTAATTCTCAGTTTGGAAAAAAATCGTGAAAGGAAATTTTCCTTAGAAAATGCTGCAGTGTTTCTATGTGCACCGAAAATTTGTAGCTGCACTTTTCTAGCAATTCAGGCACAATTTCTTATCAGCACACTTGTCAATAAAGATCAGGTAGAATTCGCAGTATCCAATAAAATTAATAACCCCCGTAATTGAGACATTTCGTTGCATTTAGTAAGAATAACCAGGTTCTTCGTTCAATTTCATCTTGATTGTTTTTGTCTGGGAAACATGGTGTGAACCTACTGAGGCAAATGCATTGGCAATCGTAAAATTGGAAAAAAAATTGGATATAAGTTTCTTGAAGTTTTTCTATTTAATTTGTAATTTTTAATAGTTCTTGTGCATAATGGGACAATTAATTGTTAAATATCTCGCAGATGTGTTACCAGAAATATTAAAAAACAGAGTTTTAGCAATGGAAACATTTAAATACGCAATTTGTAACAAACATTAATCAATTCTTCTATTTTTTTGCGAATTTTGCGCTCTAATTGCGAATAACAATCAAAAAGAACTATTTTTGTCAAACTAGATCTCTTTCTCTCTCTCTCTCCTCTCTCTCTCTCTCTCTCTCTCTCTCTCTCTCTCTCTCTCTCTCTCTCTCTCTCTCTCTCTCTCTTACACGTCTACGAAACTCATTATGAAAATACACACCCGTACACAAACGGTCGCTACACCCACACAGGCGCAAACTCACACAGAAATATAAAGAAAAACCTCACCACCAAAAAAAAAACACTTCTAGAATTTTATTTTTGGCATCTGACCTTTACACAATATTCGTCACTGCTCCCTGGATCCTTGATGTCCTGATTTTTTTCAGATTTTTTTTCTAGGTAAGTTGAATTTGACACATTAAGCAAATTTATCGGTAATTGTGAAACTGAAACAAAACTCTGAATAAAATTTTGTTGATTTTCGGAAAATCTTTTGTCATTTTAGTGTATTCATGCAAATAATCAGCCTACTCTTTTTTCCCTCTCACAGATATGTTAACATGTTGATTTCTTAGACTCAATTTTGATATTGAATTATTTTCAAGCCAAAATATTTAGCAAATCTCTCTAACTTAATTAATTTTCACAAACTTTTTATGATTTGGAGAATTTTTTGCATTCTGCCTTTAGTTTTTTTCTAGAGTCTACAGCAAGGCATTCGTAAAATAAAGACAAACCTTTATCAGCAAATAAAAAAATATTAATATTAACAATAATAATGAATTCAAACAAACAGTGTTTCAACCAGCTCGGTATTTCCCAGATTAGGGGAAAATCAGGTCTCAATAATTAAAATTTCCCAAAAAATTCCAACCTGTAGGGTAACTTTTATATTTGAAACTTTTCACAGCTTCCTTTTACAAAAAGTTCTTCAATTCTTTTCGAAATTGACGTGGATTTATGTGTGGAGAAGAGTTAGAAGTACTATCTAATAGCGAAAAAATTAATGAATCAAACCACTCTGTTAAAGTAATTATCTTCAGAACGTCTCCGAAATCTAGCTTCAATAAAAAAAGTTTTCAATAGATCTAGTCTTAAAATCTTGTTGAGCAGAATTAGGTTGTTAGGAACTAGAAAATAACTGACTAGCAATAGGCAATTTCGAATAAGGCTCTCAACGTATTCGACGTCAACCAAAATTTAACGGCAAGCTAAACCTTTTTAAATATGATCTTTGCAATCTTTCCAAGAGTTGAAGATATTGTAATCCTGGGTAACAGAATTTTGACGAATAAAAGACCGCAGAAAATGTATATGTTTTCATCATCGCGCATTTGAAAGTTTCGTTTATGGTGCGGGGTATTACTCTTCTTAGATGATTTAACTACTGAAATCATTAATTTATGGCCATATCAAGGTGGCGATTTCAAGTAGTGCTGAACTTAAAAATTCTTCCGAGATATTTAATTTTTTTCAATTTGATAGCAATTCTTTTTGCAAATATCTCTGTGGACAAAGCATATGCATTTTTGATGGGAATTCTGAATTTGTCGAAGTTGACGCTTAATTTATTTGAGACAGACCATTCGATAGCTCTATTTATATCAAATAGAAGCTCTTCAGTTTCTGAAACCTGTCCTGTTATTTTCGCATCGTTGGCATAAAGGGAAGTTTTATTAATAATTTGATCAGGTCATTTATGATAACGGAGAACAAAAACACAACAAAAGTTGATGCCTGAGGAAACCTTTTTGAGATTATTGGACAAATCGAATAACTGTGTGCTATTTCTACTCTCTGCTTTCGATTAATCAGATGTGAGGCAATAAACTTCAAAAAATTTTATTATACCAAAAAAAGGGGCGAGCTTTAAAACATTAATTTTGAATTTAATATTAGCCAGTGCTTTAGCGAAATCCAAGTAAAATGTTATCGCGGATGAATCCTCATCTGAATCTTGATATATATTACCACAATATAGTAACGACCGGGTTACTGTTAAATGCTTTTGCCAAAAACCATTTGGCTCTATGCAAAGCTTCCTTTAAATTGTCTTCTTAATTTGCTTTTAAACCATTCTTTCAAAAACTATAGAACCTGCACTGAGCTTTGCAATTAGTCTGTAATTTTTAAATTTTCTATACCATTTTTGTGATGAGGACGCACGTGTACCTTCTTCCAGAAATTGGGAAGTTGGCAAGTGTTTAAAATGTGGCTAAAAACATAAGATACTCTTTATGACCTACGGCGCTGAAGCT
Source organism: Convolutriloba macropyga (assembly GCF_964194025.1). Classification (NCBI taxonomy): domain Eukaryota; kingdom Metazoa; phylum Xenacoelomorpha; order Acoela; family Convolutidae; genus Convolutriloba; species Convolutriloba macropyga. The sequence continues at coordinate 162,578 of NC_134469.1, forward strand.
TTAAGGAATGATGGTGTTATCTGAAGAGTTGGCGCCAGATTTAATTTGCATTACTTCTTCTAGCACATCTTTTGCGTTGAAAGTGATATCGTCTAGAAATGTCTCTCGTCGGATTTTTTTAAACACCACAATTTCAAATTTAATTTCCATAAAAACTGAAGAGCAATGCTCAATGAATATTCTGCAATTTGTTGAGAACCTTTAATATCTTACCCCCGACGTTTCGTTTTATCGGGACAATTTTTTCTTGGTTCAATTGTATGCAGCGTTGTTTGTGCAAATACGGAAGCTCTCAATAAAACTTTATTTGTCATTAAGCTACGAAATCAATTCCACCTACAAATTTCCAGTTTTCTTTGGTCTTTTGTTTGCTTTCTTTAGCTTTTTCAACTTTTTTTCCATGAGTACACTATGGGATAAAATGTAACATGGTACCTCATGCCAGGGTTCTTCTACGTGGAGTATTGACGTTTAGCAAGCATTATAAAAACACTGACAAAAACCATGTATCAGGTCACTGGGAGAACTGTTCGACAAATAGTGAGGATTTCAAAAAATGAATTGAATAATTTTCAAAGTGCCTTGTTGATGTTGAATTGTTGGAAGAGAGGCTTTTGTTCTTTTGTTGTTAGTCTGACAAAAAATTTTGCTAAGAACAATTTGTGATCAGAGAAAGTATTTGCCTCAACTGCTAGATTAGATTGCTCAAAATTTTTGCAACAAAGATGTCGGGACAGGAGTTTGAGTTTAAGATTGACCAAAAGTTCAACCTTTCTACTTCTTCTAAGAAACTGTTTTCATAGTCATTCCCACTAGAAATTTTAATCCGGCAACTAAGCGAGAAATTTACATCACCATCCGTAATTATTAATTTTTTTGAGTACTGGAGTCAAAATGCGACTCCAATTTAAATAAAACTACACCTATTGAGCTTTGTCAATCAGTATCCGAAACGTGGTAATTACTGTTTTGTGGAGGGTTATACAAGGTGATGACTGTTAATACAAGGTTAATACTTTCTGTAGCTTGACTTTATGAGGAATAAGAGTCCCAAAATAATTCCAACTTTTCTATCTTTTCTCTACTGCACAAAAAATTGCCGAGTTAAAAATGGTATGTCAATATCATATTCTTTTAATAATATATCATGGCTCATTCTGTGATCAGTTTTTAAATTTGACCCGCAGTTCAATAAACCCGTCCTCAGTGCTTGTTTTTCCTCTAGTTATGAGCTTGAGGTTGTCTGATGACATGTCTTGTGATATGTTTCGTCTACAGAGATATGTACCTATACACTTGTTTTCGACTAACAGCGCTGCTGGTCCAAATTTGATTTCTGATCTGTTAATGTTCCATTCTTGAGCAAGTTTGAAACGATATTCGAGTAGCTTCTTTTCTTTCTCCTTTTCATTCTCTTACAAAGTAGTTTTAAAAACACTGAAACTTATTGGTTGAGAACTCTTTTCATTCAATGCGATACAGCATGCGTCGAAATAAATGCAAAGATTTTTGAGAAAAAAAGACAGTTTGAAAAGAAGGTTGCGATTAAAATTTTTCGCTCAAAAACATGCTATAGCCTTTCTCTTTGCAGTTAAAATTTGTAGAATTAATTTTCTGGCGATCTATACAAAATTTTTGATCAGCACACTCGTCAATAATGTTCACGTAGAATTCGCAGTATCCAATAAAATAAATAACCCACATGATTGAGACCTTTCGTTGCGCTTAGTAAGAATAATGAAACATATTTAGTCGTTCGCTTCAAATGCCATGACCAGTTAATATGCTTGCTACAATGCAGGTAAAACCTTTAGCCCTTTGTTATCCTTGGGTGGGTGCTTCGCTTGGGCCACTCTCTTTGTTGTACTTGTATCCCAGCTTCTCTGGCATCTCTCGCCATTTTTGTGTTTCGAATCCGGTTTCTCAGGAGCACCGCCTTCGTATCAACAATTGCTATTGTTGCATCAAATTTAACTGTTTACTGATTATAATATGCCCCCCTTTGACGTCTTTTCTGGACCCAAGGTTCAACAAAAACTGCCCTTTTTGAGTTTTGCTTGCTGCCTTCGCTATTAATCCTCATCTTTGTTTTGCTTTTGCTTTACTTGAGTCCTCAACTTTGTTCCGCTTGTCTTCCGTTGTCTCTGCAGTTCCGCCCTTCTTTTCAGATATGAAAGTGATTGGTGAAGGTGATTTTTGTTTGAACAATGACCCACAATTGCTACCCTTTCATCCGAATAGCTCAATTAGCTTATCCCCCCCCCCCCCCCCCCTACTTTCATCTAGCTGATCAGCAAACTGTCTGATTTCTTAGTAGTGATGTAGAGATCATATATGAGTTCTTAGTAGTCATAAAAGAATCAAAAATAATTTTTGATGAGCCATATACCTTCCACGTTGAATATGACTCACCTTACTAACGGCTACAACGAACGTCTATGATTTGTTTGATTCCATTTAATCATCTTGTACAATTTCTTTGAAGTTACACATAAGCATTGTGCTAGGGAAATAGGTTATTACATCAGTCTGTGGAATAAATATAGGAATAGATGAAGAGCACGACGCAATAAGCCAAACTTATTCAAATAGCCAAGAGGTATAAAGTATTGGGGGTTGGGTTCATAACTTAAAAAGACCCCTAACAGTGTGATAATTGTTTTCTCCCTTTATGATATGATGTTTATCGTACAATGATCATATTTGATGTCCCGGTAGATAAATTCGAAAGTGGAGTAGGCTAGAAATTATTGATAGTCAGTGAACAAAACCCCTCCCCCTCACTAGAAGTATAAAGTGTTTTCATAAGCCAAGGTCTAAAGTTGGGCTCTAACAAATTTAGAAACGATTAGCTACAAAAGTAAATAAAAAAAAGGAAATTTTAAACTTTCTCTATTTGGCTCCTGTCTACATAGAAGAAGAGTGGCTCAATGGATACAAACAACGGGAGGAACTGTTTCAATAACCCCTTGGGCAGAATTTTAGATTTTCTCAACAAACTACTGCGTTCTGGTCTGCTGATTGCACACCCCTTTTTTAAACTCTTTCATTTCACCCCGAATTCAATCCTTATATGTAATTGGTACTATTAACATCAGTACTAACATCATTCGGTCGTGCCTCATGTTGTGCATGGACATGATATGAACTATTTTTGTTAACTATCAACAATTTTTTTGGAAACCATCATAACCCAAAGATGGGGTTAAATTATCCGTTTACTTATGAGAAAACAAGCTCAATTGCAATGTCCACTGATCATTTGTGGGCTGAAATGATAGAAAGATGAAAGGAAGTAGATCCTGACGATTATTATCTGATAACAGAATTAACAAACAAATTCGCCATATCATTATAAGAAAACATGGAAATTGATATGCTCAAACAAGATTCCAAATTGACAATAGAGGATAAATTCAAATTAATATTTGTATGATGATGCAACTTTTTTCTTTTAATTTTAATACAAGTACTTTTAACCTACTTGGTAATGAAGAAAATCGCTTGTTTGAAAACATAGGAGCGTAAAAGCATTGCACGTTGGATATGAAAGTATATGTATCCAAATACGTAATGTGTAGTGGGGTGGGGTGGGGGGGGGGGGTATGACCGGGCCGTGGATTTTATCGAAAATTAACGGGGAAAAGATGGCAAAGAGTGTAAAAAAAATATTTTTACACCGTTAGTGCTACCCTTAATAAGGGTGGAAAAAGTGTAATTTAAGAGTGTAAAAAAAAGATTTAGAGGTGGAATAAAGGGGTAATTTCTTCAATTTACACTCTTCAAAATTACACCATTAAACTTATTTTTACACCCTTACTTTATATTTTTTTATTATTTTATATTATTTTTCGTTTTATTTTTTTATTAATTTTTTATTACTTTTTTATATATTTTATTATTTTTTATTACACTCTTCCACTCTCTTTCTTAAAAGTACACTCTTTAATAACACTTTTTACACTCTTAATAAGGGTAGCACTAACGGTATAAAAAAATTTGTTTACACTCTTTATACTCTTTTCCCCGTTATTTTCCCCGTTACTATACTCTTTTCCCCGTTATATTATACTCTTTTCCCCGGTAAAATCCTCGGCCCGTAAACCATCTCGAAAGCACTCGGTAGTCTGATCAGATGCACTACATGAATCTATAAAAATATTTAGCAACAGTAGTGTCGGAAATATCTCAATTTTATTTAAAAAATCAACTCTTTAAATTTTTCCATTATGATTTGGTGGTGTTTCTCTCCTCCTTTTCTCAACCGGACTGGGGACTAGGTACGGTGGAGTGACAAACAAACAGCTACCGGAGCTTTTGAGAAGAGCACTGGGTAAAAAACCAGGCTCAAACTCCATCTCCGATCAAAACAAAGCAAAATAAATTGTTTTTTTAACAATAAATTAATCAATCAATACAAAGCATAACTCGTTATTCAAAAATTTCCGTATAAAAACTAACATTTTACCACACAAGCTATAGCAAAAATTCTTTTTGTTATAGATTTTAGATACACAGAGGATATTCCATACCGAGTTTGGTTTGATTTGGACAACTCCTTAACCCGACGAAAAGGAACTGTTTTTAAAATTCCCTAACCGCGAAATTCCCTAATTTCCGTGCGAAAAGCTAACTTTTTTCCTAGGCAAGATATATCAAAAAAACTTTTTGTTATAGATTCCAAGTACACATGGGATACTCCATGCCGAGTTTGGTTTGATTTGAACAACTTCTTGACCCAATGAAAAGGTACTTTTTTAAAACCACTAATCGCGAAATTCGGAAAATTTTCCGTATGAAAAACTAACCTTTTTACCAGACAACCTATAGCAAATAGCAAAAATTCTCTTTTTTACACTCTAATTACACTGGTGATACTCCATACCAAGTTTGTTTGATTTGAACAACTCCCTGACCCGATGAAAAAGAACTATTTTTAAAATTCCCTAATCGCGAAATTACAATTTTTAAAAATCGCTAATCCCGAAATAGGCAAATTCTCGCTTGATAAATTAACTTTTTTATAGACAAGCAATATCATTTTTTTTGCTATAGACTCTAGGTACACAGGGGATCCACTTTTCCGATATTGGTTCGATTTGAACAATTTGACCCGATGAAAGTGAACTGTTTTTAAAATTTGCTAATAGCGAAATTCGAAAAATTTCCCGTATGAAAAACCAACTTTTATCCCAGACAAGCTATAGCCAAAATTCTCTTTTTTACGCTCTAATAACACTGATACTCCATACCAAGTTATGTTTGATTTGAACAACTCCTTCAGCCTATGAAACAGATCTATATTTAAAATTCCTATTCGCGAAATTCGAAAAGATTTCAGTATGAAAAATAACTTTTTTCCAAGGCAAGCTATAGCAAAAATCTTTTTGTCCTACACTCTACCTACACCGGGAATAATCCATGCCGAGTTTTGATCGATTTGGACAGCTCTTTGATTCTACGAAGAAGACCTTTTTTTAAAATTCGTTATTCGAGAAGTTCAAAAATATCCGTATGAAAAACTTACTTTCTTCCTAGGCAAGCTAAAGCAAAAATTCTCTTCGTACTACAATCCAACTACAGAGGGGATTTTCCATACCGAGTTTGGTTTGATTTGGACAACTCCTTGACCCGATGAAAAAGACTTATTTAAAAAGTACTTATTCAAAATTCTTTGGAAATAATAGGACATTTCCGTATGATAAACTAACTTTTTCCTAGACAAGCTATATCAAAAATTTTTTGTTATAGAGTCTAGGTACACAGGGGATACACAATACCGAGTTTGGTTTGATTTAAACAACTCCTTGACCCAATGAAAAAGTACTATTTTTAGAAATCGCTAATCGCGAAATAGGCAAGTTTCCGTTTGAAAAATTAACAAGCAATATCAATTTTTTTTTGCTATAGACTCTAGGTACCCAGCGGATCCTCCTTCTCGATATTGGTTCGTTTTGAACAACTTGACCCAATGAAAAAGAACTATTTTTAAAAACTGCTAATCGCAAATTTCGAAAAATTCTCCGTACGAAAAACTAACTTTTTTCACAGACAAGCTATAGCAAAAATTCTCTTTTTTATACTCTAAAACACTGGTGATACTCCATACCAAGTTTTGTTTGATTTGAACAACTCCTTCAGCCTATGAAACAGATCTATATTTAAAATTCCTATTCGCGAAATTCGAAAAGATTTCAGTAAAAAAACTAACTTTTTTCCAAAGCAACCTATAGCAAAAAAATCTTTTTGTCCTACACTCTGCCTATACAGGGGATAATCCATGCCAAGTTTTGATCAATTTGGACAGCTTTTTGATCCTACAAAAAAGACCCTTTTTAAAATTCGTTATTCGCGAAGTTCCAAAATATCCGTATGAAAAACTAACTTTCTTCATAGGCAAGCTAAAGCAAAAATTTTCTTCGTCCTATACTCCAACTACAGAGGGGATTTCCCATACCGAGTTTGGTTTGATTTAGACAACTTTTTGACCCGATGAAAGGGACCTATTTAAAAAATTACTCATTCAAAAGTATTTGGAAATAATAGGACATTTCCGTATGAAAAACTAACTTTTTTCCTATAAAAGCTATATCAAAATTTTTTCTGTTATAGAGTCTAGGTACACAGGAGACACTCCATACCGAGTTTTGTTCAATTTGAACAACTCCTTGACCCAATGAAAAGGAACTGTTTTTAAAATTCGCTAACCGCAAAATTCGCAAATTTCCGTTTGAAAAACTAACTTTTTTCCTAGACAAACTATATCAAAACTTTTTTGTGCTATAGACTCCAACTACACAGGGGATTTTCCATACCGAGTTTGGTTTGATTTGCACAACTCCTTGAGCAGATAGAAAAATTTTTAAAAAAACACTAATCCCAAATTATTCGGAAATAACAGGAAATTTCCGTATGAAAAACTAATTTTTTTCCTAGGCAATCTATAGCAAAAATCTTTTTGTCCTACACTCTACCCACACAGGGAATACTCCATACCCCATAAGTTTGGTGCGATTTGGCCCGATGAAAAGGACCTAATTTTAAAATTCGCCATTCATAAAATCCAAAAATTTTCGTATGAAAAGCTAATTTTCTTCCTAGGCAAATTATAGCAAAAATTCCTTTCGTCCCAAACTCCAAGTACACACCTTATTCAAAATTATTCAGAAATAATAGGAAATTTTCGTATGAAATACTAACTTTTTTCCAAGGCAAGCTAAAGCAAAGTTTTTATTCGTCCTACACTCTACCTACACAGGGGATACTCTATGCCGAGTTTGATCCAATTTGAACCACTTTTTGGCCCAATGAAAAAGACCTGTTTAAAAAACTACATATTAAAATTAATTCGGAATTAATAGGAATTTTCCGTATGAAATACGAACTTTTTGCCAGGCAAGCTATAGCCAAAAAAAATTTTCCTACGCTGTATCTACACAGAGGATACTCTATGCCGATTTTGATTCAATTTGAACAGTTTTTCGACCCAATGAAAAGACCTATTTTCAAAATTCGTTATTCGAGAAATTCGCAAATTTTGATAGGAAAAAATAACTTTTTTCCGTTGAAAGCTCTAGCAATTTTTTTTGTTTTACACTCTAAGTACACATGAGATACTCCATGCCAAGTTTGATTCGATTTGAATAATTTCTTGACCCAATGAAAAATACTATAATTAAAAATTAAATATTCGGAATATTCGCAAATTTCCTTATGAAATACTAACTTTTTCCTAGCAAAATCGAGCCAAAATTGTTTTTGTTTTACACTCTAGGTTCACTTGGGATACTCCATTCCGAGGTTGGTTTGATTTGGATAACTCCTTGACCCAAAGAAAAAAACTAATTATAAAAATTAAATATTCGAAATAATCGCAATTTTCTGTATGAATAACTCACTTTTTTCCTAGGCAAGATATAGCAAAAAAAATTGTTGTACACTCTAAATGCACATGAGATGATCCATACCGAGTTTGGTTTGATTTGAACAACTGCTTGACCCGATGAAGAAGACCTTTTTTAAAACTCGAATATCGCGAAATTCGCAAATTTCCGTATGAAAAACGAAATTTTTTCCTAGACAAACTCTATCTAAAATTCTTTTTGATATAGACCCTAGTTACCCAGGGGATATTCCATACTGAGTTTGGTTTGATTTGGACATTTCCTTGACCCGTTGAAAAAGACCTATTTTTAAAATTCTATAATCGCAATTTAATCGAAATAATCGCCAATTTCCCTATGAATTTTTTTCCTAGTACTAACTTTTTTCCCTAGACAAGCTACAGCAAAAACTTTTTTGTTTTTTCACTCTAAGTAGACATGGGATACTCCATGGCGATTTTGGTTCGGTATTAATAACTTCTTGACCCAAAGAAAGACACAATAAACAAAAATTATATAATCGAATTAATCGAAAATTTCCGTATGAAAAGCTAACTTTTTTTCTGCGCAATTTACAGCAGAAAATTTTTTTGTTGTACACTCTAGATACATGCGGGATACTCCATACCGAGTTTGGTTCGATTTGAACAACTCCTTGACCCGATGAAAAAGACATTAAAATTCTCTAATCTCAATTTAATCGCAAATTTTCGTATGAAATACTAACTTTTTTCCTAGACATATAATAGCAAAAACTCTTTGTGTTTGCATTATTGTAAACGTGTTGTTCTTTTTTATGAAACTTTTGCATAAAAAGACCAACACATTTACAATAATTGCTACGAAGTTCGTTCGAGATCAATTTGAAAGTAAAACAGCACTCCTTAGTGAAAAAGGACATCAAGCATAAAACTCGCGTCTCAGGCAGAATCCTCAAAACTCATTTTCTTCTAAGCTAGAATATCGGCCTGGGCAATCATTGCCGTATTGATTTTTGCGATTTTCTGGCTTTCTCAAAAGCGAGCCCAGGAGTGTCAAGGTACTTCTGCTGCACAACCTCTGAAAGCAAGAAGACAATCTCTTAGTTTCTTAATAGTTTCTATACCAATTAGCTCTTGACTAGTTTACTCGTAAACTTGTCAAGAATTTCACTGAGAGCTTAAGTTCTACGATCAGCCTCCTGTCTTTTTGGTTCCAGAATGAAATTTCCATGTTCATTTCTCAAAAAAAGCCCTGCCCAGCTTTCCGACATCTGAGCCAGCGTATATCATCATAAGTCTTTCACCGTTGTGCATGACTGCTGTGCTACCCGCGCTCAGCGAAGGATAGTCAGCGATATTTCGAAACCATGAGGATCCAAGAGGCGAGTTTCTTTCAAATCGGTAGCCTAAACAATCATAGGTAACAGACTCTAAGAAAATTATTCACAGGATCTTAGGCTTCTATGACATTTAAGAAATTAAGGTCTTTTGAAAAGGCTAGCAAGTACGGTTCATTTTTTAAACAATAGCCAACAAAATAAATGAGCGTTGAGGTACCTTAGCGTCAATTCTTGCGAAGAGGTTTGCCCGTTTTTTGTCGTCCGTTGTTTTCAGCTGTTCAAATGCTTTCGTCCAACCATTCGTCTCTAGAACATGCCCATCAAGGTATTCCCGAAGAAGACGCAATTCGGTCCACAATCGTCTGTGTTGTCCGCATTAGTTGAAAGTGCGTTTGAGCTGGAGGTCGGAGAAGTAGAAGGTTGATGAAGATCGGGCTCAAGCTTAAAAAAAGTAAATACATCAAAGCACAGCAACCACATTTATCAGCTTCCCCTTCTACCGTTCACAAGTCTCTCAGAGTTGTTGACAATTTCAAGAGGCATTTAACAATCTCTAAGAGGCTATTTGTAATTAGTTTAAAAAAATGTCAAATTCAGCGCATTACAGTTTTTCTTTGCTGAAATGATTGGCTGTGATGAGGCAAATTTCGTGACTTTTGTTTTTTTACGCCAGATGACTTACCAAGAGAGACTTCGACACTGTTCACCACGAACGCACGTCATCGAAACAAAAAGTTATCCTCATCAACAACAGGTGCCCTAGGAGTAGCAGGCACTGTGTTTTGCAATTCAAACAGCCGTTTACTTGCATCTAGATCTTGCTGGTAGTTTTGAATAAGTTCATCAATTTTTTTCAGGTTTCCTTTTACCAACAAACGACAGGTCACACTGCTTCTATCTTTGATCTGCAGTTGAAACAATCACGTTAAACTGAGCAATTCAGATAGCTTACTTTTGGGTGGCTGTTTAAAGCTGCTTATAATGACCAAGTTTAGGTTCTCCTCAACGCAGAGCCACGCCATGTTATTTCCTATAAAGTGCTGGCGTTTGCAACTTTAAATTTTTAACGCGCAGAAAAGGTTATTTTTAAAATGCTAAATGAAAGGTAGGCTTCATGTCTAATTTTAAAAACATACTCGTAAAATTGTCGAGAATTTCACTGAGAGCTTAAGTTCTACGATCAGCCTCCTGTCTTTTTGGTTCCAGAATGAAATTTCCATGTTCATTTCTCAAAAAAAGCTCTAATCAGCTTTCCGACAGCCAGCGTATATCATCATAAGGTTTTCACCGTTGTGCATGACTGCTGTGCTACCGGCGCTCAGCGAAGGATAGTCATCGATATTTTGAAACCATGAAGATCCAAGAGCCGAGTTTCTTTCAAATGGGTAGCCTAAACAATCACGGGTAACAGACACTGTAAAATTATTCACAGGATCTTAAGCTTCTATGACATTTAAGAAATTAAGGTCTTTTGAAAAGGCTAGCAAGTACGGTTCATTTTTTAAATAATAGCCAACAAAATAAATGAGCGATCAGTTAGCTTAGCGTCAATTCTTGCGCAGAGGTTTGGCCGTTTTTTGTCGTCTGTTTTTTTACGCTGTTCAAATGCTTTCATCCAACCATTCGTCTCTAGAACGTGCCCATCAAGGTATTCCCGACGAAAACGGCAATTCGGTCCACAATCGTCTGTGTTGTCCGCATTAGTTGAAAGTGCGTTTGAGCTGGAGGTCGCAGAAGTAGAAGGTTGATGAAGATCGGGCTCAAGCTTAAGAAAAGTAAAAATATCAAAGCACTGCAACCACATTTATCGGCTTCCCCTTCTACCGTTCACAAGTCTCTCAGAGTTGTTGACAATTTCAAGAGGCATTTAACAATCTCTAAGAGGCTATTTGTAATTAGTTTAAAAAAATGTCAAATTCAGCGCATTACAGTTTTTCTTTGCTGAAATGATTGGCTGTGATGAGACAAATTTCGTGACTTTTGTTTTTTTACGCCAGATGACTTACCAAGAGAGACTTCGACACTGTTCACCACAAACGCACGTCATCGAAACAAAAAGTTATCCTCATCAACAACAGGTGCCCTAGGAGTAGCAGGCACTGTGTTTTGCAATTCAAACAGCCGTTTACTTGCATCTAAATCTTGCTGGTAGTTTTGAATAAGTTCATCAATTTTTTTCAGGTTTCCTTTTACCAACAAACGACAGGTCACACTGCTTCTATCTTTGATCTGCAGTTGAAACAATCACGATAAACTGAGCAATTCAGATAGCTTACTTTTGGGTGGCTGTTTAAAGCTGCTTATAATGACCAAATTTAGGTTCTCCTCAACGCAGAGCCACGCCATGTTATTTCCTATAAAGTGCTGGCGTTTGCAACTTTAAGTTTTTAACGCGCAGAAAAGGATATTTTTAAAATGCTAAATGAAAGGTAGGCTTCATGTCTAATTTTAAAAACATACTCGTAAAATTGTCGAGAATTTCACTGAGAGCTTAAGTTCTACGATCAGTCTCCTGTCTTTTTGGTTCCAGAATGAAATTTCCATGTTCATTTCTCAAAAAAAGATCTAATCAGCTTTCCGACAGCCAGCGTATATCGTCATAATGTTTTCACCGTTGTGCATGACTGCTGTGCTACCGGCGCTCAGCGAAGGATAGTCATCGATATTTTGAAACCATGAAGATCCAAGAGCCGAGTTTCTTTCAAATGGGTAGCCTAAACAATCACGGGTAACAGACACTGTCAAATTATTCACAGGATCTCAAGCTTCTATGACATTTAAGAAATTAAGGTCTTTTGAAAAGGCTAGCAAGTACGGTTCATTTTTTAAATAATAGCCAACAAAATAAATGAGCGATGAGTTAGCTTAGCGTCAATTCTTGCGCAGAGGTTTGGCCGTTTTTTGTCGTCTGTTTTTTTACGCTGTTCAAATGCTTTCATCCAACCATTCGTCTCTAGAACATGCCCATCAAGGTAGTCCCGACGAAAACGGCAATTCGGTCCACAATCGTCTGTGTTGTCCGCATTAGTTGAAAGTGCGTTTGAGCTGGAGGTCGCAGAAGTAGAAGGTTGATGAAGATCGGGCTCAAGCTTAAAAAAAGTAAATATATCAAAGCACTGCAACCACATTTATCAGCTTCCCCTTCTGTCGTTAACAAGTCTCTCAGAGTTTTTGACTTTTTCAGGAGGCATTTAACAATCTCTAAGATGATATTTGTAATTAGTTATAAAAAGAGTCAAATTTTAGCGCATTACTGTTTTTCTTTGCTGAAATGGCTGGTTGTGATGAGGCAAAATTTGAGGCTTTTGATTTTTTCACGCCAGATGGTTTACCAAGAGAGACTTGGACTTTGTTCATCACGGGCGCACGTCATCGACACAAAAAAAACCTCATCAACAACAGGTGCCCTAGGAGTAGCAGGCACTGTTTTTCGCAATTCATGCGGCCGTTTAGCTGCATCTAGCTCTTGCTGTAGTTTTGCATAAGATCCTCAATTTTTTCAGATTTCCCTTTACCAACAAACGACAGGTCACACTGCTTCTAACGTTGATCTGCAGTTCAAACAACCACATTAATTTGAGCATTTCAGATAGCTTTTTTTGGGTGGGTATTTATAGCTGCTTATGATGACCAAAATTAGGTACTCCTCAACGAAGAGCCACGCCATGTTATTTCTTATAAAACTCGATTGGATACTGTTCTCTCTTCCGGCCTCAGAATGAAATAGGTTGCTACTTTTATTTGGATCAGCTCTCAAATTTGGTTTCATTTTCAACCGTCTAAAACTTTTCAATTTTTTACTACGTTCGATTGTATTCGCATCAAAACAGAGAAACCATAAATTTCAGATCATTTCATTTTATAATCAATTTAAATTTTAACTTTCAAACCAATTTAAATTTTTCGTTGTCAAATTACTGAAATTGAACTATAATACTAACAGTTTGAAGAATAAACGAACAATGAGTCAATTCTAATCAATTTAAAATCTCAGATCGCGAATAGATGAAATATTAATGTCTTCCGCATCTAGAGTGAATCCCAAATTTTAAAAAAAAAACAAAAAATAGCTGGCGGATTGCCAGAAAATAGCCGCAAGAATGAGGACTCAGATGTTAAATTTTGATAAAGTATCTGTATAACTTACTGCTCCTGCTTTTAGCTGCTCTTTAATAACCTTCAAATGGAGTTATTTACAGTCATTTGGCCTTGAGTTAAAGTAACAAAAAGTCAATTTAACAGTGAGTAAGTCCTTTCTGAGAGCAAGGTAAGTCCCGTGCGACCAAAAAAACTTGCTCCACTAAGAGTGAAAAATAATATCACGCACGCAAAATAAAAAAGATGGACAAAAAAAGCCTCAGCTATCGCTTTGCGGCTATTAATCAAAGTTTAATAACAGCACAAAATATCAGGTCACCAAGTCAAATGGAAGACTGCAACAAATACTTTAAGGTCTTTAATTCAAGGTTTCCAGGCTCAGAATCAATCTCTTCAATTCCGCTTCGGACGCTCTTTTGGCTGTTTGTTTCACTTTGCATTTGCCTTTTTTTCATTTGTGCACACCAGAAAAGGTCACCTTTCCTTTTTCTGTACTGCACTGCATCCATACCCGATCTATTTGCAGACGAACAGGCGTCGTTGTGAGCCTCAGGCCACAGAAGAGGGGGGAAATGCGTTTTCGCAAGACCTTGATAATAGAAAAAATCTACTTAGAAATTTCAGTTTCTCGTTTGGGGAAGACAAACAAAAGCAATAAATACCTATTTTTTAATAAAATTGAAGCTAATAAAATTTCTGTGACCACTTTTCGCAGTGATTATGGCTCAGGGTTTGAAAAATTAATCTGCAACTTTTATAGAGGGAAGTCCTACTGAAAAAAAATTTCGGAAAAACAGTACTTATAAAGACCTTAAAGAGCTTAGTTCTTTTCGGTGATGCGGGTTTCCTCACCTCGATATCTCTCGTTGGAGAAATTATTTCTCTCTCAAGCCCTGTTTCTCCCCAAAGTGGTGTTCTTAGGACTCATCTGGAGTTGAGGGTATAGGAAGATTATCAATACCAACTTCTTCATAGAAACTAGGGAGCACTTCACTGATCTCCTCTATCTCGTCCACAGAATCATCTAATTTTTGAAGCTCTTTCTAAAACTCAAATAACTCTATGAGATTATGATGGCATCCAAAAAATAACCTACATCAAAAGAAAATTCCAGATCTCAACAGCCATATAATTTTGAAGTGCATATTTCAAAAACATATACAAAACCATGGGAAAAACCCAACATAAAAGAAATGCTTATGAGTATTAACTTGTACAAAACCATAGAAAAATCAAATAATCACAATCGCATTGAAAAGTTGTAGCTGGCTTTCCAATTTTTTATTGCAATCTTGTACTGTTTTCTTATAGACTCGAAGAACTTCACTGAACATACGTTAGTCTTCGTTTAAGACTTCCACAACTATTTCTAAACAGGGCAACATAATCGGCATTGGAAAGAGATCAAACCAATCCACAATTCTGCTTAAGTATGCAAAGATACAACAGCAAAAACTTGATGTACGAAGTCTTAACACGTTGCAAGAGTTAAGTGATCATTACACCGTTAATAAAAATTGGTCAATATTTCAATATGCGTAGAAAACATAAGCAATAGATCTACCCAGAACCCTAGGATTTTCAGGTCCAAACTCTCAATTGGTGTCAAACTGATGCCAGCCCGCGAGCGCACGTCATCGAAACAAAAAGTTAACCTCATCAACAACAGTTGCCCTAGGAGTAGAAGGCACTGTGTTTTGCAATTCAAACAGCCGTTTACTTGCATCTAGATCTTGCTGGTAGTTTTGAATAAGTTCATCAATTTTTTTCAGGTTTTCTTTTACCAACAAACGACAGGTCACACTGCTTCTATCTTTAATCTGCAGCTGAAACAATCACGTTAAACTGAGCATTTCAGATAGCTTACTTTTGGATGGCTGTTTAAAGCTGCTTATAATGACCAAATTTAGGTTCTCCTCAACGCAGAGCCACGCCATGTTATTTCCTATAAAGTGCTGGCGTTTGCAACTTTAAATTTTTAACGCGCAGAAAAGGATATTTTTACAATGCTAAATGAAAGGTAGGCTTCATCTCTAATTTTAAAAACATACTCGTAAAATTGTCGAGAATTTCACTGAGAGCTTAAGTTCTACGATCAGTCTCCTGTCTTTTTGGTTCCAGAATGAAATTTCCATGTTCATTTCTCAAAAAAAGCTCTAATCAGCTTTCCGACATCTGAGCCAGCGTATATCGTCATAAGGTTTTCACCGTTGTGCATGACTGCTGTGCTACCGGCGCTCAGCGGAGGATAGTCATCGATATTCTGAAACCATGAAGATCCAAGAGGCGAGTTTCTTTCAAATGGGTAGCCTAAACAATCACAGGTAACAGACACTGTAAAATTTATTCACAGGATCTTAAGCTTCTATGACATTTAAGAAATTAAGGTCTTTTGAAAAGGCTAGCAAGTACGGTTCAATTCTTAAACAATAGCCAAAAAATAAATGAGCGATGAGTTAGCTTAGCGTCAATTCTTGCGCAGAGGTTTGGCCGTTTTTTGTCGTCCGTTTTTTTACGCTGTTCAAATGCTTTCATCCAACCATTCGTCTCTAGAACATGCCCATCAAGGTATTCCCGACGAAAACGGCAATTCGGTCCACAATCGTCTGTGTTGTCCGCATTAGTTGAAAGTGCGTTTGAGCTGGAGGTCGCAGAAGTAGAAGGTCATTTTCAACCGTCTAAAACTTTTCAATTTTCTACTACGTTTGATTGTATTCGCATCAAAACAGAGAAAACATAAGTTTCAGGTCATTTCAGTTTATAATCAATTTAAATTTTAACTTTCAAACCAGTTTAAATGTTTCTTTGTCAAATTACTGAAATTGAACTATAATACTAACAGTTTGAAGAATAAACGAACAATGAGTCAATTCTAATCAATTTAAAATCTCAGATCGCGAATAGATGAAATATTAATGTCTTCCGCATCTAGAGTGAATCCAAAATTTTAAAAAAACAAAAAAATAGCTGGCAGATTGCCAGAAAATAGCCGCAAGAATGAGGACTCAGATGTTAAATTTTGATAAAGTATCTGTATAACTTACTGCTCCTGCTATTAGCTGCTCTTTAATAACCTTCAAATGGAGTGATTTACAGTCATTTGGCCTTGAGTTAAAGTAACAAAAAGTCAATTTAACAAAGAGTAAGTCCTTTCTGAGAGTGAGGTAAGTCCCGTGCGACCAAAAAAACTTGCTCCACTAAGAGTGAAAAATAATATCACGCACGCAAAATAAAAAAGATGGACAAAAAAAGCCTCAGCTATCGCTTTGCGGCTATTAATCAAAGTCTAATAACAGCACAAAAATATCAGGTCACCAAGTCAAACGGAAGACTAAAAAAATATTTTAAGGTCTTTTATTCAAGATTTCCAGGCTCAGAATCACTCTCTTCAATTCCGCTTCGGATGTTTTTTTGGCTGTTTGTTTCACTTTGCATTTGCCTTTTTTTTTCATTTGTGCACACCAGAAAAGGTCAGCTTTCCTTTTTCTGTACTGCAATGCATCCATACCCGATCTATTTGCAGACGAACAGGCGTCGTTGTGAGCCTCAGGCCACAGAAGAGGGGGGAAATGCGTTTTCGCAAGACCTTGAACATAGAAAAAATCTACTTAGAAATTTCAGTTTTTCGTTTGGGGAAGACAAACAAAAGCAAAAAATACCTATTTTTTAATAAAATTGAAGCTAATAAAAATTCTGTGACCACTTTTTGCAGTGATTATGGCTTAGGGTTTGAAAAATTAATCCGCAACTTTTATTGAGGGAAGTCCTATTGAAAAAAAATTTCTGAAAAACAGTACTTATAATGACCTTAAAGAGCTTAGTTCTTTTCGGTGATGAGGGTTTCCACACCTCGATATCTCTCGTTGGAGATATTATTTCTCTCTCAAGCCCTGTTTCTCCCCAAAGTGGTGTTCTTAGGACTCATCTGGAGTTGAGGGTATAGGAAGATTATCAATACCAACGTCTTCATAGAAACTAGGGAGCACTTCACTGGTCTCCTCTATCTCGTCCACAGAATCATCTAATTTATGAAGCTCTTTCTAAAACTCAAATAACTCTATGAGATTATGATGGCATCCAAAAAATAACCTACATCAAAAGAAAATTCCAGATCTCAACAGCCATATAATTTTGAATTGCATATTTCAAAAACATATACAAAACCATGGGAAAAACCCAACATAAAAGAAATGCTATTGTGTATTAACTTGTACAAAACCATAGAAAAATCAAATAATCACAATCGCTTTGAAAAGTTGTAGCTGGCTTTCCAATTTTTTATTGCAATCTTGTACTGTTTTCTTATAGACTCGAAGAACTTCACTGAACATACGTTTGTCTTCGTTTAGGACTTCCAAAACTATTTCTAAACAGGGCAACATAATCGGCATTGGAAAGAGATCAAACCAATCCACAATTCTGCTTATGTATGCAAAGATACAACAGCAAAAACTTGATGTACGAAGTCCTAACACGTTGCAAGAGTTAAGTGATCATTACACCGTTCATAAAAATTGGTCAATATTTCAATATGCGAAGAAAACATAAGCAATAGATCTACCCAGAACCCTAGGATTTTCAGGTCCAAACTCTCAATTGGTGTCAAACTGATGCCAGCCAAGCGCGCTCCCTTACGTCCAAACTACCACTACTCTGATCCGCATACGCACCATAAATTTCTTGATTTTTTCTGAACTCCACGTCAATCGCAATTGATGGACCATGCTTCAGCAGAAAGCAATTGACTTCAGAGCCATCAATCATCAGCTTTGTCTTATCGTCATCATTTAGTTCCAAATGCTCAATTATTTGCATGGTTTTTGGCCACCGAGGATCAACTAAACTCCATTTTGACCCTTCCGTAAGGAAAACAAACTCTATTTACAAAGGCATCCCTAAAATTACTAGTAAAGGAATTAGACAATTACAGTCTCATTAACAAAGATTCTTGTAACAAGACATGGTAACAAAGTCACTTGAATTCAACCACCAAAAGTCAATTAATTTAAACCAATGATTCATAAATTCTCACTTAAAATAATGTCAACAGGAGAAATCCTCCAAAGAACAACAAAACTAATTTTCAAAAAACTAAATCAACCTCAAATTCGAGCCTTATTATTGAATCCAATTGTAACGCGCGCAAACACGAATCTAAAAATTGAATCTATCTGTACCGGTCGCATAACTATGCACGCAGAAACACCCGCAAACATGGGTCCAATTACTGAACCTGTTTATAACGGGCGAAGCGGATGAAATCCGCTGAGGGGACAAAGCGATGCAGACAGAAGCAACCGCAAACACGAACCTAAAATTTTAATCTATCTCTACCGGGCGAAGCGGATATAATCCGCTGAGAGAACAACGATGCAGGCAGAAACACTCGCAAACATGAGCCTAATTAATGAATCTGTTCGAAACAAGCGAAGCGGATAAAATCCACTGAGAGGAGATAACGATGCGGGCAGAAACACACGCCAACACGAACCTAAGTTTTGAATCTATCTGTACCGGTCAAAGCGGATAAAATCCACTGACAGGATATAACTATGCACGCAGAAACACCCGCAAACATGGGTCTAATTAGTGAACCTGTTTATAACGGGCGAAGCGGATGAAATCCGCTGAGGGGACAAAGCGATGCAGACAGAAGCACCCGCAAACACGAACCTAAAATTTTAATCTATCTCTACCGGGCGAAGCGGATATAATCCGCTGAGAGAACAACGATGCAGGCAGAAACACTCGCAAACACGAACCTAAAATTTGAATCAATCTGTACAGGGCGAGGTGGATAAAATCCGCTGAGAGGACAACGATGAAGGCAAAAACACTCGCAAACACAAACCTAAAATTTTAATCTATCTGTACCTTGTGAAGCGGATAAAATACGCTGAGAGGACATGGCAATGCAGGCAGAAACACCCGCAAATATGAATCTAAGTTTTGAATCCGTCTGTACCGGGCGAAGCGGATAAAATCTTCTGAGAGGACATAATGATGCAGGCAGAAACACCCGCAAACACGAGCGTAATTAATGCATCTGTTCGAAACAGGCGAAGCGAATAAATTCCGCTGAGAAGAGATAATGATGCAGGCAGAAGCACCCGCAAACACGGGCCTAATTAAAGAATCTGTTTATAGCGGAAGGTGCGGATAAAATCCGCGGAGTGGACATCACGATGCAGACAGAAACACCCGCAAACACGACTTAAAGTTTGAATCTATCGGTACCGGGCGAAGCAGATAACATCCGCTGAGAAAACAACAATGCAGGCAGAAACACCCGCAAACACGAGCCTAATTAATGAATCTGTTCGAAACAGGCGAAGCGGAAAAAATCCCCTGAGAGGAGATAACGATGAGGGCAGAAGCATCCGCAAACACGACCCTAATTAATGAATCTGTTTATAACGGAAGAAGCTGATAAAATCCGCTGAGTGGACATAACGATGCAGGCAGAAACACCCGCAAACACGAACCCAAGTTTTGAATCAATCTGTACCGGGCAAAACGGATAAATTCCCATCAATCATTAGCTTTGTCTTATCGTCATCATTTAATTCCAAATGCTCAAATTTTTTCATGGTTTTTGGCCACCGAGGATCGACTATACTCAATTTTGACACTTGGTAATCTTCCGTAAGGAAAACAAACTCTATTTACAAAGGCATCCCTAAAATTACTAGTAAAGGAATTAGACGATTACAGTCTCATTAACAAAAATTCTTGTAACAAGACATGGTAACAAAGTCACTTGAATTCAACCACCAAAAGTTAAACCATTGATTCATTAATTCTCACTTAAAATAATGTCAACAGGAGAAATCCTCCAAAGAACAACAAAACTAATTTTCAAAAAACTAAATCAACCGCAAACCCGAGCCTTATTATTGAATCCAATTGTAACGCGCGCAAACACGAACCTAAAAATTGAATCTATCTGTACGAGTCGAAGCGGATAAAATCCGCTGAGATGATATAACTATGCAGGCAGAAACACCCGCAAACATGGGCCTAATTACTGAACCTGTTTATAACGGGCAAAGCGGATAAAATCAGCTGAGTGGACAAAGCGATGCAAACAGAAACACTCGCAAACACGAACCTAAAATTTGAATCAATCTGTACCGGGCGAGGTGGATAAATTCCGCTGAGAGGAAAACGATGAAGGCAAAAACACTCGCAAACACGAGCCTAAAATTTGAATCTATCTGTACCGTGCGAAACGGATAAAATCCGCGGAGAGGACATAACGATGCAGGCAAAAACACCCGCAAACAAGAACCTAAGTTTTGAATCTATCTGTACCGGGCGAAGCGGATAAAATCCTCTGAGAGTACATAAAGATGCAGGCAGAAACACGCGCAAACACGAGCCTAATTAATGAATCTGTTCGAAACAGGCAAAGCGGATAAAATCCGCTGAGAGGAGATAACGATGCGGGCAGAAGCACGGTCCTAATTAATGAATCTGTTTATAAGGGAAGATGCGGATAAAATCCGCTGAGTGGACATCACGATGCAGACAGAAACATCTGCAAACACGACTTAAAGTTTGAATCTATCTGTGCCGGGCGAAGCAGATAACATCCGCTGAGAGAACAACTATGCAGGCAGAAACACTCGCAAACACGAGCCTAATTAATGAATCTGTTCGAAACAAGCGAAGCCGATAAAATCCGGTGAGAGGAGATAACGATGAGGGCAGAAGCACCGCAAACACGAGCCTAATTAATGAATCTGTTTATAACGGAAAAAGTGGATAAAATCCGCTGAGTGGACATAACGATGCAGGTGGAAACACCCGCAAACACGAACCTAAATTTTGAATCTATCTGTACCGGGGAAAGCGGATACATTTCCTTGAGAGGACATAACGATGCAGGCAGAAATACCCGCAAACACGAGCCTAATTAAGGAGTCTATTTTTAACGGGCGCAGTGGATAAAATCCGCTGCGTGAACATAACGATGCAGACAGAAACAACGCGAAAACAAACCTAAATTTTGAATCTATCTGTACCGGGCGAAGCGGATAAAATCCGTTGAGAGGACAAAGCGATGCAGACAGAAACACCCGCAAACACGAACCTAAAATTTGAATCTATCTGTACCGGGCGAAGCGGATAAAATCCGCTGAGAGGACAACGATGAAGGCAGAAACACTCGCAAACACGAATCTAAAATTTGAATCTATCTGTACCGTGTGAAGCGGATAAAATCCGCTGAGAGGACTTAACTATGCAGGCAGAAACACTCTAAAACACGAACCTAAAATTTGAATCATCCTGCACCGGGCGAGGTGGATAAAATCCGCTGAGAGGACAACGATGAAGGCAGAAACACTCGCAAACACGAACCTAAAATTTTAATCTCTCTGTACCGTGTGAAGCAGATAAAATCCACTGAGAGGACTTAACGATGCAGGCAGAAACACCCGAAAACACGAACCTAAGTTTTGAATTTATCTGTACTAGGCGAGGCGGATAAAATCCTCTGAGAGGACATAATGATGAAAGCAGAAACACCCGAAAACACGAGCCTAATTAATGAATCTGTTCGAAACAGGCGAAGCGGATAAAATCCGCTGAGAGGAGACAACGATGCGGGCAGAAGCACCCGCAATTACGAGCCTAATTATTGAATCTGTTTATAAAGGAAGAAGCGGATAAAATCCTCTGAGTGGACAAAACGATGCAGGCAGAAACAACCGCAAACAGGAGCCTAATTAATGAATCTGTTTTATAACGGGCGCAGTTTATCACTCTCTTCAATTCCGCCTTCCTTAAATTCTGAAGTCAGATTCTTCATTCGGACGCTCCTTTGGCTGTTTGTTTCACTTTGCATTTGCCTTTTTTTTCATTTGTGCACAACAGAAAGGGTCAGCTTTCCTTTTTCTGTACTGAGCTCTATCTATACCCGATCTGTTCGCAGACGAACAGGCGTCGTTGTAAGCCTCGAGCCACAGAAGAGGGGGGAAATGCGTTTTCGCAAAAACTTGAACATAGAAAAAATCTACTTTCAGCTTTTCGTTTGGGGAAGACAAACAAAAGCAAAAAATACCTTTTTTTAAATAAAATTGAAGCTAAGAAAATTTCTGTGACCACTCTTTGCAGTGATTATGGCTTAGGGTTTGAAAAATTAATCTGCAACTTTTATTGAGGGAAGAAATACTGAAAAAAAAATTTCTGAAAAACAGTACTTATAAAGACCTTAAAGAGCTTAGTTCATTTCGGTGATGCGGGTTTCCTCACCTCGCTATCTCTCGTTGGAAAAATTATTTCTCTCTCAAGCCCTGTTTCTCCCCAAAGTGGTGTTCTTAGGACTCATCTGGAGTTGAGGGTATAAGAATATTATCAATACCAACGTCTTCATAGAAACTAGGTAGCACTTCACTGGTCTCCTCTATCTCGTCCACAGAATCATCTAATTTTTGGAGCTCTTTCTAAAACTCAAATAACTCTATGAGATTATGATGGCATCCGGAAAATAACCTACATCAAAAGAAACCTCCAGATCTCAACAGCCATATAATTTTCAATTGCATATTTCAAAAACATATACAAAACCATGGGAAAAACCCAACATAATGGAAATGCTCATGAGTATTAACTTGTACAAAACCATAGAAAAATCAAATAATCACAATCGTTTTGAAAAGTTGTAGCTGGTTTTCCAATTCTTTATTGCAATCTTGTACTGTTTTCATATAGACTCGAAGAACTTCACTGAACATACGTTTGTCTTCGTTTATGACTTCCACAACCATTTCTAAACAGGGCAACATAATCGGAAAACAAACTCTATTTACAAAGTTATCCCTAAAATAACTAGTAAAGGAATTAGACCATTACATTGTCATTAACAATAATTCTTGTTACAAGACATGGTAACAAAGTCATTTGAGTTCAACCACTAAAACTCATTTAACTTAAACCAATGATTCATTAATTCTCACTTAATATAATGTCAACAGGAGAAATCTTCTAAAGAACAACCAAACAATTGTTTCAAAAAAATAAATCAACCACAAACTTGAGCCTTGTTATTGAATCCAATTGTAACGCGCGCAAACACGAACCTAAAAATTGAATCTATCTGTACCGGTCGAAGCGGATAAAATCCGCTGAGAGGATATAACTATGCAGGCAGAAACACCCGCAAGCATGGGCCTAATTACTGAACCTGTTTATAACGGGCAAAGCGGATCAAATCCGCTGAGTGGACAAAGCGATGCAGACAGAAACACTCGCAAACACGAACCTGAAATTTGAATCTATCTGTACCGGGCGAGATGGATAAAATCCGCTGAGAGGACAACGATGAAGGTAGAAACGCTCGCATACACGAACCTATAATTTGAATCTGTTCGAAACAGGCGAAGTGGATAAAATCCGCTGAGAGGAGATAACGATGAGGGCAGAAACACCCGCAAACACGAGCCCAATTAATGAATCTGTTTATAACGGAAGAAGCGGATAAAATCCGCTGCGTGGACATAACGATGAAGACAGAAACACCGCGAAAACAAACCTAAAATTTGAATCTATCTGTACGGGTGAAGCGGATAAAATCCATTGAGAGGACAAAGATGAAGGCAGAAACACACTCAAACACGAGCCTAATTAATGAATCTGTTCGAAACAGGCGAAGTGGATAAAATCCGCTGAGAGGAGATAACGATGAGGGCAGAAACACCCGCAAACACGAGCCCAATTATTGAATCTGTTTATAACGGAAGAAGTGGATAAAATCCGCTGAGTGGACATAACGATGTAGGCAGAAACAACCGCAAACACAAACCTAAGTTTTGAATCTATCTGTACCGGGCAAAGCGGATAAATTCCCTTGAGAGGACATAACGATGCAGGCAGAAACACCCGCAAACACGAGCATAATTAACGTATCTATTAATAACGGGCGCAGCGGATAAAATCCGCTGAGTGTACATAACGATGCCGACAGAAACACCGCAAAAACAAACCTAAAAATTGTACCGAGCGAATCTGTTGAGAGGACAACGATGCAGGCGGAAACACTCGCAAACACGAACCTAAAATTTAAATCAATCTGTATCGGGCGAGGTGGTTAAAATCCGCTGAGAGGACAACGATGATGGCAGAAACACTCGCAAACACGAACCTATAAATTGAATCTATCTGTACCGTGTGAAGCGGATAAAATCCGCTGAGAGGACTTAACGATGCAGACAAAAACATCCGCAGACACGAACCTAAGTTTTGAATCTATCTGTACCGGGCGAAGCGGATAAAATTTTCTGAGAGGACATAGTGATGCAGGCAGAAACACCCGCAAACATGAGCCTAATTAATGAATCTGTTCGAAACAAGCGAAGCGGATAAAATCCGCTGAGAGGAGATAACGATGCGGGCAGAAACACACGCAAACACGAACCTAAGTTTTGAATCTATCTGTACCGGGCGAAGCGGATAAAATTCTCTGAGAGGACATAATGATGCAGGCAGAAACACCCGCAAACACGAGCCTAATTAATGAATCTGTTCAAAACCGGCGAAGCAGGCAAAATCCGCTGAGAAGACATAATTAAGCAGGCAGAAACAACCGCAAACAGGAGCCTAATTAATGAATCTGCTTATAACGGGCGAAGCGGATAAATTCTGCTGCATGAAATTAACGAAGCCGAAAGAGCCACCGCAAACACGAACATAATATTTGAATATATCTGTACCGGGATATTCAAATATATCAGATATATTCAAACAGATATATTTGAATATATCTGTTTGAATATATCTGTATCGTATATGAAATCCGCTGAGAGGACAACGATGCAGGCAGAAACACCCGCAAACGAGAACCTAGAATTTGAATCAATCTGTAACGGGCGAGGTGGACAAAATCCGCTGACAGGACAACAATGAAAGCAGAAACATCCGCAAATACGAACCTAAAATGTGAATCAATCTGTACCGGGCGAGGTGGATAAAATCCACTGGGAGGACAACAATGAAGGCAGAAAGATCCGCAAACAGAACCTAAAATTTGGATCAATCTGTACCGGGCGGAGCAGATAACATCCGCTGAGAGAACAACAATGCAGCCAGACACACCCGCAAACACGAGCCTATTTAATGAATCTGTTTATAACGGAAGAAGCGGATAAAATCCGCTGAGAGGAGATAACGATGAGGGCAGAAGCACCCGCAAACACGAGCCTAATTAATAAATCTGTTTATAACGGAAGAAGCGGATAAAATCCGCTGAGTGGACATAACGATTCAGGCAGAAACACCCGCAAACACGATCCTAAGTTTTGAATCTATCTGTACCGGGCAAAGTGGATAAATTCCCTTGAGAGGACATAACGATGCAGGCAGAAACACCCGCAAACACGAGCCTAATTAATGTATCTATTTATAACGGGCGCAGTGGATAAAATCCGCTGCGTGTACATAACGATGCCGACAGAAACACCGCAAAACCAAACCTAAAATTTGAATCTATCTGTACCGAGCGAATCTGTTGAGAGGAAAGGATGCAGGCAGAAATACTCGCAAAGACAAACCTAAAATTTGAATCAATCTGCACCGTGTGAAGCGGATAAAATCCGCTGACAGGACTTAACGATGCAGGCAGAAACACCACAAACACGAACCTAAGTTTTGAATCTATCTGTACCGGGCGAAGCGGATAAAATCCGCTGGGAGGACAACATTGAAGGCAAAAAAATCCGCAAACACGAACCTAAAATTCGAATCAATCTGTACCGGGCGAAGCAGATAACATCCGCTGAGAGAACAACAATACCGGCAGAAACACCCGCAAACCCGAGCCTAATTAATGAATCTGTTCGAAACAGGCGAAGCGGATAAAATCCGCCGAGAGGAGATAACGAGGAGGGCAGAAACACTCGCAAAAACGAACCTAAAATTTGAATCAATCTGTATCGGGCGAGGTGGTTAAAATGCGCTGAGAGGACAACGATGAAGGCAGAAACACTCGCAAACACGAACCTAAGTTTTGAATCTATCTGTACCGGCCGAAGCGGATAAAATCCGCTGGGAGGACAACAATGAAGGCAGAAACATCCGCAAACACGAACCTAAAATTTGAATCTATCTGTACCAGGCAAAGCGGATAAATTCCCTTGAGAGGACATAACGATGCAGGCAGAAACACCCGCAAACACGAGCCTAATTATTTTATCTATTTATAACGGGCGCAGTGGATAAAATACGCTGCGTGTACATAACGATGCCGACAGAAACACCGCAAAAACAAACCTAAAAATTGAATCTATCTGTACCGAGCGAATCTGTTGAGAGGAAAGGATGCAGGCAGAAATACTCGCAAAGACAAACCTAAAATTTGAATCAATCTGCACCGTGTGAAGCGGATAAAATCCTCTGACAGGACTTAACGATGCAGGAAGAAACACCGCAAACACGAACCTAAGTTTTGAATCTATCTGTACCGGGCGAAGCGGATAAAATCCGCTGGGAGGACAACAATGAAGGCAAAAAAATCCGCAAACACGAACCTAAAATTCGAATCAATCTGTACCGGGCGAAGCAGATAACATCCGCTGAGAGAACAACAATACAGGCAGCAACACCCGCAAACACGAGCCTAATTAATGAATCTGTTCGAAACAGGCGAAGCGAATAAAATCCGCCGAGAGGAGATAACGATGAGGGCAGAAACACTCGCAAAAACGAACCTAAAATTTGAATCAATCTGTATCGGGCGAGGTGGTTAAAATGCGCTGAGAGGACAACGATGAAGGCAGAAACACTCGCAAACACGAACCTAAGTTTTGAATCTATCTGTACCGGCCGAAGCGGATAAAATCCGCTGGGAGGACAACAATGAAGGCAGAAACATCCACAAACACGAACCTAAAATTTGAATCAATCTGTACCGGGCGAAGCAGATAACATCCGCTGAGCGAACAACAATACAGGCGGAAACACCCGCAAGCACGAGCCTAATTAATAAATCTGGTCGAAACAGGCGAAGCGGATAGAATCCGCTGAGAGGAGATAACGATGAGGGCAGAAGCACCCGCAAACACGAGCCTAATTAATGAATCTGTTTATAAGGGAAGAAAGGATGAAATCCGCTGCGTGTACATAAAGATGCCGACAGAAGCACCGCAAAAACAAACCTAAAATTTGAATCTATCTATACCGAGCAAATCTGTTGAGAGGACAAATATGCAGGCAGAAACACTCGCAAACACGAACCTAAAATTTGAATCAATCTGTATCGGGCGAGGTGGTTAAAATCCGCTGAGAGGAAAACGATGAAGGCAGAAACACTCGCAAACACGAACCTATAATTTGAATCTATCTGTACCGTGTTAAGCGGGATAAAATCCGCTGAGAGGACTTAACGATGCAGGCAGAAACACCCGCAAACACGATCCTAAGTTTTGAATCTATCTGTACCGGTCAAAGCGGATAAATTCCCTTGAGAGGACATAACGATGCAGGCAGAAACACCCGCAAACACGAGCCTAATTAATGTATCTATTTATAACGGGCGCAGTGGACAAAATCCGCTGCGTGTACATAACGATGCCGACAGAAACACCGCAAAAACAAACCTAAAATTTGAATCTATCTGTACCGAGCGAATCTGTTGAGAGGAAAGGATGCAGGCAGAAATACTCGCAAAGACAAACCTAAAATTTGAATCAATCTGCACCGTTTGAAGCGGATAAAATCCGCTGACAGGACTTAACTATGCAGGCAGAAACACCGCAAACACGAACCTAAGTTTTGAATCTATCTGTACCGGGCGAAGCGGATAAAATCCGCTGGGAGGACAACATTGAAGGCAAAAAAATCCGCAAACACAAACCTAAAATTCGAATCAATCTGTACCGGGCGAAGCAGATAACATCCGCTGAGAGAACAACAATACAGGCAGAAACACCCGCAAACACGAGCCTAATTAATGAATCTGTTCGAAACAGGCGAAGCGGATAAAATCCGCCGAGAGGAGATAACGATGAGGGCAGAAACACTCGCAAACACGAATCTAAGTTTTGAATCTATCTGTACCGGGCAAAGCGGATAAAATCCACTGGGAGGACAACAATGAAGGCAGAAACATCTGCAAACACGAACCTAAAATTTGAATCAATCTATCTGTACTGGGCAAAGCGGATAAAATCCGCTGAGAGAACAACAATACAGGCAGAAACAACCGCAAGCACGAGCCTAATTAATGAATCTGGTCGAAATAGGCGAAGCAGATAAAATCCACTGAGAGGAGATAACGATGAGGGCAGAAGCACCCGCAAACACGAGCCTAATTAATGAATCTGTTTATAAGGGAAGAAGCGGATAAAATCCGCTGCGTGTACATAACGATGCCGACAGAGACACCGCAAAAACAAACCTAAAATTTGAATCTATCTATACCGAGCGAATCTGTTTAGAGGACAAAGATGCAGGCAGAAACACTCGCAAACACAAACCTAAAATTTGAATCAATCTGTATCGGGCGAGGTGGTTAAAATCCGCTGAGAGGAAAACGATGAAGGCAGAAACACTCACAAACACGAACCTATAGTTTGAATCTATCTGTACCGGGTGAAGCAGATAACATCCGCTGAGCGAACAACAATACAGGCGGAAACACCCGCAAGCACGAGCCTAATTAATGAATCTGGTCGAAACAGGCGAAGCGGATAGAATCCGCTGAGAGGAGATAACGATGAGGGCAGAAGCACCCGCAAACAGGAGCCTAATTAATGAATCTGTTTATAAGGGAAGAAGCGGATAAAATCCGCTGCGTGAAAATAACGATGCCGACAGAGACACCGCAAAAACAAATCTAAAATTTGAATCTATCTATACCGAGCAAATCTGTTGAGAGGACAAATATGCAGGCAGAAACACTCGCAAACACGAACCTAAAATTTGAATCAATCTGTAACGGGCGAGGTGGTTAAAATCCGCTGAGGAAAACGATGAAAGCAGAAACACTCGCAAACACGAACCTATAATTTGAATCTATTTGTACCGTGTTAAGCGGGATAAAATCCGCTGAGAGGACTTAACGATGCAGGCAGAAACACCCGCAAACACGAATCTAAGTTTTGAATCTATCTGTACCGGGCAAAGCTGATAAAATCCACTGGGACGACAACAATGAAGGCAGAAACATCTGCAAACACGAACCTAAAATTTGAATCAATCTATCTGTACTGGGCAAAGCGGATAAAATCCGCTGAGAGAACAACAATACAGGCAGAAACAACCGCAAGCACGAGCCTAATTAATGAATCTGGTCGAAATAGGCGAAGCAGATAAAATCCACTGAGGGGAGATAACGATGAGGGCAGAAGCACCCGCAAACAGGAGCCTAATTAATGAATCTGTTTATAAGGGAAGAAAGGATGAAATCCGCTGCGTGTACATAAAGATGCCGACAGAAGCACCGCAAAAACAAACCTAAAATTTGAATCTATCTATACCGAGCAAATCTGTTGAGAGGACAAATATGCAGGCAGAAACACTCGATTATGATGGCATCCGGAAAATAACCTACATCAAAAGAAACCTCCAGATCTCAACAGCCATATAATTTTCAATTGCATATTTCAAAAACATATACAAAACCATGGGAAAAACCCAACATAATGGAAATGCTCATGAGTATTAACTTGTACAAAACCATAGAAAAATCAAATAATCACAATCGTTTTGAAAAGTTGTAGCTGGTTTTCCAATTCTTTATTGCAATCTTGTACTGTTTTCATATAGACTCGAAGAACTTCACTGAACATACGTTTGTCTTCGTTTATGACTTCCACAACCATTTCTAAACAGGGCAACATAATCGGAAAACAAACTCTATTTACAAAGTTATCCCTAAAATAACTAGTAAAGGAATTAGACCATTACATTGTCATTAACAATAATTCTTGTTACAAGACATGGTAACAAAGTCATTTGAGTTCAACCACTAAAACTCATTTAACTTAAACCAATGATTCATTAATTCTCACTTAATATAATGTCAACAGGAGAAATCTTCTAAAGAACAACCAAACAATTGTTTCAAAAAAATAAATCAACCACAAACTTGAGCCTTGTTATTGAATCCAATTGTAACGCGCGCAAACACGAACCTAAAAATTGAATCTATCTGTACCGGTCGAAGCGGATAAAATCCGCTGAGAGGATATAACTATGCAGGCAGAAACACCCGCAAGCATGGGCCTAATTACTGAACCTGTTTATAACGGGCAAAGCGGATCAAATCCGCTGAGTGGACAAAGCGATGCAGACAGAAACACTCGCAAACACGAACCTGAAATTTGAATCTATCTGTACCGGGCGAGATGGATAAAATCCGCTGAGAGGACAACGATGAAGGTAGAAACGCTCGCATACACGAACCTATAATTTGAATCTGTTCGAAACAGGCGAAGTGGATAAAATCCGCTGAGAGGAGATAACGATGAGGGCAGAAACACCCGCAAACACGAGCCCAATTAATGAATCTGTTTATAACGGAAGAAGCGGATAAAATCCGCTGCGTGGACATAACGATGAAGACAGAAACACCGCGAAAACAAACCTAAAATTTGAATCTATCTGTACGGGTGAAGCGGATAAAATCCATTGAGAGGACAAAGATGAAGGCAGAAACACACTCAAACACGAGCCTAATTAATGAATCTGTTCGAAACAGGCGAAGTGGATAAAATCCGCTGAGAGGAGATAACGATGAGGGCAGAAACACCCGCAAACACGAGCCCAATTATTGAATCTGTTTATAACGGAAGAAGTGGATAAAATCCGCTGAGTGGACATAACGATGTAGGCAGAAACAACCGCAAACACAAACCTAAGTTTTGAATCTATCTGTACCGGGCAAAGCGGATAAATTCCCTTGAGAGGACATAACGATGCAGGCAGAAACACCCGCAAACACGAGCATAATTAACGTATCTATTAATAACGGGCGCAGCGGATAAAATCCGCTGAGTGGACATAACGATGCCGACAGAAACACCGCAAAAACAAACCTAAAAATTGTACCGAGCGAATCTGTTGAGAGGACAACGATGCAGGCGGAAACACTCGCAAACACGAACCTAAAATTTAAATCAATCTGTATCGGGCGAGGTGGTTAAAATCCGCTGAGAGGACAACGATGATGGCAGAAACACTCGCAAACACGAACCTATAATTTGAATCTATCTGTACCGTGTGAAGCGGATAAAATCCGCTGAGAGGACTTAACGATGCAGACAAAAACATCCGCAGACACGAACCTAAGTTTTGAATCTATCTGTACCGGGCGAAGCGGATAAAATTTTCTGAGAGGACATAGTGATGCAGGCAGAAACACCCGCAAACATGAGCCTAATTAATGAATCTGTTCGAAACAAGCGAAGCGGATAAAATCCGCTGAGAGGAGATAACGATGCGGGCAGAAACACACGCAAACACGAACCTAAGTTTTGAATCTATCTGTACCGGGCGATGCGGATAAAATTCTCTGAGAGGACATAATGATGCAGGCAGAAACACCCGCAAACACGAGCCTAATTAATGAATCTGTTCAAAACCGGCGAAGCAGGCAAAATCCGCTGAGAAGACATAATTAAGCAGGCAGAAACAACCGCAAACAGGAGCCTAATTAATGAATCTGCTTATAACGGGCGAAGCGGATAAATTCTGCTGCATGAAATTAACGAAGCCGACAGAGCCACCGCAAACACGAACATAATATTTGAATATATCTGTACCGGGATATTCAAATATATCAGATATATTCAAACAGATATATTTGAATATATCTGTTTGAATATATCTGTATCGTATATGAAATCCGCTGAGAGGACAACGATGCAGGCAGAAACACCCGCAAACGAGAACCTAGAATTTGAATCAATCTGTAACGGGCGAGGTGGACAAAATCCGCTGACAGGACAACAATGAAAGCAGAAACATCCGCAAATACGAACCTAAAATGTGAATCAATCTGTACCGGGCGAGGTGGATAAAATCCACTGGGAGGACAACAATGAAGGCAGAAAGATCCGCAAACAGAACCTAAAATTTGGATCAATCTGTACCGGGCGGAGCAGATAACATCCGCTGAGAGAACAACAATGCAGCCAGACACACCCGCAAACACGAGCCTATTTAATGAATCTGTTTATAACGGAAGAAGCGGATAAAATCCGCTGAGTGGACATAACGATTCAGGCAGAAACACCCGCAAACACGATCCTAAGTTTTGAATCTATCTGTACCGGGCAAAGTGGATAAATTCCCTTGAGAGGACATAACGATGCAGGCAGAAACACCCGCAAACACGAGCCTAATTAATGTATCTATTTATAACGGGCGCAGTGGATAAAATCCGCTGCGTGTACATAACGATGCCGACAGAAACACCGCAAAAACAAACCTAAAATTTGAATCTATCTGTACCGAGCGAATCTGTTGAGAGGAAAGGATGCAGGCAGAAATACTCGCAAAGACAAACCTAAAAATTGAATCAATCTGCACCGTGTGAAGCGGATAAAATCCGCTGACAGGACTTAACGATGCAGGCAGAAACACCACAAACACGAACCTAAGTTTTGAATCTATCTGTACCGGGCGACGCGGATAAAATCCGCTGGGAGGACAACATTGAAGGCAAAAAAATCCGCAAACACGAACCTAAAATTCGAATCAATCTGTACCGGGCGAAGCAGATAACATCCGCTGAGAGAACAACAATACCGGCAGAAACACCCGCAAACCCGAGCCTAATTAATGAATCTGTTCGAAACAGGCGAAGCGGATAAAATCCGCCGAGAGGAGATAACGAGGAGGGCAGAAACACTCGCAAAAACGAACCTAAAATTTGAATCAATCTGTATCGGGCGAGGTGGTTAAAATGCGCTGAGAGGACAACGATGAAGGCAGAAACACTCGCAAACACGAACCTAAGTTTTGAATCTATCTGTACCGGCCGAAGCGGATAAAATCCGCTGGGAGGACAACAATGAAGGCAGAAACATCCGCAAACACGAACCTAAAATTTGAATCTATCTGTACCAGGCAAAGCGGATAAATTCCCTTGAGAGGACATAGCGATGCAGGCAGAAACACCCGCAAACACGAGCCTAATTATTTTATCTATTTATAACGGGCGCAGTGGATAAAATCCGCTGCGTGTACATAACGATGCCGACAGAAACACCGCAAAAACAAACCTAAAATTTGAATCTATCTGTACCGAGCGAATCTGTTGAGAGGAAAGGATGCAGGCAGAAATACTCGCAAAGACAAACCTAAAATTTGAATCAATCTGCACCGTGTGAAGCGGATAAAATCCGCTGACAGGACTTAACGATGCAGGCAGAAACACCACAAACACGAACCTAAGTTTTGAATCTATCTGTACCGGGCGACGCGGATAAAATCCGCTGGGAGGACAACATTGAAGGCAAAAAAATCCGCAAACACGAACCTAAAATTCGAATCAATCTGTACCGGGCGAAGCAGATAACATCCGCTGAGAGAACAACAATACCGGCAGAAACACCCGCAAACCCGAGCCTAATTAATGAATCTGTTCGAAACAGGCGAAGCGGATAAAATCCGCCGAGAGGAGATAACGAGGAGGGCAGAAACACTCGCAAAAACGAACCTAAAATTTGAATCAATCTGTATCGGGCGAGGTGGTTAAAATGCGCTGAGAGGACAACGATGAAGGCAGAAACACTCGCAAACACGAACCTAAGTTTTGAATCTATCTGTACCGGCCGAAGCGGATAAAATCCGCTGGGAGGACAACAATGAAGGCAGAAACATCCGCAAACACGAACCTAAAATTTGAATCTATCTGTACCAGGCAAAGCGGATAAATTCCCTTGAGAGGACATAGCGATGCAGGCAGAAACACCCGCAAACACGAGCCTAATTATTTTATCTATTTATAACGGGCGCAGTGGATAAAATACGCTGCGTGTACATAACGATGCCGACAGAAACACCGCAAAAACAAACCTAAAAATTGAATCTATCTGTACCGAGCGAATCTGTTGAGAGGAAAGGATGCAGGCAGAAATACTCGCAAAGACAAACCTAAAATTTGAATCAATCTGCACCGTGTGAAGCTGATAAAATCCGCTGACAGGACTTAACGATGCAGGAAGAAACACCGCAAACACGAACCTAAGTTTTGAATCTATCTGTACCGGGCGAAGCGGATAAAATCCGCTGGGAGGACAACAATGAAGGCAAAAAAATCCGCAAACACGAACCTAAAATTCGAATCAATCTGTACCGGGCGAAGCAGATAACATCCGCTGAGAGAACAACAATACCGGCAGAAACACCCGCAAACCCGAGCCTAATTAATGAATCTGTTCGAAACAGGCGAAGCGGATAAAATCCGCCGAGAGGAGATAACGAGGAGGGCAGAAACACTCGCAAAAACGAACCTAAAATTTGAATCAATCTGTATCGGGCGAGGTGGTTAAAATGCGCTGAGAGGACAACGATGAAGGCAGAAACACTCGCAAACACGAACCTAAGTTTTGAATCTATCTGTACCGGCCGAAGCGGATAAAATCCGCTGGGAGGACAACAATGAAGGCAGAAACATCCGCAAACACGAACCTAAAATTTGAATCTATCTGTACCAGGCAAAGCGGATAAATTCCCTTGAGAGGACATAGCGATGCAGGCAGAAACACCCGCAAACACGAGCCTAATTATTTTATCTATTTATAACGGGCGCAGTGGATAAAATACGCTGCGTGTACATAACGATGCCGACAGAAACACCGCAAAAACAAACCTAAAAATTGAATCTATCTGTACCGAGCGAATCTGTTGAGAGGAAAGGATGCAGGCAGAAATACTCGCAAAGACAAACCTAAAATTTGAATCAATCTGCACCGTGTGAAGCTGATAAAATCCGCTGACAGGACTTAACGATGCAGGAAGAAACACCGCAAACACGAACCTAAGTTTTGAATCTATCTGTACCGGGCGAAGCGGATAAAATCCGCTGGGAGGACAACAATGAAGGCAAAAAAATCCGCAAACACGAACCTAAAATTCGAATCAATCTGTACCGGGCGAAGCAGATAACATCCGCTGAGAGAACAACAATACAGGCAGCAACACCCGCAAACACGAGCCTAATTAATGAATCTGTTCGAAACAGGCGAAGCGAATAAAATCCGCCGAGAGGAGATAACGATGAGGGCAGAAACACACGCAAAAACGAACCTAAAATTTGAATCAATCTGTATCGGGCGAGGTGGTTAAAATGCGCTGAGAGGACAACGATGAAGGCAGGAACACTCGCAAACACGAACCTAAGTTTTGAATCCATCTGTACCGGCCGAAGCGGATAAAATCCGCTGGGAGGACAACAATGAAGGCAGAAACATCCACAAACACGAACCTAAAATTTGAATCAATCTGTACCGGGCGAAGCAGATAACATCCGCTGAGCGAACAACAATACAGGCGGAAACACCCGCAAGCACGAGCCTAATTAATGAATCTGGTCGAAACAGGCGAAGCGGATAGAATCCGCTGAGAGGAGATAACGATGAGGGCAGAAGCACCCGCAAACACGAGCCTAATTAATGAATCTGTTTATAAGGGAAGAAAGGATGAAATCCGCTGCGTGTACATAAAGATGCCGACAGAAGCACCGCAAAAACAAACCTAAAATTTGAATCTATCTATACCGAGCAAATCTGTTGAGAGGACAAATATGCAGGCAGAAACACTCGCAAACACGAACCTAAAATTTGAATCAATCTGTATCGGGCGAGGTGGTTAAAATCCGCTGAGAGGAAAACGATGAAGGCAGAAACACTCGCAAACACGAACCTATAATTTGAATCTATCTGTACCGTGTTAAGCGGGATAAAATCCGCTGAGAGGATTTAACGATGCAGGCAGAAACACCCGCAAACACGATCCTAAGTTTTGAATCTATCTGTACCGGGCAAAGCGGATAAATTCCCTTGAGAGGACATAACGATGCAGGCAGAAACACCCGCAAACACGAGCCTAATTAATGTATCTATTTATAACGGGCGCAGTGGACAAAATCCGCTGCGTGTACATAACGATGCCGACAGAAACACCGCAAAAACAAACCTAAAATTTGAATCTATCTGTATCGGGCGAGGTGGTTAAAATCCGCTGAGAGGACAACGATGATGGCAGAAACACTCGCAAACACGAACCTATAATTTGAATCTATCTGTACCGTGTGAAGCGGATAAAATCCGCTGAGAGGACTTAACGATGCAGACAAAAACATCCGCAGACACGAACCTAAGTTTTGAATCTATCTGTACCGGGCGAAACGGATAAAATTTTCTGAGAGGACATAGTGATGCAGGCAGAAACACCCGCAAACATGAGCCTAATTAATGAATCTGTTCGAAACAAGCGAAGCGGATAAAATCCGCTGAGAGGAGATAACGATGCGCGCAGAAACACACGCAAACACGAACCTAAGTTTTGAATCTATCTGTACCGGGCGAAGCGGATAAAATTCTCTGAGAGGACATAATGATGCAGGCAGAAACACCCGCAAACACGAGCCTAATTAATGAATCTGTTCAAAACCGGCGAAGCAGGCAAAATCCGCTGAGAAGACATAATTAAGCAGGCAGAAACAACCGCAAACAGGAGCCTAATTAATGAATCTGCTTATAACGGGCGAAGCGGATAAATTCTGCTGCATGAAATTAACGAAGCCGACAGAGCCACCGCAAACACGAACATAATATTTGAATATATCTGTACCGGGATATTCAAATATATCAGATATATTCAAACAGATATATTTGAATATATCTGTTTGAATATATCTGTATCGTATATGAAATCCGCTGAGAGGACAACGATGCAGGCAGAAACACCCGCAAACGAGAACCTAGAATTTGAATCAATCTGTAACGGGCGAGGTGGACAAAATCCGCTGACAGGACAACAATGAAAGCAGAAACATCCGCAAATACGAACCTAAAATGTGAATCAATCTGTACCGGGCGAGGTGGATAAAATCCACTGGGAGGACAACAATGAAGGCAGAAAGATCCGCAAACAGAACCTAAAATTTGGATCAATCTGTACCGGGCGGAGCAGATAACATCCGCTGAGAGAACAACAATGCAGCCAGACACACCCGCAAACACGAGCCTATTTAATGAATCTGTTTATAACGGAAGAAGCGGATAAAATCCGCTGAGAGGAGATAACGATGAGGGCAGAAGCACCCGCAAACACGAGCCTAATTAATAAATCTGTTTATAACGGAAGAAGCGGATAAAATCCGCTGAGTGGACATAACGATTCAGGCAGAAACACCCGCAAACACGATCCTAAGTTTTGAATCTATCTGTACCGGGCAAAGTGGATAAATTCCCTTGAGAGGACATAACGATGCAGGCAGAAACACCCGCAAACACGAGCCTAATTAATGTATCTATTTATAACGGGCGCAGTGGATAAAATCCGCTGCGTGTACATAACGATGCCGACAGAAACACCGCAAAAACAAACCTAAAATTTGAATCTATCTGTACCGAGCGAATCTGTTGAGAGGAAAGGATGCAGGCAGAAATACTCGCAAAGACAAACCTAAAATTTGAATCAATCTGCACCGTGTGAAGCGGATAAAATCCGCTGACAGGACTTAACGATGCAGGCAGAAACACCACAAACACGAACCTAAGTTTTGAATCTATCTGTACCGGGCGAAGCGGATAAAATCCGCTGGGAGGACAACATTGAAGGCAAAAAAATCCGCAAACACGAACCTAAAATTCGAATCAATCTGTACCGGGCGAAGCAGATAACATCCGCTGAGAGAACAACAATACCGGCAGAAACACCCGCAAACCCGAGCCTAATTAATGAATCTGTTCGAAACAGGCGAAGCGGATAAAATCCGCCGAGAGGAGATAACGAGGAGGGCAGAAACACTCGCAAAAACGAACCTAAAATTTGAATCAATCTGTATCGGGCGAGGTGGTTAAAATGCGCTGAGAGGACAACGATGAAGGCAGAAACACTCGCAAACACGAACCTAAGTTTTGAATCTATCTGTACCGGCCGAAGCGGATAAAATCCGCTGGGAGGACAACAATGAAGGCAGAAACATCCGCAAACACGAACCTAAAATTTGAATCTATCTGTACCAGGCAAAGCGGATAAATTCCCTTGAGAGGACATAGCGATGCAGGCAGAAACACCCGCAAACACGAGCCTAATTATTTTATCTATTTATAACGGGCGCAGTGGATAAAATACGCTGCGTGTACATAACGATGCCGACAGAAACACCGCAAAAACAAACCTAAAATTTGAATCAATCTGCACCGTGTGAAGCGGATAAAATCCGCTGACAGGACTTAACGATGCAGGAAGAAACACCGCAAACACGAACCTAAGTTTTGAATCTATCTGTACCGGGCGAAGCGGATAAAATCCGCTGGGAGGACAACAATGAAGGCAAAAAAATCCGCAAACACGAACCTAAAATTCGAATCAATCTGTACCGGGCGAAGCAGATAACATCCGCTGAGAGAACAACAATACAGGCAGCAACACCCGCAAACACGAGCCTAATTAATGAATCTGTTCGAAACAGGCGAAACGAATAAAATCCGCCGAGAGGAGATAACGATGAGGGCAGAAACACACGCAAAAACGAACCTAAAATTTGAATCAATCTGTATCGGGCGAGGTGGTTAAAATGCGCTGAGAGGACAACGATGAAGGCAGAAACACTCGCAAACACGAACCTAAGTTTTGAATCTATCTGTACCGGCCGAAGCGGATAAAATCCGCTGGGAGGACAACAATGAAGGCAGAAACATCCACAAACACGAACCTAAAATTTGAATCAATCTGTACCGGGCGAAGCAGATAACATCCGCTGAGCGAACAACAATACAGGCGGAAACACCCGCAAGCACGAGCCTAATTAATGAATCTGGTCGAAACAGGCGAAGCGGATAGAATCCGCTGAGAGGAGATAACGATGAGGGCAGAAGCACCCGCAAACACGAGCCTAATTAATGAATCTGTTTATAAGGGAAGAAAGGATGAAATCCGCTGCGTGTACATAAAGATGCCGACAGAAGCACCGCAAAAACAAACCTAAAATTTGAATCTATCTATACCGAGCAAATCTGTTGAGAGGACAAATATGCAGGCAGAAACACTCGCAAACACGAACCTAAAATTTGAATCAATCTGTATCGGGCGAGGTGGTTAAAATCCGCTGAGAGGAAAACGATGAAGGCAGAAACACTCGCAAACACGAACCTATAATTTGAATCTATCTGTACCGTGTTAAGCGGGATAAAATCCGCTGAGAGGACTTAACGATGCAGGCAGAAACACCCGCAAACACGATCCTAAGTTTTGAATCTATCTGTACCGGGCAAAGCGGATAAATTCCCTTGAGAGGACATAACGATGCAGGCAGAAACACCCGCAAACACGAGCCTAATTAATGTATCTATTTATAACGGGCGCAGTGGACAAAATCCGCTGCGTGTACATAACGATGCCGACAGAAACACCGCAAAAACAAACCTAAAATTTGAATCTATCTGTACCGAGCGAATCTGTTGAGAGGAAAGGATGCAGGCAGAAATACTCGCAAAGACAAACCTAAAATTTGAATCAATCTGCACCGTGTGAAGCGGATAAAATCCGCTGACAGGACTTAACGATGCAGGCAGAAACACCGCAAACACGAACCTAAGTTTTGAATCTATCTGTACCGGGCGAAGCGGATAAAATCCGCTGGGAGGACAACATTGAAGGCAAAAAAATCCGCAAACACAAACCTAAAATTCGAATCAATCTGTACCGGGCGAAGCAGATAACATCCGCTGAGAGAACAACAATACAGGCAGAAACACCCGCAAACACGAGCCTAATTAATGAATCTGTTCGAAACAGGCGAAGCGGATAAAATCCGCTGAGTGGACATAACGATTCAGGCAGAAACACCCGCAAACACGATCCTAAGTTTTGAATCTATCTGTACCGGGCAAAGTGGATAAATTCCCTTGAGAGGACATAACGATGCAGGCAGAAACACCCGCAAACACGAGCCTAATTAATGTATCTATTTATAACGGGCGCAGTGGACAAAATCCGCTGCGTGTACATAACGATGCCGACAGAAACACCGCAAAAACAAACCTAAAATTTGAATCTATCTATACCGAGCGAATCTGTTTAGAGGACAAAGATGCAGGCAGAAACACTCGCAAACACAAACCTAAAATTTGAATCAATCTGTATCGGGCGAGGTGGTTAAAATCCGCTGAGAGGAAAACGATGAAGGCAGAAACACTCACAAACACGAACCTATAGTTTGAATCTATCTGTACCGGGTGAAGCAGATAACATCCGCTGAGCGAACAACAATACAGGCGGAAACACCCGCAAGCACGAGCCTAATTAATGAATCTGGTCGAAACAGGCGAAGCGGATAGAATCCGCTGAGAGGAGATAACGATGAGGGCAGAAGCACCCGCAAACAGGAGCCTAATTAATGAATCTGTTTATAAGGGAAGAAGCGGATAAAATCCGCTGCGTGAAAATAACGATGCCGACAGAGACACCGCAAAAACAAATCTAAAATTTGAATCTATCTATACCGAGCAAATCTGTTGAGAGGACAAATATGCAGGCAGAAACACTCGCAAACACGAACCTAAAATTTGAATCAATCTGTAACGGGCGAGGTGGTTAAAATCCGCTGAGAGGAAAACGATGAAAGCAGAAACACTCGCAAACACGAACCTATAATTTGAATCTATTTGTACCGTGTTAAGCGGGATAAAATCCGCTGAGAGGACTTAACGATGCAGGCAGAAACACCCGCAAACACGAATCATCTAAGTTCTGAATCTATCTGTACCGGGCAAAGCTGATAAAATCCACTGGGACGACAACAATGAAGGCAGAAACATCTGCAAACACGAACCTAAAATTTGAATCAATCTATCTGTACTGGGCAAAGCGGATAAAATCCGCTGAGAGAACAACAATACAGGCAGAAACAACCGCAAGCACGAGCCTAATTAATGAATCTGGTCGAAATAGGCGAAGCAGATAAAATCCACTGAGGGGAGATAACAATGATGGCAGAAGCACCCGCAAACAGGAGCCTAATTAATGAATCTGTTTATAAGTGAAGAAGCGGATAAAATCCGCTGCGTGAAAATAACGATGCCGACAGAGACACCGCAAAAACAAATCTAAAATTTGAATCTATCTATACCGAGCAAATCTGTTGAGAGGACAAATATGCAGGCAGAAACACTCGCAAACACGAACCTAAAATTTGAATCAATCTGTAACGGGCGAGGTGGTTAAAATCCGCTGAGAGGAAAACGATGAAAGCAGAAACACTCGCAAACACGAACCTATAATTTGAATCTATTTGTACCGTGTTAAGCGGGATAAAATCCGCTGAGAGGACTTAACGATGCAGGCAGAAACACCCGCAAACACGAATCTAAGTTTTGAATCTATCTGTACCGGGCAAAGCTGATAAAATCCACTGGGACGACAACAATGAAGGCAGAAACATCTGCAAACACGAACCTAAAATTTGAATCAATCTATCTGTACTGGGCAAAGCGGATAAAATCCGCTGAGAGAACAACAATACAGGCAGAAACAACCGCAAGCACGAGCCTAATTAATGAATCTGGTCGAAATAGGCGAAGCAGATAAAATCCACTGAGGGGAGATAACGATGAGGGCAGAAGCACCCGCAAACACGAGCCTAATTAATGAATCTGTTTATAAGGGAAGAAGCGGATAAAATCCGCTGCGTGTACATAACGATGCCGACAGAGACACCGCAAAAACAAACCTAAAATTTGAATCTATCTATACCGAGCAAATCTGTTGAGAGGACAAATATGCAGGCAGAAACACTCGCAAACACGAACCTAAAATTTGAATTAATCTGTAACGGGCGAGGTGGTTAAAATCCGCTGAGAGGACTTAACGATGAAGGCAGAAACACTCGCAAACTCGAACCTAAGTTTTGAATCTATCTGTACCGGCCGAAGCGGATAAAATCCGCTGGGAGGACAACAATGAAGGCAGAAACATCCGCAAACACGAACCTAAATTTTGAATCAATCTGTACCGGGCGAAACAGATAACATTCGCTGAGCGAACAACAATACAGGCGGAAACAACCGCAAGCACGAGCCTAATTAATGAATCTGGTCGAAATAGGCGAAGCGGATGAAATCCACTGAGAGGAGATAACGATGAGGGCAGAAGCACCCGCAAACACGAGCCTTATTAATGAATCTGTTTATAAGGGAAAAAGCGGATAAAATCCGCTGCGTGTACATAACGATGCCGACAGGGACACCGCAAAAACAAACCTAAAATTTGAATCTATCTATACCGAGCGAATCTGTTGAGAGGACAGAGATGCAGGCAGAAACACTCGCAAACACGAACCTAAAATTTGAATCAATCTGTATCGGGCGAGGTGGTTAAAACCCGCTGAGAGGAAAACGGTGAAGGCAGAAACACTCACAAACACGAACCTATAATTTGAATCTATCTGTACCGGGTGAAGCAGATAACATCCGCTGAGCGAACAACAATACAGGCAGAAACACCCGCAAACACGAGCCTAATTAATGAATCTGTTCGAAACAGGCGAAGCGGATAAAATCCGCCGAGAGGAGATAACGATGAGGGCAGAAACACTCGCAAAAACGAACCTAAAATTTGAATCAATCTGTATCGGGCGAGGTGGTTAAAATGCGCTGAGAGGACAACGATGAAGGCAGAAACATCCGCAAACACGAACCTAAAATTTGAATCAATCTGTACCGGGCGAAGCAGATAACATCCGCTGAGCGAACAACAATACAGGCGGAAACACCCGCAAGCACGAGCCTAATTAATGAATCTGGTCGAAACAGGCGAAGCGGATAGAATCCGCTGAGAGGAGATAACGATGAGGGCAGAAGCACCCGCAAACACGAGCCTAATTAATGAATCTGTTTATAAGGGAAGAAGCGGATAAAATCCGCTGCGTGTACATAACGATGCCGACAGAGACACCGCAAAAACAAACCTAAAATTTGAATCTATCTATACCGAGCAAATCTGTTGAGAGGACAAATATGCAGGCAGAAACACTCGCAAACACGAACCTAAAATTTGAATTAATCTGTAACGGGCGAGGTGGTTAAAATCCGCTGAGAGGAAAACGATGAAGGCAGAAACACTCGCAAACACGAACCTATAATTTGAATCTATCTGTACCGTGTTAAGCGGGATAAAATCCGCTGAGAGGACTTAACGATGCAGGCAGAAACACCCGCAAACACGAATCTAAGTTTTGAATCTATCTGTACCGGGCAAAGCGGATAAAATCCGCTGGGAGGACAACAATGAAGGCAGAAACAACCGCAAGCACGAGCCTAATTAATGAATCTGTTTATAAGGGAAGAAGCGGATAAAATCCGCTGCGTGTACATAACGATGCCGACAGGGACACCGCAAAAACAAACCTAAAATTTGAATCTATCTATACCGAGCGAATCTGTTGAGAGG
This sequence comes from Convolutriloba macropyga, assembly GCF_964194025.1. Classification (NCBI taxonomy): domain Eukaryota; kingdom Metazoa; phylum Xenacoelomorpha; order Acoela; family Convolutidae; genus Convolutriloba; species Convolutriloba macropyga. The sequence continues at coordinate 206,504 of NC_134469.1, forward strand.
ACAGAGATGCAGGCAGAAACACTCGCAAACACGAACCTAAAATTTGAATCAATCTGTATCGGGCGAGGTGGTTAAAACCCGCTGAGAGGAAAACGGTGAAGGCAGAAACACTCACAAACACGAACCTATAATTTGAATCTATCTGTACCGGGTGAAGCAGATAACATCCGCTGAGCGAACAACAATACAGGCAGAAACACCCGCAAACACGAGCCTAATTAATGAATCTGTTCGAAACAGGCGAAGCGGATAAAATCCGCCGAGAGGAGATAACGATGAGGGCAGAAACACTCGCAAAAACGAACCTAAAATTTGAATCAATCTGTATCGGGCGAGGTGGTTAAAATGCGCTGAGAGGACAACGATGAAGGCAGAAACATCCGCAAACACGAACCTAAAATTTGAATCAATCTGTACCGGGCGAAGCAGATAACATCCGCTGAGCGAACAACAATACAGGCGGAAACACCCGCAAGCACGAGCCTAATTAATGAATCTGGTCGAAACAGGCGAAGCGCATAGAATCCGCTGAGAGGAGATAACGATGAGGGCAGAAGCACCCGCAAACACGAGCCTAATTAATGAATCTGTTTATAAGGGAAGAAGCGGATAAAATCCGCTGCGTGTACATAACGATGCCGACAGAGACACCGCAAAAACAAACCTAAAATTTGAATCTATCTATACCGAGCAAATCTGTTGAGAGGACAAATATGCAGGCAGAAACACTCGCAAACACGAACCTAAAATTTGAATTAATCTGTAACGGGCGAGGTGGTTAAAATCCGCTGAGAGGAAAACGATGAAGGCAGAAACACTCGCAAACACGAACCTATAATTTGAATCTATCTGTACCGTGTTAAGCGGGATAAAATCCGCTGAGAGGACTTAACGATGCAGGCAGAAACACCCGCAAACACGAATCTAAGTTTTGAATCTATCTGTACCGGGCAAAGCGGATAAAATCCGCTGGGAGGACAACAATGAAGGCAGAAACAACCGCAAGCACGAGCCTAATTAATGAATCTGGTCGAAATAGGCGAAGCAGATAAAATCCACTGAGAGGAGATAACGATGAGGGCAGAAGCACCCGCAAACACGAGCCTAATTAATGAATCTGTTTATAAGGGAAGAAGCGGATAAAATCCGCTGCGTGTACATAACGATGCCGACAGAGACACCGCAAGAACAAACCTAAAATTTGAATCTATCTATACCGAGCGAATCTGTTTAGAGGAAAAAGATGCAGGCAGAAACACTCGCAAATACGAACCTAAAATTTGAATCAATCTGTATCGGGCGAGGTGGTTAAAATCCGCTGAGAGGAAAACGATGAAGGCAGAAACACTCACAAACACGAACCTATAATTTGAATCTATCTGTACCGGGTGAAGCAGATAACATCCGCTGAGCGAACAACAATACAGGCGGAAACACCCGCAAGCACGAGCCTAATTAATGAATCTTGTCGAAACAAGCCACGCGGATAGAATCCGCTGAGAGGAGATAACGATGAGGGCAGAAGCACCCGCAAACACGAGCCTAATTAATGAATCTGTTTATAAGGGAAGAAGCGGATAAAATCCGCTGCGTGTACATAACGATGCCGACAGAGACACCGCAAAAACCAAATTAAAATTTGAATCTATCTATACCGAGCAAATCTGTTGAGAGGACAAATATGCAGGCAGAAACACTCGCAAACACGAACCTAAAATTTGAATCAATCTGTATCGGGCGAGGTGGTTAAAATCCACTGAGAGGAAAACTATGAAGGCAGAAACACTCGCAAACACGAACCTATAATTTAAATCTATCTGTACCGTGTTAAGCGGGATAAAATCCGCTGAGAGGACTTAACGATGAAGGCAGAAACACTCGCAAACACGAACCTAAGTTTTGAATCTATCTGTACCGGCCGAAGCGGATAAAATCCGCTGGGAGGACAACAATGAAGGCAAAAACATCCGCAAACACGAACCTAAATTTTCAATCAATCTGTACCGGGCGAAACAGATAACATTCGCTGAGCGAACAACAATACAGGCGGAAACAACCGCAAGCACGAGCCTAATTAATGAATCTGGTCGAAATAGGCGAAGCGGATAAAATCCACTGAGAGGAGATAACGATGAGGGCAGAAGCACCCGCAAACACGAGCCTAATTAATGAATCTGTTTATAAGGGAAGAAGCGGATAAAATCCGCTGCGTGTACATAACGATGCCGACAGAGACACCGCAAAAACAAACCTAAAATTTGAATCTATCTATACCGAGCAAATCTGTTGAGAGGACAAATATGCAGGCAGAACCACTCACAAACACGAACCTATAATTTGAATCTATCTGTACCGGACGAAGCAGATATCATCCGCTGAGCGAACAACAATACAGGCGGAAACACCCGCAAGCACGAGCCTAATTAATGAATCTGGTCGAAACAGGCGAAGCGGATAGAATCCGCTGAGAGGAGATAACGATGAGGGCAGAAGCACCCGCAAACACGAGCCTAATTAATGAATCTGTTTATAAGGGAAGAAGCGGATAAAATCCGCTGCGTGTACATAACGATGCCGACAGAGACACCGCAAAAACAAACCTAAAATTTGAATCTATCTATACCGAGCAAATCTGTTGAGAGGACAAATATGCAGGCAGAAACACTCGCAAACACGAACATAAAATTTGAATCAATCTGTATCGGGCGAGGTGGTTAAAATCCGCTGAGAGGAAAACGATGAAGGCAGAAACACTCGCAAACACGAACCTATAATTTGAATCTATCTGTACCGTGTTAAGCGGGATAAAATCCGCTGAGAGGACTTAACGATGAAGGCAGAAACACTCGCAAACACGAACCTAAGTTTTGAATCTATCTGTACCGGCCGAAGCGGATAAAATCCGCTGGGAGGACAACAATGAAGGCAGAAACATCCGCAAACACGAACCTAAAATTTGAATCAATCTGCACCGGGCGAAGCAGATAACATCCGCTGAGCGAACAACAATACAGGCGGAAACATCCGCAAGCGCGAGCCTAATTAATGAATCTGGTCGAAACAGGCGAAGCGGATAGAATCCGCTGAGAGGAGATAACGATGAGGGCAGAAGCACCCGCAAACACGAGCCTAATTAATGAATCTGTTTATAAGGCAAGAAGCGGATAAAATCCGCTGCGTGTACATAACGATGCCGACAGAGACACCGCAAAAACAAACCTAAAATTTGAATCCATCTATACCGAGCGAATCTGTTCAGAGGACAAAAATGCAGGCAGAAACACTCGCAAACACGAACCTAAAATTTGAATCAATCTGTATCGGGCGAGGTGGTTGAAATCCGCTGAGAGGAAAACGATGAAGGCAGAAACACTCAAAAACACGAACCTACAATTTGAATCTATCTGTACCGTGTTAAGCGGATAAAATCCCTTGAGAGGACTTAACGATGCAGGCAGAAACACCCGCAAACACGAACCTAAGTTTTGAATCTATTTGTACCGGGCAAAGCGGATAAAATCCGGTGGGAGGACAACAATGAAGGCAGAAACATCCGCAAACAAGAACCTGAAATTTGAATCAATCTGTACCGGGCGAAGCAGATAACATCCGCTGAGAGAACAACAATACAGGCAGAAACACCCGCAAGCACGGGCCTAATTAATGAATCTGGTCGAAACAGGCGAAGCGGATAAAATCCGCTGAGAGGAGGTAACGACGAGGGCAGAAGCACCCGCAAACACGAGGCTAATTAATCAATCTGTTTATAAGGGAAGAAGCGGATAAAATCCGCTGCGTGTACATAACGATGCCGACAGAGACACCGCAAAAACAAACCTAAAATTTGAATCCATCTATACCGAGCGAATCTGTTCAGAGGACAAAAATGCAGGCAGAAACACTCGCAAACACGAACCTAAAATTTGAATCAATCTGTATCGGGCGAGGTGGTTGAAATCCGCTGAGAGGAAAACGATGAAGGCAGAAACACTCACAAACACGAACCTATAATTTGAATCTATCTGTACCGTGTTAAGCGGATAAAATCCCTTGAGAGGACTTAACGATGCAGGCAGAAACACCCGCAAACACGAACCTAAGTTTTGAATCTATTTGTACCGGGCAAAGCGGATAAAATCCGGTGGGAGGACAACAATGAAGGCTGAAACATCCGCAAACAAGAACCTGAAATTTGAATCAATCTGTACCGGGCGAAGCAGATAACATCCGCTGAGAGAACAACAATGCAGGCAGAAACACCCGCAAACACGAGCCTAATTAATGAATCTGTTCGAAAGAGGCGAAGCGGATAAATTCCACTGAGAGGAGATAACGATGCGGGCAGAAGCAGCCGCAAACATGATCCTAATTAATGAATCTGTTTATAACGGAAGAAGCGGACAAAATCCGATGAGTGGACATAACGATGCAGGCAGAAACACCCACAAACACGAGCCTAAGTTTTGAATCTATCTGTACCGGGCAAAGCGGATAAATTCCCTTGAGAGGACATAACGATGCAGGCAGAAACACCCGCAAACACGAGCCTAATTAATGTATCTATTTATAACGGGCGCAGCGCATAAAATCCGCTGCGTGTACATAACTACGCCGACAGAAACACCGCAAAAACAAACCTAAAATTTGAATCTGTCTGTACCGAGCAAATCTGTTGAGAGGACAAAGATGCAGGCAGAAACACTCGCAAATACTAACCTAAAATTTGAATCAATCTGTATCGGGCGAGGTGGTTAATATCCGCTGAGAGGACAACGATGAAGGCAGAAACATCCGCAAACACGACCCTAAAATTTTAATCAATCTGTACCGGGCGAAGCAGATAACATCCGCTGAGAGAAAAACAATACAGGCAGAAGCACCCGCAAACACGAGCCTTATTAATGAATATGTTCATAACGGAAGGGGCGGATAAAATCCGCTGAGAGGACTTAACGATGCCGACAGAAACACCGCAAAAACAAACCTAAAATTTGAATCTATCTGTACCGAGCGAATCTGTTGAGAGGACAAAGATGCAGGCAGAAACACTCGCAAACACTAACCTAAAATTTGAATCGATCTGTATCGGGCGAGGTGGTTAATATCCGCTGAGAGGACAACGATGAAGGCAGAAACATCCGCAAACACGACCCTAAAATTTTAATCAATCTGTACCGGGCGAAGCAGATAACATCCGCTGAGAGAAAAACAATACAGGCAGAAGCACCCGCAAACACGAGCCTTATTAATGAATCTGTTTATAACGGAAGAAGCGGATAAAATCCGCTGAGAGGAGATAACGATGCGGGCAGAAACACTCGCAAACACGAACCTAAGTTTTGAATCTATCTGTACCGGGCGAATCGTTTAAAATCCGCTGAGAGGACATAACGAAGCAGTCAGAAACAACCGGAAACAGGAGCCTAATTAATGAATCTGCTTATAACGGGCGCAGCGGATAAATTGTGGAAGTAACGAAGCAGACAGGGCCACCGCAAACACGAACATAATATTTGAATATGTCTGTACCGGGCACAGCGGATAAAATCCTCTGAGAGGACATAATGATGCAGGCAGAAACATCCGAAAACACGAACCTAAGTTTTGAATCTATCTGTACCGGGCGAAGCGGATAAAATCCTCTGAGAGGACATAAAGATGCAGGCAGAAACATCCGCAAACACAATCCTAATTAATGAATCTGTTCGAAACAGGCGAAGCGGATAAAATCCGCTGAGAGGAGATAACGATGAGGACAGAAGCACCCGCAAACACGAGCCTAATTATTTAATCTGTTTATAACGGAAGAAGCGGATAAAATCCGCTGAGTGGATATAACGATGCAGGCAGAAACACCCGCAAACACGGACCTAAGTTTTGAATCTATCTGTACCGGGCAAAGCGGATAAATTCCCTTGAGAGGACATAACGATGCAGGCAGAAACACCCACAAACACGAGCCTAATTAATGCATCTATTTATAACGGGCGCAGCGGATAAAATCCGCTGCGTGGACATAACGATGCCGACAAATACACCGCAAAAACAAACCTAAAATTTAAATCTATCTGTACCGAGCGAATCTGTTGAGAGGACAAAGATGCAGGCAGAAACACTCGCAAACACGAACCTAAAATTTGAATCAATCTTTATCGGGCGAGGTGGTTAAAATCCGCTGAGAGGACAACGATGAAGGCAGAAACATTCGCAAAAATGAACCTATAATTTAAATCTATCTGTACCGTGTGAAGCGGATGAAATCCACTGAGAGGACTTAACGATGCAGGCAGAAACACCCGCAAACATGAACCTAAGATTTGAATCTATCTGTACCGGGCGAAGCGGATAAAATGTTCTGAGAGGACATAATGATGCGGGCAGAAACAACCGGAAACAGGAGCCTAATTAATGAATCTGTTTATAGCGGAGGAAGCGGATAAAAAACGCTGCGTGGAAATATCGAAGCAGACAGAACCACCGCAAACACGAACATAATATTTGAATATATCTGTACCGGGCAAAGCGGATAATATCCGCTGAGAGAACAACAATGCAGGCAGAAACACCCGCAAACACGAGCCTAATTAATGAATCTGTTCGAAAGAGGCGAAGCGGATAAATTCCACTGAGAGGAGATAACGATGCGGGCAGAAGCAGCCGCAAACATGATCCTAATTAATGAATCTGTTTATAACGGAAGAAGCGGACAAAATCCGATGAGTGGACAAAACGTTGCAGACAGAAACACCCGCAAACACGAATCTAAAAGTTGAATCTATCTGTAATGGGCGGGGCGGATAATATCCGTTGAGAGAACAACAATGCAGGAAGAAACACCCGCAATCACGAGCCTAATTAATGAATCTGTTCGAAAGAGGCGAAGCGGATAAATTCCGCTGAGAGGAGATAACGATGCGAGCAGAAGCAGCCGCAAACGCGATTCTAATTAATGAATCTGTTTATAACGGAAGAAGCGGACAAAATCCGATGAGTGGACAAAACGATGCAGACAGAAACACACACAAACACAAACCTAAAAGTTGAATCTATCTGTACCGGGCAAAGCGGACAAACTCCCTTGAGAGGACATAACGAAGCAGGCAGTAACACCCGCAAACACGATCTTAATTAAAGAATCTGTTTATAACGGGCGCAGCGGATAACAACAACTGCGTGGACATAATGATGCAGACACAAACACCGCAAACACGAACCTAAAATTTGAACCTATCTGTACCGGTAGAAGCGGATAAAATCTGCTGAATGGACAACGATGCAGGCAGAAACATCCGCAAACATGAACCTTAAATTTGAATTAATCTGTACCGGGCGAGGTGGATAAAATCCGGTGAGAGGACAACGATGGAGGCAGAAACATTCGCAAACACGAACCTAAAATTTGAATCTATCTGTACCGTGTGAAGCGGATAAATTCCACTGAGAGGACATAACGATGCAGGCAGAAACACCTGCAAACACGAACCTAAGTTTTGAATCTATCTGTACCGGGCGAAGCGGTTAAAATCCTCTGAGTAGACATAATGATGCAGGCAGAAACACCCGCAAACACGAGCCTAATTAATGATTCTGTTTATAGCGGAGGAAACGGATAAAATACGCTGAGTGGAGATCACGATGCAGACAGAAACACCCGCAAACACGAACCAAAGTTTTGAATCTATCTGTACCGTGTGAAGCGGCTAAATTCCACTGAGAGGACATAACGATGAAGGCAGAAACACCTGCAAACACGACTCTAAATTTTCAATCTATCTGTAACGGGCGGAGCGGATAATATCCGCTGATAGAACAACAATGCAGGCAGAAACACCCGCAATCACGAGCCTAATTAATGAATATGTTCGAAAGAAGCGAAGCGGATAAATTCCGCTGAGAGGAGATAAAGACGCCGGCAGAAGCAGCCGCAAACACGATCCTAATTAATGAATCTGTTCATAACTGAAGAAGCGGACAAAATTCGATGAGTGGACAAAACGATGAAGACAAAAACACCTGCAAACACGAACCTGAGTTTTGAATCTATCTGTACCGTGTGAAGCGGATAAATTCCGCTGAGAGGAGATAACGATGACGGCAGAAGCAGCCGCAAACACGATCTTAATTAATGAATCTGTTTATAACGGGCGCAGCGGATAACATCCACAGCGTGGACATAACGATGCAGACAGAAACACCCGCAAACACGAACCTAAATTTTGAATCCATCTGTACCGGGCGAAGCGGATAAAATCCTCTGAGAGGACATAATAATGCAGGCAGAAACACCCTCAAACAGAGCCTAATTTTTGAATCTGTTTGAAACAGGCGATGCGGATAAATTTCACTGAGAGGAGATAACGATGCGGGTAAAAGCACACGCAAACACGAGCCTAATTAAAGAATCTGTTTATTAAGGAAGAAGCGGATAAAACCCGCTGAGTGGACAAAACGATACAGACAGAAATACCCGCAAACATAAACCTAAAAGTTGAATCTATCTGTACCGGGCAAAGCGGATAAACTCCCTCGAGAGGACATAGCCATGCGGGCTGAAACACCCGCAAACACGAGCCTAATTAATGAATCTGTTTATATCGGGCGCAGCGGATAGAATCCGCTGCTTGGACATAACGATGCAGACAGAAACACCGCATACACGAACCTAAAACTTGAATCTATCTGCACCGGGCAAAGCGGATAAAATCAACTGAGAGGACAACGATGCATTCAGAAACACACACAAACACGAACCTAAAACTTGAATCTATCTGTACCCTGTGAAGCGGATAAAATCCGCTGTGTGGACATAACGATGCAGACAGAAACGCCGCAAACACGAAACTAAAATTTAAATCAATCTGTACCCTTTGAAGCGGATAAAATCCGCTGAGAGGACATAACAATGCAGGCAGAAACACATGCAAACACGAACCTAAGTTCTGAATCTATCTGTACCGAGCGAAGCGGATAAAATCCTCTGAGAGGACATAATGATGCAGGCAGAAACATCCTCAAACACGAGCCTAATTAATAATTCTGTTCGAAACAGGCGAAGTGGATAAAATCCGCTGAGAGGACATAACAATGCAGGCAGAAACACATGCAAACACGAACCTAAGTTTTGAATCTATCTGTACCGAGCGAAGCGGATAAAATCCTCTGAGAGCACAACAATGCAGGCTGAAACACCCGCAAACACGAGCCTAATTAATGAATCTGTTTATATCGGGCGCAGCGGATAGAATCCGCTACTTGGACATAACGATGCAGACAGAAACACCGCATACACGAACCTAAAATTTGAATCTATCTGTACTGGGCAAAGCGGATAAAATCAACTGAGAGGACAACGATGCGGGCAGAAGCACACGCAAACACGGGCCAAATTAATGAATATGTTTATAACGGAAGAAGCGGATAAAATCCGCTAAGTGGACAAAACGATGCAGACAGAAACACCCGCAAACACGAACCTAAAAACTGAATCTATCTGTACCGGGCAAAGCGGATAAACTCCCTTGAGAGGACATAACGATGCAGACAGAAACACCCGCAGACACGAAACTAAAAGTTGAATCTATCTGCACCGGGCAAAGCGGATAAACTCCCTTGAGAGGACATAACGATGCAGACAGAAACACCGCAAACACGTACTTAAAATTTGAATTTATCTATACCGAGCGAAGCGGACAAAATTGACTGAGAGGACAACGATGCAGGCAGAAACACCCGCAAGCACGAACCTAAAATTTGAATCAATCTGTACCGGGCGAGGTGGATAAAATCAACTGAGAGGACAACGATGCGGGCAGAAGCACACGCAAACACGAGCCTAATTAATGAATCTGTTTATAACGGAAGAAGCGGATTAGATCATCTGAGAGATCAAAATGATGCAGGCAGAAGCACCTGAGAGGAGATAATGAAGCGGGCAGAAGCACCCGCAAACACGAGCCTAATTAAGGAATCTGTTTATAATGGAAGAGGCGGATAAAATCCGCTGAGTGGACATTACGGTTCAGACAGAAACACCCGCAAACACGAACCTAAGTTTTGAATCTATCTGTACCGGGCAAAGCGAAAAATATCCGCTGAGAGCACAACAATGCAGGCAGAAACATCCGCAAACACGAGCGTAATTAATGAATCTGTTTGTACCGAGCGAAGCGGATAAAATCCGCTGAGTGGACATAACGATGCAGGCAGAAACACCCAAAATCAAAAACCTAATAAATGAATCTCTTTGTAACAAGTGAAGCGGATTATATCTGCTTAGTGGACCTAACGATGCAGGCAGAAATACCCGCAAACACGAACCTAAAATTAGAAGTTATTTGTACCGGGCGAAGCAGATAAATCCGCTAAGAGGAACACGATGCAGGCAGAAACACCCGCAAACAAGAACCTAAAATTTGAATCAATTTGTACCGGACAAGGTGGAAAAAATCCGCTGAAAGGACAACGATGAAGGCAGAAACACTCGCAAACACGTTTCCAAAATTTGAATCTATCTGTACCCTGTGAAGCAGATAGAATCCGCTGAGAGGACAAAACCAAGCAGGCAGAAACCCCCGCAAACACGAGCCTAATTAATGAATCTCTTTATAACGGAAGAAGTTGATTAAATCCGCTGAGTGGACATCACGATGCAGAGAGAAACACCCGCAAAGACGATCCTAAATTTTGAATCTATCTGTACCGGCCGAAGCGGATAATATCCGCTGAGAGAACAACAATGCAGGCAGAAACATCCGCAAACACGAACCTGAAATTTGAATCTATGTGTACCGCGCGAGGCGGATAAAATACACAGAGAGGACATAACGAAGCAGGCAGAAACACCCGCAAACACGAACCTAAATTTTGAATCTATCGGTACAGGGCAAAGCGGATAAAATCCGCTTAGAGGAGATAATGATCCAGGCAGAAACACCCGCAAACACAAGCGTAATTAATGAATCTGTTCACAACAGGCGAAGCGGATAGAATCCGCTGAATGGACATAACAATGCAAGCAGAAACACCCGCACACACAAAACTAAAATTTTAATTTAATTGTACCGGGAAAGGCGGATAAAATCCGCTGAGAGGACATAACGATGCAGGCAGAAACACCCGCAAACACAAGCGTAATTATTGAATCTGTTCACAATAGGCGAAGCGGATAGAATCCGCTGAAAGGACATTACGATGCAGGCAGAAACACCCGCAAACACGAGCGTAATTAATGAATCTGTTCAAAACGGGCGAAGCGGATAGAATCCGCTGAATGGACATAACAATGTTGGCAGAAACACCCGCAAACACAAAACTAAATTTTAAATTTAATTGTACCGGGCAAAGCGGATAAAATCCGCTGAGAGGAGATAACGATGAATTCAGAAACAACCCCAAACACAAACCTAATTAATGAATCTCTTTGTAACAAGTGAAGCGGATAAAATCCGCTGAATGGACCTAACGATACATGCAGAAACACCCTCAAACATGAGCGTAATTAATGAATCTGTTCACAACAAGCGAAGCGGATAAAATCCGCTGAGAGGATACAACGTTGTGGGCAGAAGCACCCGCAAACACGAGTTTAATTAATGAATCTGTTTATAACGGAAGAGGCTGATAAAATCCGCTGATTGGACTTTACGGTGCAGACAGAAACACCCCCAAACACGACCTTATTTATTGAATCTATCTGTACCGGGCAAAGCGGATAATATCCGTTGAGAGGACAATGATGCAGGCAGAAACACCCGCAAACACGAACCTAAAAATTGAATCAGTCTGTACCGTGTGAAGCGGATAAAATCCGCTGAGAGGACATAACAATGCAGTCAGACACATCCGCTAACACGAACCTGAAATTTGAGTCTATTTGTACCGCGCGAGGTGGATAAAACCCGCAGAGAGGACTTAACGATGCAGGCAGAGACATCCGCAAACACCAGCGTAATTAATGAATCTGTTCACAACAGGCGAAGCGGATAGAATCCACTGAATGGACATAAGGATGCATTCAGAAACACCCCCAAACACGAACCTAAATTGTGAGTCTGTTTGTACCGAGCGAAGCGGATAAAATCCGGTGAGTAGACATAACGATTGAGGCAGAAACACCCAAAATCACAAACCTAATTAATGAATCCCTTTGTAACGAGTGAAGAGGATAAAATCCGCTGAGTGGACCTAACAATGCAGGCAGAAATACCCGCAAAAAAGAACGTAAAATTAGAAATTGTTTGTACCGGGCGAAGCAGATAAAATCCGCTGAGAGGACATAACGATGCAAGCAGAAACACCCGCAAACACGAAACTAAAATTCGAACAATTTTGCACCGCGCAAAGCCGATAAAATTTACTGAGAGGACAAAACGATGCAGGCAGAAATACCCGCAAACACGAGCCCAATTAATGAATCTTTCTGTAACAGTCGCAGCGGACAAAATCCGCTGAGTGGACATAACGATGCAGCCAGCAACACGCGCAAACAGAATCCCGACTTAAAGCCACTTCAAAACTGATCCCACCTTTCAGCGCTTCAGCAAGCGATTAAGTTAACAGATGCTCGAAGGAAATTTGGAGGTAGGACGATGAATTAACCACCTTGTATATACAAGAAAATGCGAAAATAAAGAAGTGTACTTGTTATTAAACATCAATGCACACAATAGGTTTTATTATACAATTTGAATGAAATTGATCCACGAACACAAACAACGAAAACAAGAGTCATTCAAATTAGTGCAGCTGATATTCTATCACAACTTTAGTCATTGCACAAGTCAATGTCTCTCTACCTTTCAAATTAGGATGCACACCGTCACTTAGAAACAACTTGCTCTTGTATACTTCTTGGTGAAGTTTAAAGAAGGGCAGCTCCTAGGGTCCTAGTACCGCATTGAAATGTTGGATATTCCAATGACTGCAATTCCTTTTCAGGTCTGAGCACATTATAACCTTTGGATGATTTCCAAGGCCCATGAAGGCTGTGTACAATCTTCTCATCTTATCAACAACAACTGATGGATCCTAGTTCATTCCAGTTTGATAAAATTGTTGCCACCGACAGCCAGGATTATTGCCACCGCTTTCAACAACAAAATTGTTCAATATAAATTCAGCGTTCCTCCTGTTGGGTTGCATCTTTGTTTGAAGTATAAGGTCTGCCCATTCTTTTACGGTCGACGTTTTCAACAACAATATCTAAAAACAATACACAAATTATAAAGCCTCAGCGCCTAATAGATCACATTAGACAAGATTTTTATTTCAAGCCTTATAGACATTAAATTATAGACCATCAGAAGGCCCTTTACATGAGCTTTCCAACGATATAACTGTTGTATATAACTATTCCAACGATATGACCAGCAGCCCTATATCCTCCACCCCCATTGTTTGACTGAGATTATTGGATCGCACGAGATGGTTAGATCACACAAGATGATCACTACTACTACTACTGCTAATGCTACCACTACTACTACTACTACTACTACTACTACTACTACTACTACTACTACTACTACTACTACTACTACTACTACTACTACTACTACTACTATTGGATCACAGCTGGGATGACTTGATTCACTTCTGATCTACTTGTCGAGTTTAGATATAACTAATGGTAAAAATCTCCATTTAAAATTTCCGTATACGTTGCACTTTTCAAATACGGCGAGCACGTACTTGTCTTGTCAGTTTGGGTCGAGACGCTCAGCATCAGTTGTTCCCGGAACGTGCACTCTACTGATGTGACCTGAGCGAGAAGAGGACACGTCGCAGGACAGGTAATTCGAAATTTTCACATGCCCATGTTAGACAAACAATCACGAGTACGCCATAAAATTTACCTATCACCAATTACATACTTCAAAAGGCCGTAACAAATAGAATTGATACAGTGGAAGTGTATTAGTTAGTTCGCTCATTAAAAAAGATAAAACAGGAAGTAATAAAAAACGCTATATCTCGAAAACTACCGAACCAATTTTAAAAAAAGAAAATGCTTTGGACTCAGCATGAACAGGAGATTAAGTTGAGACCCAAAATTAAACAAAAAACACAAAAATAAAAACTCGAAAAATAGGAGTTGGGCTAAAAAAACACGAAAATTGGCCTATTTTCAGCAAAATTTGGAGAATCGAAAAATTAATCAATGAAACTGAATCCAAAATTTTTGACCCTTGTATATTCGTACAGAATATTAAATGAGCAAGAAAATGATATAACTTACGTTTAAAACCGATAACAAACAAAATTTATAAAAATAAACAACTTTGAAATTTTTATAATTTTGCGAAAATCAACCCTGATTTCGGTCTCTACATTGCTCTCGCATTCTCTTGTTTGGCAATGCTTTATTAATTAATTTTATGGACGTTGGAAGCATGAGTTTATTATGATACCAAAAACATGCAGGCAGAAACACATGCAAACACGAACCTAAGTTTTGAATCTATCTGTACCGAGCGAAGCGGATAAAATCCTCTGAGAGCACAACAATGCAGGCTGAAACACCCGCAAACACGAGCCTAATTAATGAATCTGTTTATATCGGGCGCAGCGGATAGAATCCGCTACTTGGACATAACGATGCAGACAGAAACACCGCATACACGAACCTAAAATTTGAATCTATCTGTACCGGGCAAAGCGGATAAAATCAACTGAGAGGACAACGATGCGGGCAGAAGCACACGCAAACACGGGCCAAATTAATGAATATGTTTATAACGGAAGAAGCGGATAAAATCCGCTAAGTGGACAAAACGATGCAGACAGAAACACCCGCAAACACGAACCTAAAAACTGAATCTATCTGTACCGGGCAAAGCGGATAAACTCCCTTGAGAGGACATAACGATGCAGACAGAAACACCCGCAGACACGAAACTAAAAGTTGAATCTATCTGCACCGGGCAAAGCGGATAAACTCCCTTGAGAGGACATAACGATGCAGACAGAAACACCGCAAACACGTACTTAAAATTTGAATTTATCTATACCGAGCGAAGCGGACAAAATTGACTGAGAGGACAACGATGCAGGCAGAAACACCCGCAAGCACGAACCTAAAATTTGAATCAATCTGTACCGGGCGAGGTGGATAAAATCAACTGAGAGGACAACGATGCGGGCAGAAGCACACGCAAACACGAGCCTAATTAATGAATCTGTTTATAACGGAAGAAGCGGATTAGATCATCTGAGAGATCAAAATGATGCAGGCAGAAGCACCTGAGAAGAGATAATGAAGCGGGCAGAAGCACCCGCAAACACGAGCCTAATTAAGGAATCTGTTTATAATGGAAGAGGCGGATAAAATCCGCTGAGTGGACATTACGGTTCAGACAGAAACACCCGCAAACACGAACCTAAGTTTTGAATCTATCTGTACCGGGCAAAGCGAAAAATATCCGCTGAGAGCACAACAATGCAGGCAGAAAAATCCGCAAACACGAGCGTAATTAATGAATCTGTTTGTACCGAGCGAAGCGGATAAAATCCGCTGAGTGGACATAACGATGCAGGCAGAAACACCCAAAATCAAAAACCTAATAAATGAATCTCTTTGTAACAAGTGAAGCGGATTATATCTGCTTAGTGGACCTAACGATGCAGGCAGAAATACCCGCAAACACGAACCTAAAATTAGAAGTTATTTGTACCGGGCGAAGCAGATAAATCCGCTAAGAGGAACACGATGCAGGCAGAAACACCCGCAAACAAGAACCTAAAATTTGAATCAATTTGTACCGGACAAGGTGGAAAAAATCCGCTGAAAGGACAACGATGAAGGCAGAAACACTCGCAAACACGTTTCCAAAATTTGAATCTATCTGTACCCTGTGAAGCAGATAGAATCCGCTGAGAGGACAAAACCAAGCAGGCAGAAACCCCCGCAAACACGAGCCTAATTAATGAATCTCTTTATAACGGAAGAAGTTGATTAAATCCGCTGAGTGGACATCACGATGCAGAGAGAAACACCCGCAAAGACGATCCTAAATTTTGAATCTATCTGTACCGGCCGAAGCGGATAATATCCGCTGAGAGAACAACAATGCAGGCAGAAACATCCGCAAACACGAACCTGAAATTTGAATCTATGTGTACCGCGCGAGGCGGATAAAATACACAGAGAGGACATAACGAAGCAGGCAGAAACACCCGCAAACACGAACCTAAATTTTGAATCTATCGGTACAGGGCAAAGCGGATAAAATCCGCTTAGAGGAGATAATGATCCAGGCAGAAACACCCGCAAACACAAGCGTAATTAATGAATCTGTTCACAACAGGCGAAGCGGATAGAATCCGCTGAAAGGACATTACGATGCAGGCAGAAACACCCGCAAACACGAGCGTAATTAATGAATCTGTTCAAAACGGGCGAAGCGGATAGAATCCGCTGAATGGACATAACAATGTAGGCAGAAACACCCGCAAACACAAAACTAAATTTTAAATTTAATTGTACCGGGCAAAGCGGATAAAATCCGCTGAGAGGAGATAACGATGAATTCAGAAACAACCCCAAACACAAACCTAATTAATGAATCTCTTTGTAACAAGTGAAGCGGATAAAATCCGCTGAATGGACCTAACGATACATGCAGAAACACCCTCAAACATGAGCGTAATTAATGAATCTGTTCACAACAGGCGAAGCGGATAAAATCCGCTGAGAGGATACAACGTTGTGGGCAGAAGCACCCGCAAACACGAGTTTAATTAATGAATCTGTTTATAACGGAAGAGGCTGATAAAATCCGCTGATTGGACTTTACGGTGCAGACAGAAACACCCCCAAACACGACCTTATATATTGAATCTATCTGTACCGGGCAAAGCGGATAATATCCGTTGAGAGGACAATGATGCAGGCAGAAACACCCGCAAACACGAACCTAAAAATTGAATCAGTCTGTACCGTGAGAAGCAGATAAAATCCGCTGAGAGGACATAACAATGCAGTCAGACACATCCGCTAACACGAACCTGAAATTTGAGTCTATTTGTACCGGGAAAGGCGGATAAAATCCGCAGAGAGGACTTAACGATGCAGGCAGAGACATCCGCAAACACCAGCGTAATTAATGAATATGTTCACAACAGGCGAAGCGGATAGAATCCACTGAATGGACATAAGGATGCATTCAGAAACACCCCCAAACACGAACCTAAATTGTGAGTCTGTATGTACCGAGCGAAGCGGATAAAATCCGGTGAGTAGACATAACGATTGAGGCAGAAACACCCAAAATCACAAACCTAATTAATGAATCCCTTTGTAACGAGTGAAGAGGATAAAATCCGCTGAGTGGACCTAACAATGCAGGCAGAAATACCCGCAAAAAAGAACTTAAAATTAGAAATTGTTTGTACCGGGCGAAGCAGATAAAATCCGCTGAGAGGACATAACGATGCAAGCAGAAACACCCGCAAACACGAAACTAAAATTCGAATAATTTTGCACCGCGCAAAGCCGATAAAATTTACTGAGAGGACATAACGATGCAGGCAGAAATACCCGCAAACACGAGCCCAATTAATGAATCTTTCTGTAACAGTCGCAGCGGACAAAATCCGCTGAGTGGACATAACGATGCAGCCAGCAACACGCGCAAACAGAATCCCGACTTAAAGCCACTTCAAAACTGATCCCACCTTTCAGCGCTTCAGCAAGCGATTAAGTTAACAGATGCTCGAAGGAAATTTGGAGGTAGGACGATGAATTAACCACCTTGTATATACAAGAAAATGCAAAAATAAAGAAGTGTACTTGTTATTAAACATCAATGCACACAATAGGTTTTATTATACAATTTGAATGAAATTGATCCACGAACACAAACAACGAAAACAAGAGTCATTCAAATTAGTGCAGCTGATATTCTATCACAACTTTAGTCATTGCACAAGTCAATGTCTCTCTACCTTTCAAATTAGGATGCACACCGTCACTTAGAAACAACTTGCTCTTGTATACTTCTTGGTGAAGTTTAAAGAAGGGCAGCTCCTAGGGTCCTAGTACCGCATTGAAATGTTGGATATTCCAATGACTGCAATTCCTTTTCAGGTCTGAGCACATTATAACCTTTGGATGATTTCCAAGGCCCATGAAGGCTGTGTGCAATCTTCCCATCTTATCAACAACAACTGATGGATCCTAGTTCACTCCAGTTTGATAAAATTGTTGCCACCGACAGCCAGGATTATTGCCACCGCTTTCAACAACAAAATTGTTCAATATAAATTCAGCGTTCCTCCTGTTGGGTTGCATCTTTGTTTGAAGTATAAGGTCTGCCCATTCTTTTACGGTCGACGTTTTCAACAACAATATCTAAAAACAATACACAAATTATAACGCCTCAGCGCCTAATAGATCACATTAGACAAGATTTTTATTTCAAGCCTTATAGACATTAAATTTAGACCATCAGAAGGCCCTTTACATGAGCTTTCCAACGATATAACTGTTGTATATAACTATTCCAACGATATGACCAGCAGCCCTATATCCTCCACCCCTATTGTTTGACTGAGATTATTGGATCACACGAGATGGTTAGATCACACAAGATGATCACTACTACTACTACTACTGCTAATGCTACCACTACTACTACTACTACTACTACTACTACTACTACTACTACTACTACTACTACTACTACTACTACTACTACTACTATTGGATCACAGCTGGGATGACTTGATTCACTTCTGATCTACTTGTCGAGTTTAGATATAACTAATGGTAAAAATCTCCATTTAAAATTTCCGTATACGTTGCACTTTTCAAATACGGCGAGCACGTACTTGTCTTGTCAGTTTGGGTCGAGACGCTCAGCATCAGTTGTTCCCGGAACGTGCACTCTACTGATGTGACCTGAGCGAGAAGAGGACACGTCGCAGGACAGGTAATTCGAAATTTTCACATGCCCATGTTAGACAAACAATCACGAGTACGCCATAAAATTTACCTATCACCAATTACATACTTCAAAAGGCCGTAACAAATAGAATTGATACAGTGGAAGTGTATTAGTTAGTTCGCTCATTAAAAAAGATAAAACAGGAAGTAATAAAAAACGCTATATCTCGAAAACTACCGAACCAATTTTAAAAAAAGAAAATGCTTTGGACTCAGCATGAACAGGAGATTAAGTTGAGACCCAAAATTAAACAAAAAACACAAAAATAAAAACTCGAAAAATAGGAGTTGGGCTAAAAAAACACGAAAATTGGCCTATTTTCAGCAAAATTTGGAGAATCGAAAAATTAATCAATGAAACTGAATCCAAAATTTTTGACCCTTGTATATTCGTACAGAATATTAAATGAGCAAGAAAATGATATAACTTACGTTTAAAACCGATAACAAACAAAATTTATAAAAATAAACAACTTTGAAATTTTTATAATTTTGCGAAAATCAACCCTGATTTCGGTCTCTACATTGCTCTCGCATTCTCTTGTTTGGCAATGCTTTATTAATTAATTTTATGGACGTTGGAAGCATGAGTTTATTATGATACCAAAAACTTGTATGTTTGACAAATTTTTGCCCCTAAATCGAATATTCCTTAAAATTTTGGATGAAAATCAAAGAAATGGAAAATAGTCCTATGTATTTCATAAATTAAAGAGTCACGGTATTCAAATGAGCTATCATACACTTTCTAATTCGTCTTTTTCAATAATTTTAAACGAACGTTTTTCATGAAGCTAGACATTTTTTCAAATAATTTGAGATAATTTGTATATAAATCAGCAAATTCACAATTAGTTTTATAGAAAATCAGAAAATCAAAATGTGCATTATCACGGCACTAAAATGGGCTAATTAAGATTTTCCAATTCCTCTTTCAAAAAGTTATTAACGGTCGTTTTTCATGGAATTCGACAATTTCTTCCCCTAATTCTACAGTTCTTTAAAATTTTGTATACATTTCAGCATATTAGCATTTGTTTCTACCCAAATTAAAAAATAATTTGATCACAGCAACAAAATGGGCTACTATTGATTTCCTATCTCGTCTTCTTCAAAAAGTTATTAACAAACGTTTTTCATGTAGTTCGACATTTTCTTCACCTAAATCAAAAGTTCATTAAAATTTTGCACACAAATCAAAATATTGGCAGTTGTTTCTACACAAACTAGAAAAGTGCTTTATCACAACAATATAATGGGCTAATTTAGATTTTCTACCTCGTCTTCTTCAATAAGTTATTAACAAAGATTCTCCATGAAATTCTACATTCTCCTCACCTTATTCGACAATTCTTTAAAATTTTGTATACATTTCAGCATATTAGCATTTTTTTCTTCCCAAATTGAAAAAGGTTTTTATCAGATCAACGAAATGGGATACTATAGATTTTCTAACTTGTCTTCTTAAAAAAATTATTAACAAACGTTTTTCATGAAGTTCGACATTCTCTTCACCTGATTCAACAATTCATTAAAATTTTGCTAACAAAAAATTGGCAATTGCTTCTACACAAACTAGAAAAATGCATTATCAGGGCAAAATAATGGGCCAATTTATACTTTCTAACTCGTCTTCTTCAAAAAGTTATTAACAAAGGTTTTTCATGAAAATCTACATTTTCTTCATCTAATTCGACAGTTCATTAAAACTTTGTAAACAAATCAAAATTTTGGCAATTACTTCTAATATTTCCAATATAAATTGAAAGTAGATTACAGTAGGAGTTCAAAAACTTATGTTGGGAGGGTCAATTTTTCGCTCCTTCATATAGGAAAAAAGATTGAATAATGGATTATTTTCGATATTTTCTCTATTTTTGTCTCCCTTGAACACTTTCCAGTTTCACTTGCACCCAACTAATTTTTTTTGAAAAATTGAAAGTTTAATTTGAAACTATATTACAGGAAGAGTTGAAGAATTTAGGTTGGGGGGTCGATTTTTCGTTCCTTCATATAGAAATATTGATTTAAAAAGAGATTTTTTTTGATATTTTCACTAATTTTGTCTCCCTTGAACACTTCCCAGTTTCGCTTGCATCCAATTGTTATTTGTGAACATTTTTAAATTCAATTTTAAAGTAGATTAAAGGAAGAGTTTAAAAACCTATGATGGGATGGTCGGTTTTTCGCTCCACTATATAGAAAAAATGATTGAAGATAAAATTTTTTTGATATTTCCGCTACTTTTGTCTCCATTGAACACTTTTCAGTTTCACTTGCACCCAACTGATTTTTTTGAAAAATTGCAAGAATAATTTGAAAGTAGATTACAGCAAGAACTCAAAAACCTAGGTTGGGGTTCGATTTTTTGCTCCATGGTATGGAAAAAATGATTTAAAAAATTTTAGTATATAAAAAAAAATTAAAAATATAGACTTTCCAACTCGTCTTCTCTAATTCGCATGGGGTTCACCCATGGAAAAGAGTGTAGTAAAGAGTGGAATAAAGAGTGTAATAAGAGTGTATATTTAAAAGTGTAATAAGGGTGTATTAAAGAGTGTAAAGAGTGTACAAAATAGTGTAATTTTCTCAAAATTACACTCTTACACTCTTATACCTACTAATTAAGAGTGGAATCGGCTTTACACCCTTATTCTCGCTTAATAACGGTGGAATACGGGTGTAGACCTCGGCCCGGGTGGGGAATGAAACAGATCCACGACTAGAGCAATACAAGATACAATATTCCGGTCCATTCGATACAGTTATGGCTTCATCAACACTCTCCTCGTTCTGATTGTCATGAAGCCATTCCATGCACCAATCAAACGAATCAAGAACAGTCTCATTATCAGGTGTACAGGAAGACGGATTTAACATAACTATATTAAAACTTAATTTGTATGTCCCTTTAAATCGAAAACACAATACTGCTCATAAAGAGGTATCCCACTTTTTCACCCCTAGTTGTTGAACCCCCTATCTTTTCATCCTGATTATTTCACCCTCCCTCACTAATTGCTTTCGAACGAAGTTTGTAGCAA
Organism: Convolutriloba macropyga; assembly: GCF_964194025.1. Taxonomy (NCBI): domain Eukaryota; kingdom Metazoa; phylum Xenacoelomorpha; order Acoela; family Convolutidae; genus Convolutriloba; species Convolutriloba macropyga. The sequence goes on from NC_134469.1 coordinate 228,491, forward strand.
TTAAAGTTTCAATGTATGTCTTTTCGCTTGTCGTGCAACAATCAAGTCAGAAGTATAACTTGAAAAAACATTGACTTTTGTCCTTATCGCAACCAAAAACGAGTTGGTTGTTCCCGCAACTTAAAACTGACAAAAAACTTAACAAACTAAACTGCCTAGAACAATGTAATTGATTCCTTATCTACATTCTCTTACATTTTATGGTTTACTCCTCGAAACAATTTTGAGGACAAAAGTCTCCCCTGTTACCGGCAAATAGTTTCTTTGTTCCACAACTTGTGCGACGCACTGAAGAGCGCATCAGCGGTCAGTGCAACCATCAAGTGCCGAGCACAGTAAACGGAACCCGAAAGCTGGCAGCCGGTCAAGACAAAGAAAAGACACAGAAAAGACACAAAAAAAAAGACAAGCAATTTTTTCAGCGACGAAGCCAAGTTTGGGTTACACCCCGACGAGATGATCTAGTTTTTTTACTGGTTTCAGACGTCACCAGCAGAAGTCCGCCCGAGGTCTCAGACGTTACCTCTGATGTCCTGTTCCCCGGTTAGAGCCATCCAAAATCTCTACTTTTTTTCGACAAACAGCCTCCAAAAAATTGATATTTGTCCCCCAAAAAACCTTATTTGTTACAATAACACCTCGATTCAAAAACCTTGACTAGTTTCATTATTTTCAAAGCGAGTAAAGGCAATTTTCTCATTTTTAAAGGAAAATCTGCGAAAAAAAAACACAAAAATCAGAGAAATGTTCCTTAAATCAGAAAATTCAAAAAACACAATTTAGTTTTCTGACTACATATCCGTTTGAATTGCGGAAAAAACTAATAAACCACTCTTCTGAATTGGTTTCGATCAAACAAAAAGCCACTTTGATTGATATATCACACCAGCATCATATCAATAAGAAATGTCAGAAAAAATTTTTTTAATTCAGAAAATTCAAAAAACACAATTTAGTTTTCTGACTACACATCCGTTTGAATTGCGGAAAAAACTAATAAAACACTCTTCTGGATTGGTTTTCGATCAAACAAAAAGCCACTTTGATCGATATATCACACCAGCATCATATCAATAAGAAATGTCAGAACAAATTTTTTGAATTCAGAAAATTGAAAAAACACAATTTAGTTTTCTGACTACATATCCGTTTGAATTGCGGAAAAAAATATTAAACCACTCTTCTGAATTGCATTTCGATCAAACAAAAAGCCACTTTGATCGATATATCACATCAGCATCATATCAATAAAAAATGTCAAAAAAAATTTTTTGAATTCAGAAAATTCAAAAAACACAATTTAGTTTTCTCAATCCATATCCATTTCAATTGCGGAAAAAACCAATAAAACACTCTCTTGAAATAATTTGCAGTCAAACAGAAAGCCATTTCCATAGATTTATCCAATCAGTATCAAATAAATGAGAAAAGTCAGAAAAAAATTTTTGAAGTCTGACGACATATTCATTTGAATTCCCAAATAAACCACTAAACAAACCCCTAAAACAAGTCATTGTCAGTCAGTTTGATAGTTTCAACTGTATAGGGAAGTAAATGGAAAGTCCTTAGGCGCCACACCAAATATCAAAACTTTCATTTGACGAAAATAAATACCATTTTAATTTTTTTTTTGGAAAAAACGTCCAAACTTGATTTTTTGCAGAAATCCTCGGTCTCAGACGTTGCCGTCTGCGAAGTCTCTTTATCCTTATTGATTTCAGACGTTACCATTAGCAGAAGAGGATTTTTCGAAGAAAATTGGCTCCAGTAGTCACCAGAAAATTTGATATTTTTTTTCCTACTCTCAGTTATTTTGAAAGGCAGATCTCAGACAATATCTGTCGGAGAGAGCTTTGAAACTTTAGTAGAGTCAATGCATAATAAAGATAACGAAGAAAGAGTGAAAAACAGCAGATAAAGTCACACAGTTTTAAAGAAAACGAAAAAGTTTTTGCAAAACCCGATAACAGTCAATACACCAAAGAGTTCCAAAGATCTCCACAATATGACTCGTCTCTGCAATTTTCTAGCATTCAGTAGCCCCGCTGTAACTCTTGTTGCCTAAACGTATCGTATTTTTTACAAATTTCTTATCTTTAGCCGTCACAACAACAATAAACTCCTAGAAAAAGAACAGGTTTCAAAGTTTTAAATTCGCAAAAAACTGTGAGAGGTATTTTTTAATCATAGTGCTCGGTTAGGGTTAGGTCGCTAAGGAAAGTTTCTTGGGTAGCTTTATAAGCTTGGTAATTTATTCGTATTTGAGAGAAACAGACGAGTTTATTGAAGTTTTCAAGAAAAAGGAGTTTGATGTAACAATTATTTGAGTTCTGGTCTAATATTGGTTCAACTGCATAATTGTAGCAAGGCACAGTTTTCCTGTAAACCACAGTAGCCACACACACTAGTTCAAAAAGTTAACGCCAGCTATTTAAGCGAAACTTGTGTTAATTCAACAAAAAACAAGCAATTATTTAGGTCTGTTGAACGAAAAACGGTTAAAACGCGCAAACGTTCGGAAAAGCTTTTAGGTTCTTTTAGTGCAAAAAGCTAGATTTAGCACACAAAACACATCCTAGGACATCACTTTTGAGAAAAATTGCGTTGTTGGTCTTTTGAACAAGAAAAAACTAGGATCATTAGCATTCAAACATTAGACAACCTTTTTTCAAATCAAAAATTTGCATCGCTCCGGTTCTCAAAGCCGTTCTTCACCTTCAGTAACGAGCTGCTTCACCAACAGCACCAAGATGTCGAAGCAGAACAGCGCTGAATGTCAGTTTGCCATCAATATGTTCAAAGCGACAGAAATGTCAATGAAGAAACTGTTCGATCTCCTTGAGAAAATCTGGAGCAGAAAAGGAGTTTCCGATCTTTGTCTTTGATGATCAACAAGATCAAAGGCCAGGAAGCGGAGCTCAAGAAACTCTCAGAGGAAGTGATGAGACAGCAGCCACATCAAAGCACTGCATCATCAATATTGAATAGGCAAACGACATTAATAAGTCGACTCCATGAATTGGAACTGCAAGTCGATCTCTTGGACGATGATGGCCAGCTCAGTCAGTCTTCCAGTCGCATTAAAGATGATGTCAGCATGATCTCCAGCAGAAGAAACTTGTCCCAGCAATCAACACCTGCGCTCAGTGACGACAAGGAACGAATCCAGCATCAGCGCGATATAGAAGAAAAGCAGACAAGCAGTAACATCATCAATCAGCCGCCCCCAATACCACAACGGCCAAGACAACTATCGTTGTTTATACAAACATCTAATGAACCCAGACTTCAACATGTGCTTGAAGCCCACCAAAAAATCCTAAAAAGGAAGTTCATGAAAGTCTTCTTTGAAAACCAAATAAATGCTCCCAATCCTTTTCCCTACTTTTCCATCTCCAACAAGATTAAGGAAACTCAAAATTGCCTCCACTCTGGTAAATAGACAGGTCAACGAAATTGAAACAGCTCAAATCAACTTGAATGACAACTTTAACACGTCGCAGAACCTTTTGCCTCCAATCCAAAATTTGAACCTTTCAAGCAATCACTCACTTTCAAACCCCTTCAATTTGGCTGATCCAACTATCCAATTACATGCAGATGGTCTATTTGCCCAAAACTCGGCATTGGAGGAAACCTTTAACTTAAACTTGCCAAAGCAAAGAAACAATCAGGATTCATTTGCCAACAGAAATCCTCAATATCATAATTTTCCCAATCTGCAACTTTTTTTAGGACCTTCTCAAGTTCACATAGGAACAAATGGATACCCCGATAGTCAACTTTTGAACTGTGATCGGCAAAAACTCCCCTGCTTACCCACAGTGGCAACCAGAACCTCACATCTTCCAAGTAAAACTGATAAAATAGTCTTAGAAAACGGTTGCCTACAATCCAATCAATGTATTAATCCTATAACTAGGGTACAGTCCACAAGTGTCCCACCAATTACCATGCAACTCATGGAACAATCGCATCAAAATATCGTCTTAAATCCTGCAGCTCCTAATTTTCAGCCAAACCAGGTAGCTTCAGAATCAAACGTAATTGCAGCTCCTCTGCAATTTCCACAACCTGTGAACAGTCAACACGGACTCGTTAGCACAGGCTTCTCAATTAATCAAAGTATGGCACAGCCCATTCAGTTGTGTAACAACCAGTTTATTCCTGGCTCTCAACTTCAATCGAACCTTCAAGCCCCAGTAACTTCCACGATCCATGGCCCAATGTGCATTAATCAACAGCTAAATCCTGTTGGACAAAATCAGTTCAGCCAGCCTCTAATCAACCAGAGTTTACTACCCGCTGTCAATCAACATATTAGCTCAGTACACCCGAACACTAATGTAACACAGGAAAGAGGAAATAATGATTTCAAACATCAATCAAATTGCCACCTCTGAAACTTCAGAAATTCAATGGTAACCCTATCCACTTTCACGAGTATATCAATAACTTCAACACAATGATTCACAACAACACTTCCATTACAGACACGCATCGTATAACCTACTTGCAGTATTCTGTAAGTGGGAAAGCAAAGGACTTGATTCATGCTTACTCCTGCGATCCATCTTATTATCAGACAGCACTGAATGAACTAATCCGACATTTCGGTGATCGTACTATAGTTGTTAATGCGTTCATTAACCAGCTCGAAAACTGGCAAATGGACTTCCAAAACAATCAAAGCTTCATTGCCTTTTCCTCATTTTTGAAAAGACTTGTGCAAGCCTTCCAATACCTTGGCTTTACAGCAAACCTCCAGTCTACAACACTCATTAAGAAAGCCAAAGAGAAAACACCACAACATTTGGTTCTGAAATGGGCTGAACATTGTCTTACCGAGCTCAGCTCAGACCCGACTCTCGTCGATTTTCAACAATGGTTAGAGCTCCAAGCTCAAGCTCAAATCTACGACAAAGTGAGGCGAGAAAGCAATCAAAGAACAATCAGTTCTCAGGCCTCAAAGTTTGTCAACTCGAACAACCTACAAACGAAGACATACAAAAGCAACCTCCCATTGTCACTCAACAGCGCATCAGCGGAAAACAGTAGAAAACATTGGAACTTTGCGCCTCAGCAAAAACAACCGTCAACTTCACATAACGTTCCGAATAAAACTTTTAACACGAAACGATCTTGTGAGAAGTGCAAACAAGAACACAGCATTGCCACTTGCCCTGAGTATCAGTTGTGCTCACCAAGTGATCGATACAACCTCGTCAGCCAAAGCAATTTGTGTACAAACTGCTTGAGCGACAAACACCACAAACAATCGTGCCCATCGCAAAACCGATGTCAGGTTTGCAGTAGATTCCACCACACAACTCTTCATGATCCTGCCAAGCAAATCAAACGCCCTACAGCAGCCTTTTCTACTGAAGTTGTTTCTGGTAGCAATCCAACAGCTTCTTCTAGTAGTAACGATTCAAGTCAAAATCCAAATACATCTTCTCAACAGAAAAGTCAAACAAACAAAGGCCCCAACAGCCGATATGGCCAAACTTTCAACAACCAAAGCCATCAAAACGTGCAACGACGTAATATAAACGGCAATGCAATTAACCAATCGTTCAGCATTAACCAGTGCTCAGAAACACCGAAAAATTGGTATGAGCAATTGCAGCTTATTCCGGTTTCAATCCTCAAGGGCGATAAAGCATTCGATACCTACGCCCTCATAGATCCCGGTAGCCAATTCAGCTTTGTATTGGACGCCATAGCTGAATTTCTTGAGCTTCCCCGTGAAACTCAACAGTCAGTACCACTACAATTTCTCAATACAGAGAACAGCATTTCCCTCTCAAAAATTGTTGAGCCAGTCACAATAACTCCATATAAGTCAACTGAAATATCGTTTGAGCTCTCTCGAACGTTCAGCACCCCGTCCCTGAACCTTGCAGATGCAAAATTTTTTGAACTTAATCAAATTTGTGATGCCTTCAACAGTTTGCGCCACATACATTTCCCAAATATTGCAGATGGCAAAATCGACGCCCTCCTCGGTGTTAATGCATTCGCATTCACCTACCCCACACATGTTATACCTGGCAATCAAAATCAAAAATTTGGTGTGAAAACTAAACTTGGTTGGACTCTCAAGTCAGCAGAAGAAGAAATTTATTTTCCATGTGTCAAGAAACAGAACAGATGAACCTGGACTTGACGAACTTGTTGAACAGTTCTGGAGTATTGAAGCAGATGGCATTCAGAAGGACCGTGAACAAGTTTACACAAAACAAGAAGAACAGTTTCTTGATATTTTGAAGAACTCTATCAATCACAATGGTGAGAGATATGAAATCAAACTGCCCTGGAAATCAGAAATAAAGTTGAAAAACAACTTCTATTCTGCACTGAACCAAGTCAAAAGCCTCAACACACGCCTTCAGCGTAAACCTTTGTTGCGAGAAAAATACAATAAGACTCTCTTGACAGACCTTGAGGAAAATTATGTCAAACCGGTGGAATTGCAAGATCCTCAACCAGACAGAATTTGGTACCTGCCACACCATCCTGTGGAAAATATCAACAAGCCAGGAAAAGTCCGCCGAGTTGCAAATGCCGCTTCAAAATTCCGCGGACAATCGCTTAATTCAAACCTTCTTACAGGACCCGATCTGCTTAATAAGCTTTTAGGTGTCCTGATGAGATTTTGAGAACATCCCGTTGCAGTCCTTGCATACATCGAAGGCATGTTTATGCAAATCGCCTTCCATCAGATTGATCAATCTGCTCTTCGATTTCTCTGGTTAGCAGTCAATCAGATACAACAATACCAATTTACCAGACTCATCTTTGGAGCAAATTGCTCGCCTTCGTGCGCAATATACGTTCTTAACCATTGTGCCAAAAAGAACATTCAACATTTCCCAGAGGCCCTCAAAGCCGTCAAAAAGCACTTTTACATGGATGACTACATCCAATCACATGCAACAGAAAAAGACGCTTGTGAGGCAGTTCTTGAAACAAAACATTGTCTAAAAACAGTTGGGTTTCGACTCACAAAATTTGTTTCAAACAGCTCTATAGTCCTAAACCAAATCCCTCCAGGAGACAAAGACAACCAGACAGATATTGTTCGAGTTCTTGGTGTTAAATGGAAACTTGAGAAAGACTGCTTTCTTATGAAACCTCTCACTGATTTCCCAAAAGATGCCTTAGCGTACACTCAACGTAAGATCTTTAGTCTTGTCTCCTCGATCTTCGACCCAATAGGGATAATGTCGCCATCGACGATCCGTTTCGAAATAGTTCTCCAAGAACTGTGGAGACTTGGGAAAAAATGGGATGAACAAATTGCCCCTCAAGTAGTTGAACCATTTCAAAAGAATTTGGACTTATACTTTTCTTCACCAGAAGTGAAATTGAACAGATCTCTCATTAAAAGTTGCCGTTCACGAGAAAGTGAAAATGAAATCCATGTATTTTTCGACGCCTCAGCTGTAGCAGTTGCAGCCGTTGCATACTTGAAAACAGCTACTAACTTTGCCACTGATGTTGAAACTTGTTACTTAATAGGCAAATGCAAAGTTGCCTTAATTAAACAAATCAGCATACCCAAATTAGAGTTGGAAGCCGCAGTCATCGGAGTGCGCATGCTTGCAACCATCATGAAAGAGTCATCGTTCCACATTGTTCGCTCTACACTCTGGACAGATAGTCAAGTAGTACTTGACTGGTTATCCACAACCAAGAAACAACCTGTTTTTGTTGCGAATCGCCTCAAAGAAATCCTTGCATCAACTGACGCTTACCAATGGAAACACGTTATCACCAAAGAAAATCCAGCTGACCACGGGACCCGTGGTCTCAATCCAGACGAAATACCAGCCAAGTGGCTAACAGCGCCAGCGTTTCTTTCCACAAGACAGCTCAGTGCTGCTGAAAACTCTCCAAATCATGTGTTAGCAACGCATGAAGTTTCACGCAATTTGTCGGAGCAAATAATCGACTCGACACGGTTCTAAACTTGGAACAAGTTGCTCTTGACTTTAGCAACAGTCTTCAATTTGGTCTTTCGGATTAGAAAACAAAGGCCTAAAGATCAGCAGTATATAACAGAAGACGTCATTCTTGTAAGAAATCGGCTGATCAAAATGTCGCAGCAAAATTTCTTCTTCTCAACAATCCAAGCCCTGAAACGTGTTTCTAGGATAGATTCAAAGAGCAAAATCCCTTTGCTCAACCCAATGTTGGACAACAATGAAATGCTTCTGTCATGGGGAAGATTGAAATTTGCGCCAAATAACCTCGAAGTCGAGAAATTTCCGATTATACTGCACGCAAAAGACAAGATAGCGAGACTCTATATAGAGCATGCACTCAACATATTTGCGTTCACCAAGGAACAGAGCCAGTGAAAGCCTTTGTGCAGCAAAGATACCGCATCATTGGACTCAGAAAAACACTTTTGAGTTTAAAGTACAGATATTTTCTCTGCAGACGATTTGCCGCTCAAACATTCAACCCGTCATGGCTCCCCTGCCTGCCTGCCGTTTCCGGACAGACTCTACCCGGTATCCTTTCGCGAACAGCGGAGTCGACTTTTTTGGACCCTTTTATATAGAAGATGCCAAAGGACAGATTGAAAAACAGTACGGCCTCATCTTCACTTGCCTGGTTACTAGGTGTATCCATCTAGAAGCTTGTCCCGATGTCAACACTGACACTTTTGTAAACGCCTATCGACGTTTTGTAAGCCGCAGATGCCAGCCAACAACAATGCTCAGCGATAATGGCAAGACATTTATTGGTGCATCTGAGGAACTAAAAAGATGTCTGAAATGTCTCGACAACGACAAAATCTACAAAGCAATGGCAGCAACGAACACAACCTGGAAGTTCAATCCTCCCTATGGACCTCAATTTGGCGGTATTTGGGAGCGCTTGATCCAGACCTCGAAACGCACTCTATTGATCATTCTGGGCTCCAGAAGACTGTCGCTTGATGTGTTCAGGACAATTTTGGTCGAGACCGAAGCTATATTGAACTCCAGACCACAAACGATTGTCGCTGACATTCCAGAAAATGAAATGCCTCTCACGCCAAACCATTTTCTGATCAACAGACCATTCAACTCTCTCCCACCAGGAAAGTTCGACAGCCAAGAACCCGCCAGTTTCAAGTCTTGGAAGAATGTGCAGCAAATGGTCAACCATTTCTGGAAACGACTCGTCAAGGAGTATCTTCCAACACTGTTAAAGAGGTTCAAATGGAGCGATAGTGACCAAACACCACTCAGAGTTAACGACATCGTTTGGATTCTGAAAGATATGACTCCACGTGGAATTTGGCCCCTTGGACGTGTTCTCGAAGTCTACCCTGGACGAGATGTACAACACCGTGTGGTGAAGGTGAAAACGGCTTACGGCACCTACGTTCAACCGGTCTCCGCCCTCGCACGCGGTTTGGCTGATTAGCCCAATTTTTTCGAATCGGTTTTCTAGGCAACTTTGGTTACACCCTCTTCGACGATCTGGTCAAACGTCTGTGATGTGTTAGTTGGCCTCCTCTTTCCCCTGGAGAATGTCGTGCAGCAATCAAGTCAGAAGTAAAACTTGAAAAAAAATTGACTTTTGTCCTTATCGCAACCAAAACGAGTTGGTTGTTCCCGCAACTTGAAACTGATAAAAAACTTAACAAACTAAACTGCCTAGAACAATGTAATTGATTCCTTATCTACATTCTCTTACATCGCTTTCAGTTTTTGTCTGATTTTCAATTAAATGTTTTGCTAAGGTCTTCATGAGTTTTGCATTGAACTAAGTTGACCTGGTGAGTCTGAATTGACCTGATTGACAACCTGAACGACTTACCGCCGAGTCAGTTTCAGTACTGAGCAACAAGACTGATCTATAAAATAGAGAACTAATGGAGTCAAAAACATCCAATCAATGACAACACATTAACTGAGGCTCAAACTCGTTAAACAGTTTTATAGAAATCAAAGGCATATGTTAAAACAGACAAAAAATTAATTAATATATAAACTGAAAATTAAGAAAATAAGTTGGGTCAAAACTCATTATAACATGTATCTATCTATATATTAAAACCTCCTTTTTACTAATAATGGTGCATACTGTTTCCTTTGATTATACTGACGGACAAGTAACAGAACAGAATACAGCTGAGGACATGGGGAAAAACAATCCCAACCCTAAAACTCAATATTATTCTATGAAAAGTAATGATGTGACAGTCGTTAAAAAATGACTAACTAACACTGTTGTCAAACAACAAAAAATCACGTACAATCTGTGATTAACGCAGGAAAGCAACAAAATAACACCAAATTCGGAAAAACTGACGAGCAGTGATGAACTTCTCTTACGAAAAAACAGAAGTGCTCGCGCGCATCTCTGCGTAGCACACAAGGTTCCAACATACCTCTTAGGGTTGGAAAAACAACTTTTAAATTCCGTCAGAAACCGTTGAGAGCAACCAAGAGCAACTTATATGCATAAAAAGGTTGCCTATGTATGAGAGGTATAACATTTGTATAAGAAGGTACGAGATGCCAAAGGCGATCATTCCAGTTGGAAGATGGAATATTCTGGAAGAATGATTACTAACTTCAACCGAAAATTCCTTGATCATTTACTGCCCAACGAGAAGAGGATAGCGCATTCATTATGGCTCGCCCGAGATGTGGAGAGATCTATAGAAGCCGAAAAAATTGAGTAATATTCTCGCAGAACGATCGTTTCAATTTTGAAGCTGTACTGTTGTGTCACTCAATAAGAGAGGATTTTTTATATAACTTGATTCTTCTCCGCCCACCCAATGAGAGGGGAGCTAAAGAAATAGCTTGTGCTGACAAAAAAAGAACAGTTTGATGAATTTAAAGAAAACGAATTGGATAAAAAACTGATTAGCTAACTGTTGATTCAAAAATAGAACAATGTCAGCAAAGAGCTAAGTAATCTTTTTTTTACTTACTTGCATTGGAGAAAATTACTTAGTCTGTTTGAACCAACAAAATTTGCCATTTTTTTTCAAAAGAACAAACTCTAGAAAGGTTAGTGTAGAACAATCTGAATTACACTGAAAAATCAAACATACACAGCAAACATTACACAAACAAACACCAAAACAAAAAAAAACAGAGCAAAACACCAAAAAAAACAGACTTTTGAATTTCTTTCAAAAACAGGGAGAGCACTGTTTAAGGCAATTGTGTCAGTAACTGTAATTTTGAAACTAAACTTCGAAACTTAACTTTTTGTAAGTTTTTTCGAATTTTTTTTTCAATTTTGATATTTTATTTGCACAATGGGATACTTAAAATTTCGAAATCTTTCATAAATGCTACCAGTGAGACTTATAAACACATTTTTGGTATTAAACACATTTGAAACCAAAAAATAAGTAGTTTTTGGAATATTTCTTTCTTTCTGGCTATTTTTGCAATCAGCACCGTTTGTGTCAAACAATTGAAAAAAATTTTCTCTCACTCTAACTATCCTTTTCTCCCTAACTCTTACATACATACGGCACACATAAAAAAACAACATGTACCCATAGATACACACATATACACACACAAAAGCATTTAAATTTTTTGGCATCTAATCATTTCTGAGAATTCATCACCGTTTATATATGACTTTACTGTGTTTTATAGAAAAGTAGCTGTCAACATCATTGAAAATTTAAGCAGCAATCGTATAATTGGCAGTAAAAATTGATTTGTAAAACACTTTTGAAAATTTTTGAAAATTTTTGTCTTTTTTGTGTTTAATAACCTTAAGAGGACAACTAATAATTTAAAATCTTTCACGCGTGATTACTTTTTAAAGCACACAGATTTTTCACTGGACATATTTAAATCCAAAACGTCTAGGATATATTCATGTATTTCTACTTTCTCGTGATTTCTGCCGGTTATTTCTCTCTGCCTCTATTTATGTTGTCGTATACAATCAACATTGTGTACTTGATTCGCGATCCAAATCAGTGTCAGTTTATTTGTTGTGTTAACTTGCGCGGCGAGTCCAGCTAACACCACTTTGAAGTTCAGGGCTGAGATCCTCAGGTCGAACACAGGGGTCGGTTGGTGACACTTTTGAGGGGAATGGGTTGAAAATTGGTTTAAACTGGGCTGCAATAGTTGCAACTGTTTGTACAACAGAAGATTTTACTGACTTGATGTTGCCCACTCTTCTTTTTGGTTTCGGTTGAATCAGATTCGGTAGACAGCAATTCGTCGATTTGCCAGACGAATCATCTTTATCGAAACCGAAAGACTGTGGGCGACACGTTTTGACGTTTTTGGCAAGACTTGTTGGAGGGCTTCCATAGGAGCTGAAGTAGACGGGGTATTTATGGTTCTAAAGTATTGGTGAGTGGTGTTGTCACTAGTGGTTGCGAGGCTTGTTTTGCGGCACAAGATTCGTCAATGTGTCAGAAGACGTAATTTACGGCGCAAGATTGGTCATATTTTCTGTTTTCGTTTCTGGTGGTGGAAGATTTGCGGGAACCTTTGGCATTCTCACTCGCATTGCGCGAGCAATGTTCGCTCGGTTCGCTGAAAGGCCATTTGCATTGTCTGGTTTTTGTCGTTTCATATTACGATCGCCCTTTTGTATTCTCGTAAACTCCTTTATGTGACTCTGGATTTTACCCTCTAGACATTTCTAGAATACGCAGTCCTCCTTTGTTGATGTGTTCATGCAGCCTGGTTTTGCTTTCGTCTCGAGTTCTAAATTTCGCGATGTCGCTATTGCGAACAGTTACGTCCAATTTTCCGGGCTCTGGAACAACGGAAGTATAATTGTCTGTTTTCTGAACCACAGAACTGGGGGCCAACACATCGTAGAGGCCATCGAGACTCTTCTTGGATCGCTGATTGGGTTGGCGTTTTTGAGCAATGTTGATGCGCACTGCTGACTCTTTCAGGGGAATTGCTCTGGGTACTTTTTGCATAGAAAAAATTGAGGCTCATTGTCATTCGCATTGTCCTATCGTGTTTGTGCCTCTTGCGTCGCCTTGCACATTTTTCTTTCCAATTCTTCGTCGCTTCTCTATGTTCCCGAATGTTCCTCAGGGTGCAGTTCATTTGGGGTTACTCTTTCTTCACCTAAATAGTGTACTGAGACATTATTATAGCTTGAATCAGATTATTTAGGTATTGTGCTGATATTGTTAAACTGAGTGTCAGCACGACGACCAAAATGGTATTGGAAAGGCGAAGTCCCAGTAGTAGTTTTATGTTTGCATACGCGAAGCTGATAGAGTCCAGTTTTAAGTGCTGTTTTAAGGGCAAACTAATTTGATGCTTTTTTTTGCTTCTTTATGCAGGCTAGGCGTTATTTTATAGCACTTAAAAGTCTCTCTACTAAACCGACTGCCCGATGGTCATTTGCTGGGGCTATAATTAGAATCATATTGTTCTTTATGCAAAATTTTTTCACTCGATTACCTATAAGACAACGGCTTTGTCAGTTCTCGAAGACCACTATTTATATTTGTATTTCTCGCCTAGAAAATATGCATGGTTTATGGGGTTGATCCTGTTTAATGGGTATAATCGATTTAAGATTTGTACCGATCGCGGAGCAAGGTTTGCACTGATTTGAGCGAACCAGCAAATCCCTGTTCATGTATGGCCATCAGTAATCATGGGTCATACAAACCGTTCCCCAGCTGCCAGTATACTGACGTAGAGATCTTCGGTTACGGCTTCTTTCAGCGCGTTCGGGATGGCCGCCTTCTCGTCCACACTAACACAGCCGCTGCTGACGTAAAGGTCACGCCAATAACTGTGTAAGTATGGGTTGAGTTGTTTTAGTCGTTCTTCATCAGACTTGATGCAGTCTCTGAGTTCCTTGAGCACTGCAATCTTTGCTCGTTAGAGAAGTTAAAAAGTTCTTCCTGAAGACCTTTCCAATCACTTTATCAAATGACAGAAATTGAGGGCTGTCGGTTAAGGGTGTGCTGATGTTGGAAGTGGAAAATGACTGTCCCTGACTGAACGTCCCTTGCATTGTGTCTTTTGTGAAAGACACGCGGGGCAATGTCTCGGTGGATGTTTTTGAAGTGGATTTCCCTTTAACTGCTGAGATTTGGCTCATGTTGGATGAAATTTGAATTGAATCTTTTGAAACATTGACAGACTGGTTTAGAGATTGAGAATGGGCAAACAGCAAAATTTAACGGTTTGTCAATTCTGCAAGTGACGTAATTACAGAATTTGCTATTGGTAAATTAATTTGATTAAAGCGTACTCGCAATGCGTGTTTGCTATCAAAACCAGAATGATAAGATGCAATTAGTCTCAGAGTGTTATTTTGCTGGCGAGAGGTAAAATATTTTGAGTTAAATGTACTTGCGGAGCAAGATCAACCTGCGTATAAGGAGAAACCTTTGTGAATATGTTATAGTAGTAATCTGCTCTGCAGTTGAATTAAAATTTTGCGTTGATTGTACGGGCGCTGCAGTATCAATGTTTAAAATCTGATTTTCATGATTAGGTTGCTTTGTTAATTGGGTTGGTGTATCAAGTATATTGTCTAAATACAACGTGTAAAGATGAAAAGCAGAAATCCTTCTATTTTGTAATGAATTAAAATCTGTTTGTATTCATGACAAAACAGCAACCAAAATTTCTTGAAATAAATTTTGTTGGTTGATATGGATTACGGGATATGTAGTTTACTAAGCCCCTTTTTTGCTCCAAGTAAATGTAGTCTTTTGAATTTGTAGGTTAAAGTCGATCTACCCATCTGAATAAACGCCTGTTGTAAGATTTGTAGGATCGTTGTTCTTTTAAAATTGAAAGCAGAGCTCGGTGGTGGGTTATTACTGAAAAGCCTTTCCCATGAAGATAGCTATCAAAATATTCTATGGACCAGACTACTCAAAGTAATCCTAGCTCAATAATGCTGTAGCGTTCAACACTTACAACATTGAAATTACACTGTTTAGCAGTATCAGGGCGAAAATTTAACTGACTGTAGGCATATTTACGATCTATAGTAGAGAAGAAATTTTTTTCAGCTGGTACCGTTTCATAGTCTGTAATTATTTGGGATAATTGTTCCAATATTCGATCGATAATTGTTCCAATAATGAGTCGATCGATATAATGAGTCGATCGATAATGATAATCAGTCGATCGATAATTGTTCCAATATTCGGCATCTGATATTTGTTTTTGTGAATAGAATTATTAAAAATTTTTGCACCTGAGGCTAATTTTATAGTTTGGTCTCTTTTGACTGTAAAAAAAGGGGAGAAAGTAAAATATTGCTCGGAGCAGTTATTAAGGTTTTCTATATATCCTTCTTTAAGTGTCTTTAAGTGAAATAAAATTTTGAGTTTATTAAACGGGCGCTGCAGGACCAATGTTTAATGTTTAATACCTGATTGTCTTGATTAGGTTGTTTTGTTATGTGGATTTGCGTATCAGGTATATTGTCTAAATAAAACGTATTAAGGTGAAAAGCGGAAATCCTTTTTCTTTCTTTAATGATTTAGCATCTGTTTGTATTCATGATAAAGTAGCAACTAAAATTTCTTCATCAAATTTTGAAACAAATTTTGCTGGTTGATATGGATTACGGGATTTGTAGTCTACTCGGCCCATTTTTGCACCAATAAATGTTCTCTTTTAATTTGGTAATGTAAAAGTCAATCTACCCATCTGAATAAACGGTTGTTGTATGATTTGTAGGATCGGTGTTCTTTTAAATTGAAAGCAGACCTCGGTGGTGGGTTATTACTGAAAAATTTTTCCATGAAGATAATTATCAAAATATTCCATCAGCCAGACTACTCCTTGTAATTCTAGCTCCATAATGCTGTAACGTTATTCGTTGCAATTAGAAAATCTAGATGCAAATGATATTAACTTCCAACATTAACCGTCAGTTGTTCTAATGCTGCTCCAAGACCGCAACGAGAGGCATCAAATTTTACGCGTGTTTTGAATTGCGGGTTGTAGTGAGTGTTTTATCTGTGATTTGCAATACGCGTTTTTATAGCGTTAAATTGAACAATAGGTTCGTCAGTCCAATTATATTTAGTTGATTTACGATGTGAGGTTCTTAAAGGGTGGCATAATTGAGCTAAATTGGGAATAAATTTCATTATATTTTGTACAGAGCCAAAAAAAAGAACGTAATTTTTTAAGTGTATTAGGTAGTTGCGATGGTTGAAGTGTAAGAATAGCAGTGGTTTTAGAATCGAGATGCTATATTCCAGATCGAGTAAATTTATAGCATTTCCAGGAAATTTCTTGTTTGGCGAAGTGGCATTTGGGTAAATTTATGCGAACATTATCTGCATCTAATTTTTTAAGACAATTTGTAACTAATTTAAAATGAGCTTCTTCAGAACTTTTACTTACAATTAAAATGTCGCCAAGGAAACAAAAAGTGTTTTGGAGACCTATGAGGCTTTTTGGAACTCGGCAGGCATATCAGTGATTCCAAAAAAATCAGTTTTGAATCGATACGTGCCTGTCATTTCGACACTTTCATTACTGAAATTACACTGTTTACCAGTATCAGGTTGAAGATTTAACAGACTGTAAGCATATTTACGATTTATAGTAGAGAAATTTTATCAGCTGGTTCTGTTTCAAAGTCTGTAATTATTTGGGAGATCGAGTCGATAAGTGTTTCAGTATTCGGCATCTGATATTTGTTTTTTTTTTGAATAAAATTATTAAGAATGTCTGAACCTAAGGCCAATTTTTTTGTTTGGTCCCTTTTGGCTGTAATAAAAAAGACGTAAAATAAAATGTTGGTCGGAGCAGTTATTATGTTTATCTATATGTCCTTCTTTAGGTATCTTTTTAACTTCAGTGTTAGCTCTTTCTTGCAGATTAATAGGCACTTTTCTACTTTTTAAATGTTTTGGTGGGAAATGTCTTTGGATTTTTGATTTTACGGAATGTATTTTAGATCTACCAATGCGTGAAACATGTTGTGGAGTTTGATTTGCGATTCGTGTTTTAAGAGGTCGCTTAGTTGTGATATGGTTGATCATATTACCCTCAACTGAGTTTAGAGTTTGGGTAACTGATATGCCAAGCGCATTAAACAAAACTCTTCCAATGAGTAGATTTAGGCCGATTCTAAACACAACGAATTCAGGATCTTTGTTTCGCCTGCCATTACTTTCTACGGGTTTCAGCATCATGTAGATGACGGGAATGAGCTATTTCGCAAAAGTTCTAAGATCTTTAGAGAGTGCCGTTGTCAGCCATCGTGCAGGGTAAGCGTTGTTAATAGTTTCAGTAGAAAATGATTCGTTCAATATACTGAAGACACACCCAGAGTCAATAAGAAGACCCACCTTTGTTTTTCCAATCTGTAGAGTCCTGTTTTTCGGTTCAATTTGCAGAGTATTACTCGCAAGGCTGGCCACCATTTTGTCATCTGAACTATCGTATTCTGATTCAATTTCTGGATTATAGTTTATATTTTGAATATCGTTAACAAAATTATCAGTTTTATTTTCATCGATAAAGTTCACATTGGGACGGGTAGTTTTTCTCGAGGTGGTTTTTGGCTTACGACAAACATGAGAAAAGGGTGCTGAAGACTACAATTGTTGCATTTCCTGCCTTTAGCGAAAATGACCTTGTTATACTATGGAGTTCACCTGTAGAGTGGGCTGGCTATCAGTCATTTGTTGTTGATTCCGCTGACCAAGTTCCACTTTAATTGCCAGACGTAATGCTTGTGCGGGTTCGACTGTTCCTCTTAATATTTCTTTCTGATTTTCAGGATCCGGCATCTTTGCATTAAAGAGGCCTCTGATTAAAGTATCTTCTTGGTTTCCAAGTTCACAGTTTTCGGATAATTTCGCTAAAGAAATGTTCGATAGATTGTTTTTTTTTACTGCTTTGTTTTGAGGAGCTTGTACTTGTCAAAATTAATTTTAAGTGGACGAATGAATGCATCCTCCAAGATTCTCTAGAGTTCTACAGTGGTTGATATATCCATTTTAAAGTGTGGGTTTTGGCTGCATACGATCCTTCTTTTTTCTTTTCGCAGATTGAGGTACAACATAGAGGCGGCTTTGCGATCTGCTTGGTTCCAAGGTTTGTCACCACAAGTGAATCCTATTTCCATTTTTCGTTTCTTTCTTTCGTTTTCAGCGAGTTTCCCAGTTCATTTTCAATTGTGCGTTTCAAGCCAATCGTTTGCGTTCCGATTGAGCAGAAGATTCTTGTAATGTGCTTCCATTGATTGGTTCCAAAGGGAGCTGAACATTCTCAGTACTAGGTTCAAGCAAATTGTCCAGAGTGATGTTTTCTTGAGCTAGGCGGGCCAACTTCGCATGTGTTTGTCATTTCTCCAACGTCAAAGGAGGGTCTAAGCTAGAGTTTTCCCAAAAGGGCTTGATGCCTAGTGGGATCCGTTTTTCAGCAGCAGACTGCGCCTTGTCATACACAATCACTATTGTGTACTTGATTTACGATTCAATTCACTTTCAGTTCAATTGTTGCGTTAACTTGCGCGGCAAGTGCACTTAACACAATATTGAAATAGAACCCGCTTAGCGAATCATCTATCTTTCGCTTATCTACTTTGCTCGATAAGTAACTACGATTGAAAGTTATTCAGCTAATTATGGGCAACTGATCGCGAGATCCAAATTAAAGAGAATAAAATTAACTAAAACTAGGTTGGTAGAACTCAATGCACACATGAACAACAAATTTCCTATTCGGGAAAAAGGGCAACAGACTGACATATGAATAATTGAGAGTGCCAAGTTATTTTAGATGACTTCTACTAAATGTCCTTCAAATTTAGGTACAAAAATAAATAAGGCCATCGTATAAGAATTTTACTGAACTGAACTAAATGACTATGTACAACATATGTCTAACACCTGAATTTAATACTTCTCTCACACATACTCTTTTTTCCTAATTTTTTCTTATTCCCAAACAACGCACAAAAATATGCCAAAAAATGCACCCACACACACACAGGAGAGTACGCACACACAAAAACAAACACTCACAAACACACACAAACGCAAATACAATCTTCGCTAACCGAAAAAAAATATAAATTGAGTCCTTTTGCATCTGGTCCTTACACAATGCTCGTCATCGTTCATTTGTGTCTCGATTATTTTGTTTTTTTTTGAAAAACTAGTGTATATTTGCTGAGGCAATTGAATCCGTAATCATAAAATTCACACTAAATCTAGAAATGAAGTTCTTTTTAAATATGTCGAAATATTTTGGCAATTTTGGTGCTTCTTGAGCATAATCCGCCTGTTAATTTTTTATAATTTGCGCAACCGTTTTAAAAATTAGACCTAAAAAACACAGTTTTGGTTCTGATTATATTTAAAACTGAATTTCTGGCAAATATTTATAAATTAGGTAATTTTCTAATTTTTAATGCTTCTGAGAGTTTTTTGCTCTCTACCTCTAGTTGTTTTTAACTTGTAAAACAACGTTAAAAGCTATTCGCAAAGTCTCTCTTTCTAATAATTTAGATGAATACTGTGTACCTGTAAAACTAACTGAAAAAGAAAAAAAATTCTTTTTCATGCACAAGAAAATTTCGGTTTTCGTTTTTCATACGAGGAGTTTCGCAATCAATGGAGAATTTATTTTATGCAATTTACTGATACGCTCAAAGACTGGAAAAGATCAGGTCAACGACCAATTTCAAAATACAGATAACTGAAAAAAAGTTTTAAATTTTCAAAAAAATCTGTAACATGTATTAAGTTTTTCAATCTGACCATCCATTAACACTTGACCTTTCACTTTCATCATTTTTTCAACATACTATCGAGGATTAGTTCGAAATATCTTTTCTCATATTATAAAGGACAACAATAAAAATGTCAGAAAGGATTTCCTTCTGTCTGTCAATAATGAATTGGGTTGATTTGATGCTCATTTCATGATACTCATTTTTTAAGCTTCCAAGGTTTTGAAAATAATTTACTGGTTTATAAAAATGGCCATACTGGTAAAAAGAAAACAGTTTTGCGAAAACAACTTAAGAAAATGGAAAAAAACTCATTTTTATTCCTTCAGTTTCACATTTTCAAAGTTGATTTTTTGTTAAGTTGAGAGTTCTAAAATGCTTGAAATCTTCCATTTCTCAAAACATACTTTGATACAGAGAACAAAAACGATTCGTAAAATAGCTTTCAACCGGTAGAAAAAAGAAAAACGTAGGAAAATGTTTTTGAAACAAAATTTTGAGAAAGAAAAGAAACTATTCTTTCTTTTTCGGAAGTATAGTTTAGTTTGTGAATTTTTAGGGTTGAATCTATGCAGCGTTTTTTAAAAATCTCCATTTAACCTAACTAAAACTACTACTATGTTTTTCGTTTGTTTCTATCTTAATTTTCAATGCGCTCTGACACCCACCTCCCCCGCACTCTTTTTCTTTCTTTCCTTCGAAAAATCCCGAGTTCCAATTTTTTTTCAAATTTCTAATATTATTTTAAATAAAAATGGAAACTATATCCTGAGGGATACAAAAAGTTGTCTTCTTTTTTCTCTAGGATGCAAAAATGAAAAGTGAAAATTTGACTTTTTGCGATCCTCGCATATATATTCCCCCAATTTTGAAAAAAGTTTGGAACAATAAGTAATTATGGCTCTAGCATTAGAATTTGAAAAAGAATTGGCTATTAACTAAAACTTGCGAATAAACTTTGTATAATTAGAATTGTTACGGATTCTGTAAGGTAACAAATACATAAAGAAAACAAAGTCATCAATAAACTCCGAGTGACAGCTTTAAATTTGGTTCATTTCAAATGCCAATTTGTGCTTAAAACAAACAAAAAAGTCGGTGTATTAAAAAAATGGAAAATAGACAGAACTATCCACCCATTAGAAAACGAAGAAAACTGTCCTCAAAGAAGCTCAATGACAAAAACAAAAAAACAAATGAAATCAGTACGCATTTTTGCAACATACTGTCCATTAGAGGCGAAGAACAAATTATAACACTTTCAGACCGTTATAAATTACTAGGTTGTCAAATTATGTAGCTTACCGTCAGAACTGTTTTCGATTACACTTTTGGTCAGCGATGCTTGTCTATAATTTGACTGCTATGTTAATAAATTTGTTGTTTATAATTGTTATTCATTTTTATCGGCTTCAATTTAATTACATTAGAAACTTCAAAAGATCTTCAGAGATCAAAAGATCAATTATTTGTTCAACCTGGGAAAATTGACAAAAGGATCAACAGATACAGAAAAAAATCAAAACCATTCTTTCAGAAAATAGCTTCTGTACTCACTGGCCAAGGTTCCGATTACAAATGGTAAAGTAATGGTAATGGTACGATACCCACTGGGCTATGAGACCCCTAAATTTGTAATCAAAGGACCAACTTATAAACATACCCGGCATATGGCTGGAAATTATTTACCCTTGGCGCCCCTCGGGATTGAGAAAAATAGATAAAGAAAATTAAGAACAAATTAAAGATAGTTATTGAGAATTTTTTCGAAGTGTCAAACATACCCGGCATATTGCCGGAAAATAGCCGCCGTTGATTCCAATAAGCATGATTGGGATTGAATGAATAGAAGATATTGAAAAAATAAGATTTTTGTACAAAAACATTTTTTAAGTCCGATTTATTTTGATGGCATTTCGTAGTTGAACATAACGTACTTCTGTTTCTTAGAGAGAGGCTACAGGGGCTACTATAAATACCAATAAGCATCAGAGATGGTAACTAAGATTTATAGGAACGACGTTCAAATAGCGGGCAATCTAAAATTGGGCTTTATGGGTTTATCCCGTTTCTATTTCTGACTTCAATTTTTTATTCTGACTCTGTTCATTTTGAATTGCTTTGCTGAGCAACTGATGTTCAAATTCACTTTTAGCAGAATGAGAGAAGAGAGAAACTAGCCTAGAGAAGTCAAAAAGATATCACGCAAAATGTTGAAAAAGCGGCAAAATGAGGTAAGATGGTAAAGCGAAAAGTTCCACGAAGTAAAAAAAACATAGCAGGACAAGTCTTGAAAAACAATTCAATGAATTGAATGAAAAACTTAGAAGTACTCTACCTGACCAGCAAATGACGTGAACATTGTCAGCAAAAACAAAATCATCTCCAAAAACTGAGAAACTAAAACAATCAAAAAAACTAAACAAAAAGTTACTCATTGCTAAAACTCTTGAAGCTTTTACACCTAAGGCAAAAGTTGATCTCTTTAAATATACCTATTTAAAAAATTTGTTCAAAACTAATTTTTATTTCTGAAATTGGTCCAGTATTATATATGCAATAGCTGAAAAAAATTCATTGGCCCTTGAAGATCGATAAACTCGAAAAAAGACCAAAAAATTCAAAAAAAAAAGAAATCAATTGCAAATTTTGAGAAAATATTGCGGAAAATCTTGACATTGAAATCTTCAGAATCGTTTCTGTGTCTCTAGAGGCTATTAGACTTCGTCCCGGAGCCCAATTCTAAGCCTTCAAAAGTTCATTGGCTCAAATACCGGTAGGCAATAATTTTTAGAAAAAATTTCAAAATTCAAAAAAGAGAAATTCTTTCAAATAAAAAGTAGAAAATCATTCACTTGCCCACTAGCAACTATTTAATAAAACACTACTAAACACTGGATGAGGTGAGTTGGCTACTGAGGTGAGAAAAACAGACTAAAAGACAACTGTTTTGGAAAAACTTAAAAAAAAATTGCAAATTTTATCATGAAATTTCTAACATCCGAAAGGTTAAATTGTTGAAAACAAATCCTTTGAAACTAACAACCATGCAGTAACTTTCATCAGACCATGGAATATGTTTTTTGGTACTTAAGAATGGACAAGTACAAAAAACTGACAAAAACTTTAGAAAACCTTATCAAAAAGGCTAAAATTTGAGACATTAAAATGTTGAAAACCAATCCGTTGTTACTAGAAACTATGCAGTGACCTATTATCAAACTTCAAATGGAGATTCCTTGGCCCCTGAAGCAGGATAAAAATAAAAAATGACAAAAATTTTCGAAAAATTAGAAAAAAAAAATTGCAAAAATTAGTATCTTTTTGCGTGTTTGTCTTTGTAGTACCAAAACATATAGCTCATAAAATGGTCACAAAAGTAAATTTGTCTCGCAAAAGGCCTTCATCAACTTTTAAAAACTTCAACCTAAGACTAATCAAACAAAAAACTCAAAAAATCACAAAAAAAAACATAAAAAATTGCAGCATTTTGAAACCAAAAACTCTTAAAAACGACCTTTTAACCTTCAATTAAGGCCATCCCAGCAGCTGCACCACTCTAAGCACTTGAAGGACTACATAAACCCACTTTGGGTCTCTAATGAAACTTAATGCCTGCTGGGCTTTACCTGTTTATCCCGTTTTGAAAGATCGAAGTCATTGAAAAATGTGTGAACACATCTTAAAAAAAACACAGCGCCCCAATACAATTCAAATTCTTTCAATTGTAAAAAAAATAGGAGCGCAATAATAGCGGACTGAGAAGATGAGGGCGGCTATTAATAATTGCTATGAACTTCGTTCAAGAGCAATCAATAACGTTTTTCGCTCAGCTCTGAAAGCAATTTTTATTGAAAGCCTTCCCTTGTAACGATGGAATTCGATGCTAGCAACATTCTTGCAAGATTTGATTTTTTGGAAGATGACGTTGTAGCTTCTTCCTTAGATAAGATAAGTTGTAGCTTCTTCCTTAGATAAGATAAGTTGTAGCTTCTTCCTTAGATAAAAATGAAAGACAAAAAGTACATTCTTTCGCTAATGTTTAATTCCACATTTAAAAAGCTAGCCGTGACTCACAATATAATTAATGATGATCTTGGTTTCATAGGGCTATTGACAGAGCACTTGCTAAACCGGAAAGAGTGTGTGCCACTCCACACACTAACCCCAACACAATATGATACAGAGCTTGTACAAACTCTATTTTAAAACATGCAGGAATCAGTCTCAACACAAATGCCATCACTAATGACGTCACTTTTATCATCACTCCCATGCATTTGCAGAGAATGCCAGCCGCTACACCAATCAAGTACATAACTGTTCCCACTGTCAGTCCAATGCCATAACTTCCATACACACACCAGAAGGTCCAGATGCCTCCAATTCCTCACATCAATGTTTCCTTACAAACATTTTACATTCACTATGAGCCAAATTCTTCTTAAAAAATTATTACGTACAGTATTATTCGTCGCTTCCAATTAAGTTATATTAATAGTTAAAAGAGTTAATTGTTATCGGAGTAGGCGAAATTGCTTGTTTTTCTGTTACCAAAACAAAAATAATCTCACATCTATTCTTTGAAATAGAAAAAGCGCACAAAATTAATTCAATACAAGGAGAACAGCCACATATTTTTATGCATGAAGGGCAAATCAATGGAAATAATATTTTTTGCCTTCCTCAACAGTTGTTGGGTTAAATTTGGATCGCCAACGAAAACACGAGATGGTTTATTGTTTCTAATCTCAAAATTAATTGAAACAACCGAAAAAAATACAAGGCTGTTGTGAATGAGAATTTTGAAGTGACATATTTGAGCAGCTTAATGTTGAGATGTGATTAATATTTGGTCCTAGAAGATCCTAGACGATAGATGGTAAATTTGTTTGACTTTTGCACTTTCTTTGTTCGTGATTAATAGTAGTTGAAACTTTCGCAATTTTGTTTAGTGAAGTTGTTGAAATCTTTTATTAAAATTTGTTTTTGTTGATGTTATTATTTGTGTCGTTTAAAGGATTTATAGTGCATCTAGATACAATCAAAGTTGATATGTCTAAAAAATCGGATAATAATACAGTTCGCTGTGATCATTTTTATGATCAGTGAAACAAGTGTGATAGAGTTATAGGGTAAACTTTTCTTTGGAGTATTTCAAAAGCTATCGGAAAAATTCGATAAAAAACAGTTAAACGTTCTTAAAAAATTCTTTAAAAATGACAGTTTTGTTGTTATTTTTAATCTCAAGATGGGTGACTCAATCACAAAGTTATTTTTGTCTGAAGTGTAATTTTCATTACATTTTGTGATGAAACTTCACGTTTAATATAATTGCAATTAACTTTCCCTTTTTTCTATTCCAGTGAAAACTGTTAATTTTTGAAAAAAAATATAATCATATTGGGAGGAAAATTATCCTTCATAGTTTAAAAAGGGTTTGAAAAAATAAAAAAGTTATATGAAATTTTGTAGGAAAAAAATATTTCCAATGTTTCAGAATCAACCAATCAAACGTAACAAAGAAAATGGGGAAGTTCGGAACAACATAATTGTCATAACTACACTGTAAACATTTTTGACGGGAAAACATTACAAGAAATCACAAGAAGAAAGAATGACAGTTACTTAGCTCATCTGACTGCGCAACTGAATTTTTAATTTAGGTTTTTAGTTGTCTTTTGCATTCCACGTTTCGAAGATGGTCCTCATAACACTGTTCTCACTGCAAAAAACATCAGGTCGCTGCCAGCACAACAATAACAGTGCATTGAATATCCTTCTTGATGATTTTCTCACAATTTATCTCAATTATTGAGTAGCAATAACAATTGCAATTTTTGATAACTATGGTGCAGCTTTTCCAGAATGAAGGAAAAATAATTCTCGATTTAAAGAAAGCTGTTATATTTCGAAACTGAGAAGAAAGCTGTTATATTTTGAAAAAAAAATTATAATCATATTAGGAGGAAATTTATGCTTCATAGTTTGAAATTTAAAAAGTTAAAAAATTAAACAAAAGATTGTAGGAAAGAATCATTTTCAGTGTTTAATAATCAATGAAATAAACGTAACAAACAACTCGGGGAAGCGCGCAACAACATACTTGTCATGACTACACTTTCACAATCTTTTTGATGTGACAACAATACTAGAAATCACAAGAAGAATGAATTACACTCTAAACTCTGATGAGCTTCGTAAGCTTGGAGTAAGAACTTTTTGTTTATTTTCACAAATGTCTACAAATATTATCACAGTTACTTAACTCATCTGGCTCCGCAATTGAATCAATACTTCAAATTTTCAGTTGTATCTTTCTTTCCTCTTTTCATAGATGTTCTCCATAAAACTGTTTTCACTGCAAATTAAATCAGGCTACTGCCAGCACGACAATAACAGTTCATTGAATATCCTACTTAACCTTTTTTTCACAATTTGCCCTTAACTGTTGAGTGGCAATAAGAAATGGACTTTTTTGATAACTATGGCGCAGCTTTTCCAGAATGAACTAAAAAAAATTTTCGATAAATTCGATTATTTCGAATATCGATTAATTCAAAAAATTTGAATTTTCCACAATCATTTTGATACATCATGCCTCCACTGCTCAATAAATGAAAAGTGATTGAATGAGTTTTTCACAAATATCCTTCAGTCCGCAATATCACATATATCATGAGACACTGATGTGAAGATATTAATAGAATTCACAAAATAAAAACAATTCAAATCAATCCGATTAGCTTCGCAAACTTTGAAAGCCACTTATTTGATTAATTTCGCATACATCTACTGTTATTTAACTCATCTGACTCCGCAAATAACTATTCATTTTCTATAAAATTCCGTTATTTTTATTTACCTTCAATGTGTGGAAGGGATAAGCATATTTTACTACGTTATAATAATTAAACTTCAAAACCACACCCAAGAATAAAAATACCCGGCAGATTGCCGGAAAATAGCCGCAGGTGATTCCAATAAGCATGATTGGGATTGAAAGAATAGAAGATATTGGAGAAAAAAGATTTTTGTACAAAAATATTTTTTTAGGTCCGATTTATTTTGATGGCATTTCGTAGTTGAACATACTTCTGTTTCTTAGAGAGATGCTACATGGGCTACTATCAATACCAATAAACATTAGAGATGGTAACAAAGACTTTAAGAAACGACGTTTAAATAGCAGGCATCTAAAATTGGGCTTTATGCGTTTATCCCGTTTCTCTTTCCGACTTCATTTTTTTATACTGACTCTGTTAAATTTGAACTGCGTTGCTGAGCAACTGATGTTTAAAATCACTTTTAGCAGAATGAGAGAAGAGAGAAACTAGCCTAGAAAATTCAAAAAGATTTCACGTAAAATGTAGAAAAAGCGGCAAAATGAGTTAAAGCGAAACATTTTTTCGTTTGACGAAGTAAAAAAACTTAGCAGGACAAGTCCTGACATACAATTCAAAGAAATTTCATTGACTCTACAACAAACTGGACCGAGAACGGACTATGAGTAAAGTGGGAATATCAATATTAAAAAAATCGAATGAAAAAAAACTGGAAAGTCAATTTCAAAATGCCGCATGTGAACAAAAAGCACTAGCAAGAAAAAGAAACTTGGTTCAAACAAAAAAACTAGGCCTAGAAGGAACTATAAATGGATTGGGTAAAACATAAATGTTCATAAAAATTAAAGTTCCAAAAGTGAGTGCAGAAGTCATTTTTTGGAGTCAATTTTATGAGACACATTTGTTCTACAAGGAAAAAGCCCTAATGGAGCGTTTTCAAAATAAATATTCAATATTAAAACTCAAGACCCTATCACTCAGGAATTAGGGCATGTAGGTTTGGCACTTCTAAGATGCACACTATTGACCTTTAATTAGTAAATGTTCAAAAAATTTAAAGTTCCAAAAGTGAGTTCAGAAGTAATTTTTTGGAGTTAGGTAAGTCACGCAATTGACCTAAAAGCAGAAATGACGTCACGAACACAAACTTTAACTGCTAAGCAGTGGAAGTCACCGAAGTCATTGAAAAAGTCAATTCCAAGAAGTCAGGGTATGACAACAAAAATCTGTTAGACGAAGTAAAAAACATAGCAGCACAAGCCCTGACGTACAATTCGAAGAATTTTCACTGACTAAACAGAAAAACCAGACCTAGAATGGACTATGAGTGAATTGAGAAAACCATTTCTAAAAAATCAGATCAAAAAAACAAAAAAAGTCTAAATACCGGATGAGAACAAAAAAAAACACTAGCGAGAAATGAAAATTTTGTTCAAACAAAAAACAAGGCCTAGAATGAAATATGAATACATTGGAAAAACCATTTAGAAAAAAAATCTATCTAAAAAACCGAAAAAACAGTGAAAATCAAAGTGAAATTAAAGTATGTAAAAAAAAAGTCAGTAAGGAGAAAGCGAGTTTTTGTTCAAACAACATTTTCTCACTACTTTTGAATTAGAGCAAACAACGGCGCAAAAGCACTTGTTTTTTTGCTCCACTTTCTGTTTCGGCGTGACCAAAATAACTACTCCAACTTGACTTCAAAAATCATGAAAATGTGTAGACAGATCTTCCGGAATTCCGGAAACGACCCGAAAGTGAAAGTTGCCCGTACTTATGACTGAACAACTGGAACAACTATTGTGAAAACTAAACCTCCACAAATGCCATAAAAATTATGGAGGAATAGAAATGGCATTCAAAAACTTTGACCACAAAAACTAATTATATAAAGAACTAGAAAAACATTAATATTTTGAAACCGCATAAATTTCATTTGCAATTAGAACAATGAAAAGCTTGCAAAATTTGGGCATGAAAAAGCTTGAAATTTCTCAATTTTTATGTCATTTTTTCTAAGAAAAAAATGTTTTATACCTACAAAAATTTACTCAATTAGTATCCGAAAAATCTTTAAGTAACAAGTTTGCATTCTTGATTTGTAAATATTAGGAGCGCTATAATAGCCGATTAAGAAGATGAGGGCGGTTATTAATCACTAAATATGAATAGTGGGTCAACAAGAATCCAGTTTTAACTAATTCAACAAACTATGAATTGAGCGTGAAAAAACAACAGCTTCATTTTATTCAATAAATTGTGAACGGTAGGTGAAAAAAAGCCAGCTAAATAAATTTGTGAAATTAGTCTTATCAACTTCTAACCTAAGAAGTTAATTTTTGTTATTAGATTAAGCTTCGTCCATTTGCAATTTGTTCAATTTTCATGCGCGTGAACTCTGAATACATTCTGAATTTTTTACACTTCACTAATTTTTTAAAGTACATACAAATCTACGTTTTAAAATATCCAGCTCAAAGTGTAAGGAGATTCCGCGTGAAATCTACGTACAAAAGATAGAAAATAGATTTCACAATTTCCTTAGCGCTGTTCACAACCCCCCGTAGAGCACTAAAATCGCTTTAGGATCAGATAACGCGTAATGTCACGCCATCATAGGACTAAATCAGAACCTTTAGTATATAACACCCAAGAAAGATGAGAGTTGTTGTTTCAACCCTCTCAAGGCATTTTACTGCGAAACTCTAATGCTTATGTATCCAATTCTCATCTTTCCTGGGTGTTGTATACTAAAAGTTCTGATTTAGTCCTACGATGGCGTGACATTACGCGTTATCTGATCCTAAAGCGATTTTAGTGCTCTACGGGGAGTTGTGAACAGCGCTAAGGAAATTGTAAAATCTATTTTCTGTCTTTCGTATGTAGATTTTACGCGGAATCTACTTACACTTTAAGGTGGACAACTTAAAACGTAGATTTGTATGTATTATAAAAAATAGTAAAATGTAAAAAATTCATAATGTATGCAGAGTTCACGCGCATGAAAATTTAACAAATTGCAATTGGACGAAGCTTAATCTAATAACAAAAATTAACCTCTTAGGTTAGAAATTGATAAGACTAATTTCACAAATTTATTTAGCTGGCTTTTTTTAACCTACCGTTCACAATTTATTGAATAAAATGAAGCTGTTTTTTTTCACGCTCAATTCATAATTTGTTGAATTAGTTGAAACTGGATTGTTGTTAACGCACTATTCATATTTGGTGATTAATAACCGCCCTCATTATCTCAGCCGGCTATTATAGCGCTCCTATTTTTTACAAATCAAAGAATTTGAACTGTAATGGGCGCTGTCTTTTTTAACGACTCGAAGTCCTTTTTGTTTTAAATCAATTTTATTGGAGTGGATTTTGAAGCGGGAAATGAAACGCGTGAAAAAATTTGGCGTGTTTTTTGTGCTTAAAATCAGTGAAGAGCGGAGCGAAAAAAAACGTACTTTTTATTCATACCGCTGTTTTTGTGAGAGCGAGAAATTGATGTGTGAAGAAATTCTCGCTAAGCGAGCTAAACTTTTGTTCACGTGCGGCTTTTAAAAGTAGTATTTCTGCAATTTTTGATGGTTATGAGGTTTGATTACAATACTGTATTTGTTTTTGGCTTGTTTTGATAGGAATTAAAGGTTTCAATTAGATCACTTAAGTTTAATTTGGATGTTTTTGTCCAATTTTGCTAATTTTTAGTCGAAATTTAAAGATTTTCTGCCTGTTTTTTTTTGTTTTGCTGCTTTAAGTGGGATTTGAATACAAACTTGTTACTTAAAGATTTTTCACATACTAATTGTGTAAAGTTTTGTAGGTATAAAACATTTCTTTCTTAGAAAAAATGACATAAAAATTGAAAAATTTTAAACCATTTTTCTTATTTTTTTGCAATTTTTCTTTTTTTTAATCTTAAATATTTTTCATCTCGCCTTTTATGACATGCCCAAATTTTGCAAGCTTTTCATTGTTCTGATTGCAAATGAAATTTATGCGGTTTCATTTTTTCGTTTACTGTTAAAAAAATATTAATATTTTTCTTGTTCTTTATATAGTTAGTTTTTTTGTTCAAAGTTTTTGAATGCCGTTTCTATTCTTCCGTAATTTTTATGGCATTTGTGGAGGTTTAATTTTCAAAATAGTTGTTCCAGTTGTTCAGTCATAAGTATGGGCAACTTTCACTTTCGAGTCGTTTCCGGAATTCCGGAAGATCTGTTCACACATTTTCATGATTTTTGATTTCCGACTTTTCTGAAATTCACTTTTTTGAAACGAAAAATGCTTTCTTGCAGTTTGATAAAAAATAATACCTCCTCAATTGTTCTGATATCTGTTCATCGCTCATTCTTCATTTCACTAAAACACTTGAATAGAGCAATTCAAAAAATTATCAATTGATCAAAATAGCTGATTCATTAAAAAAATGAAACTCATCACAATTCATGGCAAATAGCTGCTTTTATAGAGTAAGTACATATATTAACACGTTGCAATTCTTTCTCGATCACAGGTTTAAAAATTAAATTGAAGTGAATTGAAATGAGCTGATGACGTTATTGAATAATCTTACCATACCAGGCGTCCAAAAATTTTTGTGAACATGGCTCGTTGTAGAGTTTAAAAAACAGTTTATATTTTTAAAAATATTTAGTGATTAATAACCGTCCTCATCCTCTCAGCCAGCTATTATAACGCTCCTATTTTTTCAAATCAAGAAAACAAACTTGTTACTTAAAGATTTTTCAGATACTAATTGAGTAAAGTTTCGTAGGTATAAAACATTTCTTTCTTGGAAAAATGACATAAAAATTGAGAAATTTTAAACCATTTTTCTTATTTTTTTGCAATTGTTCTCTTTTTTTAATCATGACTATATTTCATCTTGCCTTTTATGACATGCCCAAATTTTGCGAGCTTTTCATTGTTCTAATTGCAAATGAAATTTATGCGGTTTCATGTTTCCGTTTATTGTTAAGAAAATATTAAAGTTTTTCTAGTTCTTTTTATAGTTAATTTTTTTTGTTCAAAGTTTTCGAATGCCGTTTCTATTCTTCCATATTTTTTATGGCATTTGTGGAGGTTTAGTTTTCACAATAGTTGTTCCAGTTGTTCAGTCATAAGTATGGGCAACATCCACTTTTGAGAGGTTCGCAGTAAAATGCCTTGAGAGGATTGAAACAACAAAAACGTATTCCGAAATTTAGCTGCAACACTGGACAAACAGCTCTTATTGAGAAATTATTCCAGATAGTTTCTGTTTCGCATCCCTGTTTTTGAAACTCTTAAACGAGCCATGTTCACAAATAATTTTGGACGACTGCTAAGGTAATATTATTCAATAACGTCATCAATTCATTTCAATTCACTTCAATTTAATTTTTAATCATGTGGTCACGAAAGAGTTACAACGTGTTAATATATGTATGTACTCTATAAAAGCAGCTATATGCCATGAATTGTGATTAATTTCGTTTTTTTTAATGAATCAGCTATTTTGATCAATTGATAATTTTTTGAATTGCTCTATTCAAGTGTTTTAGTGAAATGAAGAATGAGCGATGAACAGATATCAGACGAATTGAGGAGGCATTATTTTTATCAAACTGCAAGAAAGCATTTCTCGTTTCAAAAAATTGAATTTCAGAAAAGTCGGAAATCAAAAATCATGGAAATGTGTGAACAGATCTTCCGGAATTCCGGAAACGACTCGAAACTGAAAGTTGCCCATACTTATGACTGAACAACTGGAACAACTATTGTGAAAACTAAACCTCCGCAAATGCCATAAAAATTATGTAAGAATAGAAACGGCATTCAAAAACTTTGAACAAAAAAAGTAACTATAAAAAGAACTAGAAAAACTTTGATATTTTTTAGCAGTAAATGGAAACATGAAACCGCATAAATTTCATTTGCAAATAGAACAATGAAGAGCTCGCAAAATTTGAGCATGTCATAAAAGGCAAGATGAAAAATGGTCAAGATAAAAAAAAAGAAAAATTGCAAAAAAAAATAAGAAAAATGGTTTAACATTTCTCAATTTTTATGTCATTTTTTCTAAGAAAGAAATGTTTTATACCTACAAAACTTTACTCAATTATTATCTAAAAAATCTTTAAGTGACAAATTTGTATTCAAATCCCACTTAAAGCAGTAAAACAAAAAAAAACAGGCAGAAAATCTTCAAATTTCGACTAAAAATCAGCAAAATTGGACAAAAACATCCAAATTAAACTCAAGTGATCTAATTGAAACCTTTAATTCCTATTAAAACAAGCCTAAAACAGATACAGTATTGTAATCAAACCTCATAACTATCAAAAATTGCAAAAATACTACTTTTAAAAGCCGCACCTGAACAAAAGTTTAGCTCGCTTAGCGAGAACTTTTTCACACATCAATTTCTCGCTCTCACAAAAACAGTGGTATGAACAAAAACTACGTTCTTTTCGCTCCGCTCTTCACTGATTTTCAGCACAAAAATCACGCCAAATGTTTTCACGCGTTTCATTTCCCGCTTAAAAATTCACTCCAATAAAATTGATTTGAAACAAAAAGGACTTCGAGTCGTTAAAAAAGACAGCGCTCCAATACAGTTCAAATTCTTTGATTTGTAAAAAATAGGAGCGCTATAATAGCCGGCTGAGAAGATGAGGGCGGTTATTAATCACTAAATATGAATAGTGCGTTAACAACAATCCAGTTTCAACTAATTCAACAAATTATGAATTGAGCGTGAAAAAAAACAGCTTCATTTTATTCAATAAATTGTGAACGGTAGGTGAAAAAAAGCCAGCTAAATAAATTTGTGAAATTAGTCTTATCAATTTCTAACCTAAGAAGTTAATTTTTATTATTAGATTAAGCTTCGTCCAATTGCAATTTGTTCAATTTTCATGCGTGTGAACTCTGCATACATTATGAATTTTGTACATTACACTATTTTTTATAATACATACAAATCTACGTTTTAAAATGTCCACCTTG
Source organism: Convolutriloba macropyga (assembly GCF_964194025.1). Classification (NCBI taxonomy): domain Eukaryota; kingdom Metazoa; phylum Xenacoelomorpha; order Acoela; family Convolutidae; genus Convolutriloba; species Convolutriloba macropyga. The sequence goes on from NC_134469.1 coordinate 262,030, forward strand.
AAGTGTAAGTAGATTCCGCGTAAAATCTACATACGAAAGACAGAAAATAGATTTCACAATTTCCTTAGCGCTGTTCACAACCCCCCGTAGAGCACTAAAATCGCTTTAGGATCAGATAACGCGTAATGTCACGCCATCATAGGACTAAATCAGAACATTTAGTATACAACACCCAGGAAAGATGAGAATGGGAATCATACGCATGAGAAATTTGCAGTAAAATGCCTTGAGAGGGATGAAACAACAAAAACGTATTCCGAATTTTAGCTGCAACACTGGAGAAACAGCTCTTATTGAGAAATTGTTCCGGATAATTTCTGTTACGCATCCCTGTTTTTTAATCTCTTAAACGAGTCATGTTCACAAATATTTTTGGACGGCTGGTATGGGAAGATTATTCAAAAACGTCACCAATTCATTTCAACTCACTTCAATTAAATTTTTAAACATGTGGTCGAGAAAGAGTTACGTGTTAATATATGTACTCTAGAAAAGCCACTATTTGCCAGAATTGTGATGAGTTTCATTTTTTTTAAAGAATCAGCTTTTTTGATCAATTGATAATTTTTTGAATTGCTCTATTCAAGTGTTTCAGTGAAATGAAGAATGAGCGATGAACAGATATCAAAACAATTGAGGAGGCATTATTTTTTATCAAACTTCAAGAAAGCATTTCTCTTTTCAAAAAGTGAATTTCAGAAAAGTCGGAAATCGGACTCGCAAAGAGTTGTGAAAATAAAACCCAAGTGGTATGTAGTAAGCAAGAGTGGGGGGGGGGGGTAAAAGGATGTGCCTATGAATTAACATTAGATGTACACAAAAAAGAGAGTGAGAACAATAGACCTGTCATCTTATCATAATTACCAAGTGTAATCATCTTAATTACCCCCAGGGGAATGCATCCAGTTTTCCGCTCTAATGCTCTTCAGCTAATCTTGTCTACTTAATCTTTTTTTTTCAAGGATTACGTCTTTTATGATTTTTGGCAGTTTTTTTGGAAATTTCTATATTCTTTATCTCGGTAGTTTCCGTTTCAAAAACCCAAAACTGTAAACAAATTTTTTCAGATAAAAAATGTTCTAATAAATAAACGATTAATTTTTTTTCACGAATTCAATGAAAAAAACTAATGCACAGAAAACAATCACTGAAAAGTTTTTGTTTTTTTCGTTGTTTCAGATTCTGAAACCTCAAACTAAAAATTTTATCGTTTGAGCATGTACGTTGCAGTACAAATTTATTATGTACTTTTTTAAGTGGAATTCTATGATGATAATTTTAAGGTCAATGACAGAGTTTAGTTTTGGGATTTTTCATAGTTTTATGTTCACAAACCTCAAACTAAAAAATAGTTTCTTCGAGAATGGTATGCTATATGAACTCTCTATATGTTGTTTTTAACAAAGCATTTGATGGCGATTTTTTTAACCAAAGATGTTACAATTTTTGGTTTATCCGAAGTTTCAGCTTCTGAAACCTGAAACCTCAAACTATTTTTTTGGAATTGTGTGTTACAGTACATCTTTTATATCGCAATTTTTAACGCAAAATGCGAAGGGCATAATTTCTAAGTCTTGAAGAGAGGACAAGTTTGTATTCTTTTCCATTTTTTAGATTCTGAAAACTGAAACCGAAGAAAAATGTCAAAAAATACCCAAGTCTTGAAAACGATACCCATTTCTTGCCAAAAAATACCCAGTTCTTGGAAAAAATTCTCGATTATTGCCAAAAATTAAACAATTATTGCCGGAAAAAAACAATTCTGGGCAAAGAAATCCCGAATTCTTGAAAAATAATCGCTCCATTGTTGTGAAAAGTTCACAACTATTACCAACAGAGCCCAGATCTTGGTGAAAAACACCCAATTCTTGACTCAAAATATCCAATTATTGTCAAAAACACCCAAATGTTTCCAAAAAATATCAAACTGTTTCCAAAAAAGACATTTATTACCCAAAAATATCTGTTTCTAGTCCAGAATTACGCAATTCATAGCAAAAATACCCAATTATTACCAAAATATACTTCATGTTTGCCATAAATACCTATTTCCTGTGGAAAGAAACCCAGCTCTAGCAAAAATATCCCAAAACTTGCCACACAAAGAGACACAAATCTCTCCAGAAATAACCATTTTTACCACAAAGAAGCGAAATCTTGTCAAAAAATACGCAAATTGTCACAAAAATAACAAAATTTTATCAAATTTTTTAGTAAAATATATCAAAATTTAGACAACCTTGCGTCATCTGTATTTCTCTAAGTTCTTAATAACAATCCAATTATTTAGTGACCTTAAAAACATCATTTTTTGAGTTCATCTTTTGTAAAGACGAATCTTCTCAGGTGATCGATATAGGTTTAATGAACACATTTTGTCACGAATTGTTTGCTATTGTAGAACTAATCGTTAAATGTTTCAGTTCAATCATAGTAATTTAACAATTACGTTTTATTATCTCCTCAATTACGAACAATTAGGTGATCTCTTTTTTGTAAGAGGGTCAATGAACTCTTTGGAACAAAATTTATTCCAGCTACGTCATATGATTGCTACAATTAGGGACACCTAGGTATTGTATGGGGTCACTGAACTCATATGAACAAAAAATAATCCTTACTACTTACGATTTTATTGTTACTTTATCGAAGCATACACAGCTCATGTGATCGAGATCGAGGTCTTACTCATAATAATGTACTAATTAAGTCGGGATTGCGTCACATTGATGTCATTTTTATTGTAGGTCACAAACAAAAATTCAACTCATTGTGCTTATTTTCCTTCTCTTCAACAACACACCTATAGTTAGAATTTTCATTCTTTTACGTAGACAATTTGAATCTCCTTTTTCTACAAACCTAAGATGTCAGTTATAAACCTTTCTTGGACATTCTTCATCTCTATTACATCTTCCTATTTCCAATTCCAGGTAAGTCACCTCTGTTATAAAATATGAAAGCAGACAAGAAGAAACGAAAAAAGGGCTATTATAATAATCGTACTCATTCGTAAATACCATATTAATTCTTCAGAGAGAAAGATTTTTGAATATCTGTAACTTCAGTTCTTTTAGGAGTTCAACCGTCTTCACCCAAAAAAGCCTGGAATAATGAATATCAAATCTGTGAAACTGAACGCAAAACTTAAGGCCCACTTCTTCCTCCCCCATTTCAATGATGATGTAGCAATTATAAAGGAGAGAAAGACGTGCTTTGGCTGGGTAGCTGACCCTCCGTTCTCAATTCCGAGGCAGCTTCTGGTCTTCATTATTGCAATCGAGAATTTGCCTGAAGTCTCTATTCTATACAAACAGACAACTGTAGACTTTTACAAGAACCACATCGAAAACAAAACTTTACAAATCTCAGACAATATGGAACTGAGCAGATCGGTCCGTGCACAATTCTGTGATTTTGAGTTGTCTTATAGACCAATGTTTAAAAATCAATGGGGATTTTATGAGGAGGAAAGAGAACTTAAATTATTCTGGTGTGTGTCTGACGAGTATGACGATTTTCAGGAGCAGAAACCTGATCGGGATTGTGATGAGTGGGAAAATGGTTCATTGACAGAGAGTATTATCGCAAGTATAGAAGAAGAAATTGCACTTAACCCTATTTAGACAACAAAAAATCTGACAAGGCAGTCCCCTTTTCGTGTTTTTCTACCGAAACTGGACAAGATACAATGAACGAAGTAAAAGGAGCATCGACTGTTGAAAATGTTTCATTCAAGTCTGCCAGATCCATCCTTAGTACTGTAGTCAATGATTTTACAGATTACCAAGATCATATGTTATCTAATGAAGCAAGTTAAAAGATATCTGAAAAAACTTCCCTCAAATCTGAGCAACCAGCGTCTTGTACCAAAAAAAGCTGTCAAGAGAACGGCTCCTGCTGTCAATAACCCCGAGAGAGTGGGAAGTAAAAATTCAGATGGTGATGAAAACGAAGACAGAATGTGTCCTCCATCTCGCAAATTGAGACGAGCTGCTGAGTTGTATAGTAACTAAACTAGCAGGCTGAGAAGTTATTTCTTCGACAGATTATTTGTTTATATTTCCGGTATAATATCAGATCTAAAAGTAGTATTTCAGGAGATGACTAATTAACTGGTTAATTTGTAATATTCTGTTTTTACACTCAGAAAAAGCTGAACTTCATGTATGTTTTTGACTTTATACTTTGATACTATAATTTAATTGAGTTTTAGAAATGCATTTTTGAAATCAACTTTTATTCAGTTTTGAACTAAAATGTATCTCAAAAAATGCTTGTTTTTTATAATCCGTTTTTTTCAAAAGTGGCGGTTAACGACGAAAAAGGCTTGTTTTTGTAATATCTGTTTTTTTTCAAAAACACGGTTTTTTTTTGCTTCTGCAATACACTTCCGGCACCTGATACTGGATGATGCAAAGCGATTACAGTGATAATTTTAAAGCGAACTCCAGCAGCATTTTTGTCCACGAGAATGTTACAAAAAGCGTGCTGCCTTTGATAATAGAATACTGGTCTTTTTAAAGAAGAATTTCTGGCAATTTTTTTTTGATATAGATACTCATACAAATCGTTAATTATAGAGTTTACAATTTTTTCTAAAAAGTTGAAAACCTTTCGCATAATTTTTTACTGTCTTGAAAAAAAAATATTCTTTTCCTATCCTATTTTTTTTAATAAGTCGTTTTTTTACAGAAGCTTTTTATTTTTCATTTTTCCATTTGTCAGTTTTTGAAGTTTTTTGATGTGAACTTTTGATTTGAATTATTTTTTTTGAAATGAACATCTATTTAAAATATTTTTTTGAAAATTGCAGTTTTTTACACAATGTTTTTAACAAAAAATGTAAATCATGTAGTAGTTGCTTTTGTAGTATCTGTTTTTTTTTCAAAAATGGCGGTTAACGACGAAAAAAGCTTGTTTTTGTATTATCTCTTTTTTCAAAATAGCGGGTTTCTTGGCTTCTGCAATACACTCCCGGAAGCTGATAATGGATGATTACAGTGATTATTTTAAAGCAAACTCCAGCAGCATTTTTGTCCACGAGAATGTTACAAAAAGTGGTCTGCCTTTGATAATAGAATACTGGTCTTTTTAAAGAAGAATTTTTTGCAAACATTTTTTAGATATAGATACTCATACAAATCGCTATGTATAGAATTTACAATCTTTTCTAAAAAGTTGAAAACCTTTTGCATAATTATTTACTGTTTTGAAAAAAAAATATTCTTTTACTATCCTTTTTTTTAAATGTCGTTTTTTTACAGAATTTTTTTGTTTTCCATTTTTCCATTTGTCAGTTTTTGAAATTTTTTGATGTGAAGTCTTGAATTGAATTATTCTTTTTTTGAAATGAATATCTTTTCTACTAAAATATTTTTTTTGAAAAGTGCAGTTTTTTACATAATGTTTTTAATAAAAAATGTAAATCTTGATGTTTTTTTTCTGTTTGACCATTTTTCAGTTTCCGAAGTTTTTTCACGTAAAAATTTTAATTTAATTATTTTTCAAAAAAAAGAAATATTTTACCAGAATAATTTTTCATTCAAAAATGCAGTTTTTTACATAAGGTTTTTAACAAAAAATGCAACTTGTGTTGTTTTTTTTCTTTCTTTCTTTTTTTTCTGTTTTTGAAGTTTTTTATGTAAAATTTTTAATTGAAATATTTTTTTTTTGAATAAAAAATGTTTTAATAGAAAAATTTTTCTTTCGGAAATGCCGTTTTTTACATAAAGTTTTTAACAGAAAATGCAATTTTTGTTGTTTTTTTATTTTTCTATTTTTCTATTTTTCAGTTTTTGACTTTTTAATGTAAAATTTTTAATTGAATTATTTTTTTTTAAAAATGTTGTTTTACTAAAACATTTTTTTTTCCAAAAATGCCGTTTTTTACATAATGTTTTTTTACAAAAAATGTAAATTTTGATGTTTTTTATATTTCTGTTATTCCTTTTTTTTCAGTTTTTGAAGTTTTTTCCATGTAAAATTTTCAGTGTAATTTTTTTAACAAAGAGAATTTTTTTCTAGAATAGTTTTTCTTTCAAAAATGTCGTTTTTTACATAAGGATTTAAAAAAATGCAACTTGTGTTGTTTTTTATTTTTCTATTTTTCCTTTTTTCTTTTTTTGAAGTTTTTAGTGTAAAATTTTTAATTTAATTTATTTTTTTCTGAAAAATATATGTTTTACTAGAATAATTTTTCTTTCAAAAATGCTAATTTTTACATAACATTTTTAACAAAAAATGCAATTTTAAACAAAAATTTTTAACAAAAAATGCAAAAAATGATTTTTTTTTTCTATTTTTCAGTTTTTGAATTTTTTCATGTAAAATTTTTAATTGAATTACATTTTTTAAAAAATTTTGTTTTACTAAGACATTGCTTTTTACAAAAATGCCGTTTTTTACATAATGTTTTTAACAAAAAATGTAAATTTTGACGTTTTTTATATTTCTGTTATTCCACTTTTCAGTTTTTGAAGTTTTTTTCCATGTAAAATTTTCAGTGTAATTTTTTTAACAAAGAGAATTTTTTTCTAGAATAGTTTTTCTTTCAAAAATGTCGGTTTTTACATAAGGATTTAAAAAAAATGCAACTTGTGTTGTTTTTTATTTTTCTATTTTTCCTTTTTTCTTTTTTTGAAGTTTTTAGTGTAAAATTTTTAATTTAATTTATTTTTTTCTGAAAAATAAATGTTTTACTAGAATAATTTTTTTTTTCAACAATGCTAACTTTTACATAAGGTTTTTAACGAAAAGTGCAATTTTGAACAAAAATTTTTAACAAAAAATGCAAAAAATGATTTTTTTTTCTTTTTTTCAGTTTTTGAATTTTTTCTTGTAAAATTTTTAATTGAATTACTTTTTTTAAGAAAACTTGTTTTACTAAAACTGTTTTTTACAAAAATGCCGTTTTTTACATAATGTTTTTAACAAAAAAGGTAAAATTTGATGTTTATGTATTTCTGTTATTGCATTTTTCAGTTTTTGAAGTATTTTTCATGTAAAATTTTCAATTCAATTTTTTATTTTGAAACGATAATGTTCTTCTAGAATATTTTTTTCTTTCGAAAATGTCGTCTTTTACATAAGGTTTTTTTACAAAAAATTCAATTTTTGTTGTTTTTTTTCTATTTTTCCTTTTTTAAGTTTTTGAAGTTTTTTCTTGTAAAATTTTTAATTGAATTATTTTTTTTTGAAAAAATATTGTTATACTAAAACAATTTTTTTTCAAACGTTTCTTTTTGCAAAATGTTTTTAACAAAAAATGTAAAGTTTGACGTTTTTTCTTTTTCCATATTTCTTTTTTTTATCTCCTAAAGTTTTTTGCATTTTTTTTAGCCAATTCGAAAATTGAAAAAAAAATCAATTTATTACAATTATTACAAAAATCAATTATCTACAATTATTTATTCCAAATTATTACACTTATTGATAAATCTGCGGAAATCTTTAACAAATCAAGCTTTTGATGACAAATTGATTTCTTTTTTTATTTTAAACAATTACAATTTTATTAATATCATTTTTTTCTTAAGAAATTCCGCTTTAATCATCGTCTCATGACAAACATACTTCGGAGTAAACCCCGGGGCACCGTTGTCGCTTGGTGAATATTACTGAATTCAAGCATCCCTACCGTGCATCTCTGGATGTTGTTCGGAACAAAAATATCGTTGGGCGCGTCAACGATCTTTTATATCCGAACAACATCCAGAGCTGCACGCTCGCGATGCTTGAAGTCAGTAAGTCTTACCAGGCGACAACGGTATCCCGGAAGTATGTTTGTAATGAGACGATGAGTAAATCGGCATTTCTTAAGAAAAATATGATATCAACAAAAATGTAATTGTTTAAAATGAAAAAAAGAAATAATTTTGTCATCAAAAGCTTGATTCGTTATAGATTTCCGCAGATTTTATCAATAAGTGTAATAATTTGTAAAAATAATTGTAGTAGATAATTGATTTTTGTAATAATTGTAATAAAAGTGATTTTTACATTTCTCGATTTCGCTTAAAAAAATTGCAAAAAACTTCATGAGCTGAAAAATGGAAATATAGAATAAAAAAAATTCAAAAATATTTTTTTGGTTGGAACATTATGTAAAATACGACATTTGAAAAAAAATTGTTTTAGTATAACAATATTTTTTCGATAAAAATAATTCAATTCAAAAATTTACAAGAAAAAACTTCAAAACTTAAAAAAGGAAAGATAGAAATATAAAAACAACAGAAATTGCATTTTTTGTTTAAAGCCTTATTTGAAAAACAACATTTTTGAAAAAAATATAATCTAGTAGAACATTATCTTTTTAAAATAAATAATTAAATTGAAAATTTTACATGAAAAGAACTTCAAAAACTGAAAAATGGTCAAACAGAAAAATAAAAAAAAACATCAAGATTTACATTTTTTGTTAAAAACATTATGTAAAAAACTGCAATTTTCAAAAAAATATTTTAAATAGATGTTCATTTCAAAAAAAATAATTCAAATCAAAAGTTCACATCAAAAAACTTCAAAAACTGACAAATGGAAAAATGAAAAATAAAAAGCTTCTGTAAAAAAACGACTTATTAAAAAAAATAGGATAGGAAAAGAATATTTTTTTTCAAGACAGTAAAAAATTATGCGAAAGGTTTTCAACTTTTTAGAAAAAATTGTAAACTCTATAATTAACGATTTGTATGAGTATCTATATCAAAAAAAAATTGCCAGAAATTCTTCTTTAAAAAGACCAGTATTCTATTATCAAAGGCAGCACGCTTTTTGTAACATTCTCGTGGACAAAAATGCTGCTGGAGTTCGCTTTAAAATTATCACTGTAATCGCTTTGCATCATCCAGTATCAGGTGCCGGAAGTGTATTGCAGAAGCAAAAAAAACCGTGTTTTTGAAAAAAAAACAGATATTACAAAAACAAGCCTTTTTCGTCGTTAACCGCCACTTTTGAAAAAAACGGATTATAAAAAACAAGCATTTTTTGAGATACATTTTAGTTCAAAACTGAATAAAAGTTGATTTCAAAAATGCATTTCTAAAACTCAATTAAATTATAGTATCAAAGTATAAAGTCAAAAACATACATGAAGTTCAGCTTTTTCTGAGTGTAAAAACAGAATATTACAAATTAACCAGTTAATTAGTCATCTCCTGAAATACTACTTTTAGATCTGATATTATACCGGAAATATAAACAAATAATCTGTCGAAGAAATAACTTCTCAGCCTGCTAGTTTAGTTACTATACAACTCAGCAGCTCGTCTCAATTTGCGAGATGGAGGACACATTCTGTCTTCGTTTTCATCACCATCTGAATTTTTACTTCCCACTCTCTCGGGGTTATTGACAGCAGGAGCCGTTCTCTTGACAGCTTTTTTTGGTACAAGACGCTGGTTGCTCAGATTTGAGGGAAGTTTTTTCAGATATCTTTTAACTTGCTTCATTAGATAACATATGATCTTGGTAATCTGTAAAATCATTGACTACAGTACTAAGGATGGATCTGGCAGACTTGAATGAAACATTTTCAACAGTCGATGCTCCTTTTACTTCGTTCATTGTATCTTGTCCAGTTTCGGTAGAAAAACACGAAAAGGGGACTGCCTTGTCAGATTTTTTGTTGTCTAAATAGGGTTAAGTGCAATTTCTTCTTCTATACTTGCGATAATACTCTCTGTCAATGAACCATTTTCCCACTCGTCACAATCCCGATCAGGTTTCTGCTCCTGAAAATCGTCATACTCGTCAGACACACACCAGAATAATTTAAGTTCTCTTTCCTCCTCATAAAATCCCCATTGATTTTTAAACATTGGTCTATAAGACAACTCAAAATCACAGAATTGTGCACGGACCGATCTGCTCAGTTCCATATTGTCTGAGATTTGTGAAGTTTTGTTTTCGATGTGGTTCTTGTAAAAGTCTACAGTTGTCTGTTTGTATAGAATAGAGACTTCAGGCAAATTCTCGATTGCAATAATGAAGACCAGAAGCTGCCTCGGAATTTAGAATGGAGGGTCAGCTATCTAGCCAAAGCACGTCTTCCTCTCCTTTATAATTGCTATATCATCATTGAATTGGGGGAAGAAGAAGTGGGCCTTAAGTTTTCCGTTCAATTTCACAGATTTGATATTCATTATTCCAGGCTTTTTTGGGTGAAAACGGTTGAACTCCTAAAAGAACTGAAGTTACAGATATTCAAAAATCTTTCTCTCTGAAGAATTAATATGGTATTTACGAATGAGTACGATTATTATAATAGCCCTTTTTTCGTTTCTTCTGGTCTGCTTTCATATTTTTTTTAACAGAGGTGACTTACCTGGAATTGGAAATAGGAAGATGTAATAGAGATGAAAAATGTCCACGGAAAGGTTTTTAACTGACAACTTAGGTTTGTAGGAAAATGAGATTCAAGTTGTCTCCAAAAAAGAATGAAAAATCTAACTATAGTTGTGTTGTTGAAGAGAAGGAAAATAAGCACAATGAGTTGATTTTTTGTTTGTACCCTACAATAAAAATGACATCATTATGATGCAATAGTGACGTAATTATTTCATTACTATTAGTAAGACCTCGATCTCGATCACGTGAGCTGTGTATGATTCGATAAAGTAAGAATAATATCGTAAGTATTAAATATTATTTTTTGAGCACATGAGTTCAGTAACCCCATACAATACCTAGGTGTCCCTAATTGTAGCAACCATATGACGTAGCTCGAATAAATTTGTTCCAAAGAGTTCAGTGACCCTCTTACAAAAATTGAGATCACCGAATTGTTCGCAATTGAGGAGATAATAGGACGTAATTGTTAAATTACTATGATTGAACTCAAACATTCAACGATTAATTCTACAATAGCAAACAATTCCTGACAAATTTGTGCTCATTAAACCTATATCGATCACCTGAGAAGATTCGTCTTTACGAAAGATGATCTCAAAAGCTGACGTTTTTAAGGCCACTAAATAATTGGATTGTTAGTAAGAAATTAGAGAAATACAGATGATGCAAGGTTGTCTAATTTTTGATAGATTTTACATAAATATTTGATAAAGATAATAATTTGTTATTTTGGTTACAATTTGCGTATTTTTTCAAAGATCTTGCTACTTTGTGGTAAAAATGGGTATTTCGGGCGAGATTTGTGTCTCTTTGTGTGGCAAGTATTGGGATATTGTTCCTGGAACTGGGTTCGTTTCCGCAGGAATTAGGTATTTATGGCAAAAATGAAGTATATTTTGGTAATAATTGGGTAATTTTGCTATAAATTGCGTAATTCTGGACTAGAAACAGATTTTTTGGGCTAGAATTGTCTTTTTTTGGCAACAGTTTGATATTTTTTGGAAACATTTGGGTATTTTTGACAATAATTGGAAATTTTGAGTCAAGAACTGGGTGTTTTTCACCAAGACCTGGGCTCTGTTGGCAATAGTTGGGAAATTTTCACAACAGTGGAGTGTTTGTTTTTCAAGAATTTGGGAATTTTTTGCCAAGAATTGTTTTTTTGCCAATAATTGGTTAATTTTTGGTAATAATTGGGTATTTTTTCCAGGAACTGGGTATTTTTTGGCAGGAAATGGGTATCGTTTTCAAGACTTGGATCTTTTTTGACAATTTCTTTTCGGTTTTAGGTTTCAGAATCTAAAACTTCGAAAAGAATACAAACTTGTCCTCTCTTCATGACTTAGCAATTATGTTCTTTGCATTCTGCGTTAAAAATTACGATATAAAAGATGTACTGTAACACACAATTCCGAAAAAAGTTAGGTTTCAGGTTCCAGAATCTAAAACTTCAAAAAATACAAACGCGTCTTATTTTCTAGACTTTTAAACTACATTGGATTTTTGCGTTAAAAAATTATGCTATAAAGATGTACTGTAACACACAATTCCAAAAAAAATAGTTTGAGGTTTCAGGTTTCAGAAGCTGAAACTTCGGATAAACCAAAAATTGTAACTTCTTTGGTTAAAAAAATCGCCATCAAATGCTTTGTTAAAAACAACATATAGAGATTTGATATAGCATACCATTCTCGAAGAAACTTTTTTTTTAGTTTGAGATTTGTGAAACTAAAACTATAAAAAATCCCAAAACTAAACTCTGTAATTGACCTTAAAATTATTATCATAGAATTCCACTTAAAAAAGTACAAATTAAATTTGTACTGCAACGTACATTCTCAAACGATAAAATTTTTAGTTTGGGGTTTCGGAATCTGAAAATACGAAAGAAAAAACAAAAACTTTTCAGTGATTGTTTTCTGTGCTTTAGTATTTTTCATTGAAGTCGTGAAAAAAATTTAATCGTTTATTTATTAGAACATTTTTTATCTGAAAAAATTTGTTTACAGTTTTGGGTTTTTGAAACGGAAACTACCGAGATAAAGAATATAGAAATTTCCAAAAAACTGCCAAAAAATCATAAAAGACGTAATCCTTGAAAAAAAGATTAAGTAGACAAGATTAGCTGAAGTGCATCAGAGCGGAAAACTGGATGCATTTCCCTTGGGTTAATTAAGATAATTACCCTGGGTAATTATGATAAGATGACAGGTCTATTGTTCTCACTCTCTTTTCAGGTACATCTTTGCATCTTTGGTACATCCTTTTACCCCCCCCCCCCCCACTCTTGCTTACTACATACTACTAACCCCTTTTTGAATCAAACCAAATTAACTTAATTATTCAGTCAGCTCAGTTTTTGAATCGCACGAAAATTAAGTGCAATTTAACCGCTAGTTTTAGCAAAGCTAATTTTGGGTTAAGAATTGACATTCGAAGTTTAGTGTTAAATTCAGAGCCACTAATCATTCCATCTTTGTTTTTAAAATTTTATCCGTCTGCAAAGATGATCCATGACTGGCTGATGATAGTCATAGTGCCCGTATTGTCGTAGTACCGGACGACCGAAATGACCTGTGATGAGACCTGTGATGTGTTCTTTTACCATAACCATTTCAAGACCCTGTAACTGAGTTGCAATTATACCTTCAATGTGCGATCCAATTTCTTATACTAGAGACAATTCGCTCTGTGTAAAGACGGCAATTGTTTAATTACTTCCAAAGCAGCTAATATTATTAAGTTTAGACGTAAACCTAGGTAATGGGAATTAATTTCAGGAAGGAAACATATCCAATTCCTAAAATGAGAGCCGCCAATCTTCTTTGACAAGTTATGTGTTCACTGAGGAGGAATTCCTCTGATGTGAGTTGACCACTGCAGTTGTTTAGACCACTAATTGACTCACAAAAGGATTTGTTCATCTGTATTGCGAAGTAGACATTAACACAGGTCCACACAACAGAAACACCAGCCATGAAAATCAGAGTACAGGGGATGAAATCTGAGAGGTGAGGAGTTTTGAACAGAACCAGAATTGGTCCCATTATTTCAATCACACCCAAAAATGTCAGAGTCATCAGGCCTTTCTTCAATCGCATCTCTTTTAGATCACCCCGTGAATATTGGCAGTTTACAGCAATTGTTTACACGACCTGGTTAAGAAATTTCAAAAAGGGACACTTTTGACGTACGTTCTTACGATCTTCTTGCATTTCTAATTTCGAATACTTAATTTTAAAGTGTAGCTCAAAGCTAAATGTCACATTTGAATTTCCAGTTTCTGTTCAATTTACATTTGTGAACAAAATTCTGAAAGTTAGCATTGATAATAGTTTGTGCGTCCCAATTTGCAGATAACTTTTCAAACGGATCTACTTGTCAGTGGATGTCAACAAATATAAATAGTTTATCTAACAGCCCGATTAATGTGTAAAAAATATTTGCGACAATTGTTCAAAAGTTATGTCGTGGTGTTCAATGCGCTGAAATTGAGCCAAAAATGATACAAAAATGAGTTCATCTTTGCAAACATTTTTTACTTGAAGTGCACAATTTACAAAAACCAACGATTGTAGAAAATCTCTTACAAAATTCTTATCACAATTCAGCACCGTCTCAACACAACCTTCAATACGCTCTTACAACTTTGAAAATCAGCACTTTGAGCGCATTTGTCACAAAACGTTTGAGCTAGTTTAAAGAAGATCAAAAGTTTTTACCTCGAAGCTTCCGCATTGATAATAAAATTAAATTGTTAATGGGTAAATATAAATGCAGAAACAACATACCAAATTGTATTTCGAGCACCAGCGTTATACAAAAAATCCATACAGAAGAAATTTAAAAAAAGAACACTTTATTAACCATAACAGTCATAACAAGTAACAGAGGTTTTAACAATTTTTATAATACTGCCTGGAGTGTGGTTATTTATTTTAGTACAAAAGTGCAATTAAATTAAATTTAATTAATTCTTAGCTCGACCAGTTAGTGTTGATTCTTGAGTCATGGTTTAGTAAACTTTTTTAAATCTGATAGATTTCCAACTAACCGACCCATAAGTTGTATATTGTTTATTATCAAAAAAAAATTTAATATAAAACTTTTTCAATTCTTTTGGGAAAGTTTTTTTCTTTTCCAGACCCCTTAATTCTTTAGGAAGTGAATTCCAATCCTTTGATGCAGTTTTCATAATTGAACGTTCTAATTTTTGAGTGTGACATATAGAGTCAAAAAATATGTCATAGCTTCTAAGGTTTTGTCTGATGCACCAAGTGGGCAAGGTTGTGACATCTAAAGGATTATACGCGGGTAAAAGACAGTTTCTCAGTTTCCACATATAAGTGGTTCTTTTCAATTTGATTAAATATTCAACAGGGAGAATAGAATTCTTTATCTTGAGATCTTTTGTTGAGTCCATTCTATTTCTAGAGTAACAAGCACGAATGGCCCAATTTAGTTGCTTTTCAAGCGATATAAGCAAATTTTTGTCTATTGATTGAATTAACAGTAATGAATAGTGTAGATGGCTGATAACAAACGCGTTCAAAACCGTTTTCATTAGAAACGTTGGTATCCGATTACGGAGTGTATAAATTGTTTTAATTCCACCCGCCATTTTCTTTAAAAGATGCTTCACTTCGTCTTGGAAACTGAGATTTTTGTCAATATGTACCCCAAGATACTTGACGCTTTTGGACTCTGTAATAATTTCGTTCCCGATTTTTATTGATTCAGATTCGCTGAAATTTCTGTTGCGGCTGAATAGTATGAATTCAGTTTTTGATGGATTCAATTGTAGTTTTAGACTTGTGAAATACTTGGTCTGCAAAATTACATTTTTTTCAATAATTGTTTTGCACTCTCGTTGTATAGGAGCGGAAGCAAGGAGTAATGTATTATCTGCATGCTGTCCCACCTTGCAGTTTTTATCAATTTGATCTCGCAGATTGTTAATATAAATATTAAACAACAGAGGACCAAGCACTGTCCCCTGAGGCACACCACGTTCTAGAGTAATCTCATCTGAATTTACGTTATTATTCGGAAATCTTTGTTTTCTCTCCGAGATGAAACTTTCTATTAGTTTTATGGTTTTAGAGTCAACACCTAATCTTCCTAGCATTTTTAAAAGGATAACATGGTTTATTGAGTCAAATGCTTTTGAAAGGTCTAGAAAGGCAGCAGCTACAATTTTGTTTTGATCTGTTTTATGTCTTATAAATTCAGTAGTGTAAAAGAGAGGGTCAGTTGTAGAATGTTTCTTCCCAAAATCCGTATTGAGAGCGACTTAGTAGTTTGTTTTTTGTAAGTACTCTGTCAGTTGCTCTTTGATTAAGATTTCAATAACTTTTGAAATTCAGGGTGTTATTGATATAGGTCTGTAATTGTCTGGTTCCTCGGGGTCGTTCTTTTTAAAAATTGGTGTTACATCAGCGGTTTTTAGAATCTCAGGGAAGGTAGAGTTGTTTATGCATTCATTTATAATGAAACATAGATGATTATTGACTACAGAAACTGCATCTTTTAAGACCCAGGGGGTAGCGTTGAGGGTCCCTGTGATTTGTTTCTTTTGAGCTTCTTAATGCACTGTAAGCATTCAGATTCTGTAATACATCTAATCGAAAAAGGTTTGGCTGATCTACCCGCAAAGTATTCGATATTTTCGCAAGTTTCATCTTGTAATATGAACTTTCCTAGCTGTGAAAACCTGTAATTAAGAAGGTTTGCAATTTTTTTGGGCTCGGTGACATAATTATTGAAGACATTTTTTAAACTGTAGATATGGTTTCTGGTTCTAGTTGAGTTTCTTATTTCATTCATAAGGTTCCAACGTTTTCTGCTATTATTAGGTGACATAACTAATGACTGATAGAATTTATTGAAATCACAATTAGATGAGCAGAACAATTTCTGTTTCAATTCGGAGAAGGTTTTGAAATTTTTCGATTTTAAACTAGAGTCACACTCTTTTTGTAATTCTTTGTTTTTCTCTTTCAACCAAGTTTGTGAACGAGCAAAGCATGATTTGTTGTTTCTGATGAACACATTTTTTAGTGGCGCGTGTTTTCGCAGTACTCTATTGAAAATTTCGGTGAAAGATTTAAGCATTTCATTTGCATTATTTTGTTGGTATATGACAAACCAGTTTGCTTTTTTCAAATCATCAAGGAATTTTTCTTTGTTATATGCATTTCTGTCATAGATTTTTTTCTTCTTTACCAGTTTTATTGGATTTTTTTCTTCTTTCAGTATTGTACACAGGGCAAAATGATCAGATAGAATTGGAGTGTCGCACACAATGGTTTTTTGACGTAAATATCGGAAATACAGTAATCGATTAACGTTGCAGTCTTGCCCGCCTTGCAAATACGAGTTGCCTCAGTTTTGTTTTGTATTTCTAGATGGTATGGTAATAAAATTGAGTCTAATTTCTCCTTTTCCCTTGAGTTCAGATAATTAATGTTGTAATCACCCATGAGTATTATATTATGACCTTTGACTATTGCATTATCAATGTTTGTAGCCAATTGTTCCAGAAAGATGTCCGTTTTGTTTTTATTGGGAGAATAAGTGACATTAAGTAAGATTGTGTTTTGAGTTTTCTGGTTGTTTACTTTTATTTCTGCCCATATACTTTCAAAGTCAACTGAGAACTTACTTAGATCCTTTCTCAATTTTGGGGAAAAGATTTTTGGTAGAAGCAGCATTAGAGGAGCTCTTTCGCTCGGTCAAATCTAAAACACACATACTGGTCTTTCTTAGGGTTATAAAAGTCATCATGATTGTTGCCAGTGAGCCATGTCTCTGTAAAACAAAAAATAGTGTTCTCTGGCAGTTCTCCAACAATTTCATTTAATGCCCGTCTTTTATTTACAATGCTTCGACAGTTAGCCTGGAAAATTTTAAGGTTTTTTTGTCCGCATTGCATTTTGTTTTAGCCTCTGCAAACGACACAAGTGGGCCGGGATTCAACTCTATGTCGCCACAGCTGATCAGTAAGATTGGGATGAAGAATGCGTACAGTATGTTGCAGTTTATTACTAAAAGAGTAAGCACTTCTATTGGAAATCTTTTTTTCAATGCCAAAACATTTTTTAAGCTTAGCGTTTTTGAATTGTACCCTTGTTCCTCTGTTCTTATTGCTGTCGCGCAAAATCTTGAGGACAACAATAAAAAACAAAGGAAATTTAGCACAACAATAAGAAACAAAGGAAAATTTTTGGTCGAGCTAAGACAAAGAAAGAAAGCATTTAAAAAAACAATATTGTGCGGTTACCTACAACAGAAACCGATCAGATATTTTAAACTAAAAGCCATAACTGCTATTAGAACCATTGAATTTATAAGCATAAGAGTTAGCAGGGTAAGGCAACTGATTATTGTAATGATTATTATGAGAGTAATTAACTGCTCTTTGGAAAGGTTGGTACCTGTTTTGTCTGGTAAATTAAGCTCTTACAAGTTTCAATGGTTGCCTCGCTTGCGTATTATCAGTGGCTCCTGATTGAGGAGCCCCATAGGTCTGAGCAATTCGACCATTGGATGATAGCAACAAGAGAGAAAGTAGCCAGTTTTTCAATAATGGAACGCCATGCTGATAATTGAAATGAACATTGTCATAGAACAGATAATTATAGCTCGTTTAGTCACCAGTTTTTATTGCAGCGCTTTTAACATAATCGTTTAGGGGCAAAATTTTAAACCGATCAACGTTGTCATAGTTATCATGAAGTAATGAATTAAATTTATTTGAAGATAAAAAGAGATGAAGCAGAACTGTCGGAAAGCAGAGGAATTTTGGAGGTCTTAAACGAACACTTTGCATTCATTTGCAAAAAGAGTTTTCCTGAAAATTCCAAATACTCAAAACCCTAAGTTCGGCCAATCAATGGATCAGTCAATTTTGACGGAAACAAACATAACTGAAATAATGGGAGAATATAAACGCCTTTCTTGGTCGGCTTCTCATGGTGTAGATCTAATATTTAATACAGTTCTGAAGACTTTTGCTGCAACACTTGCACCTTTCATTACTGATCCAATTAGTCAGTCGCTCAAAAATCAGGCATATCCTATAGATTTCAATAATGCTATTGTGCTTCCACCTCACAAAAAAGGATCAACGTCGAATGTAAACATTTATTGGCCAATCTCCATCCTACCGTCATTTGGGAAAAATTTATGTTCAAGAGAAGCAGTGAGTTTCCGACAAAAATAATATTCAGAATGGAAAACAATTTGGCTTTCGATCTAAACGCTCAACAGTCGAAGCGGTGGCAGCGTTGTTGAAATCATCTGCAAGGAAAAATTGAAAGGAAACAATTGTGCGGCAGTTTATTTTAGATCTATAAAGAAATTCCATAATATGGACAGAGAATTTCTTTTGAGAAAATTGAAGACTTTGGCTTCCTATGTATCGGATAGAACACAGTGTGTGTGAACATTTTCTTCATAGATGTTGCCTGGAAAAAAAGGAGTTCCTCATGATTCAGTTTTAGGATTCTTGTTGTTTTTATTATCCTTGATTGATTTAGTGGACGCTTGTAGATGATCCATACCGTACCTATTTGCTAATGTCACTTGCATGTTTTCTCTAACACAACGCTCTTGTTAAGAATTAAACAAAGAGATAACATTCATTTTCGAATGACTACAACATGGAGACTGAGTTTTAGATGACTGTCATCGTTTCAAATACTTAGGATTAATTATTGACTCTCACTTAACATTCGAAAAGCACATAGAAAATGCTTGCAGGAAACTTCGAAAATTTTTTTTCTATTTTGGCCCGAGAAGGAAGTCCTGCAAATTAAAACCCTCGTTATGTTTTATAGAAGTACCATCGACCCAGTCTTTGAGTATGGAGCTTTGATTTTTGTACGTACCACGTCCTGTCGTTTATAAAAAAAATTGATATTGCCAAAAAAATATTCTTCGAATGGTTTTCCTCAGAAAACGGTTTGACTTAAGTTTAATATTTTTTTTCAAATTCAAGATTTTAATCATTACTCAGTTGTACTTGAAACATTTGCTCAATTTTAGCCTGAGGTGATTCCACAAGGTTCATGAAATTGTAGAGATGAATTAGATGGGGAATGTGGATCGTAATCATAGCTACAAGACACGTTCCGAAACTGTAGAGCTTGTTATTCCAAAATCATAGAAAATTAAACTGTTAACAATGTCACTTGAACAAAAAGATTTGCTTAAAAATTAGAATCTTTTCGACCGTTTCCAATGTAGCCTAATTCTTCAGAACAGTGTAATCAAAGAAATTGTTTTCAAGTAAACTGTTTCCTTGTTTTTGAGGCGTTTATTAAAATACTATGAGAGTATTGCCAGACTTCCACTCTTGTTAGTTTATATCAAAAGATTAAATGATTATGATTAATCCGTTTTGTTTCAATATTTAATTGCTTGAAATTCAGTTCATTCATTCAACATTAAATACATACACTTATACCTATGAAAATCAGCACTTGAGCGCATTTGTGATATAAGTACTGAGCTAAATAAAAGGTGAACAAAAGTTATAACCCCGGAGATTCCACACTGATAATAATATTATCTTGTTTTCTGTTGAATATAAATGCAGAAACAATTTACCAAATCTGTTTTCAAGCATCAGCGTAATACAAAAAGTCCATCAAGAAGGACGTTATTACTAACAATTTTGAAACTCTATTTGATGCCATTTTTTGCTAACAATTCGCAAAATTGGCACTGCATAAAATCAAAACCCAGCACATTGTTCATTAACATCAAAACTTTTGTACAAAAAGTTACATGAGTTCAAAACGCCTCTTGGACGAGATGGGGTTCAGATTGCCAAGTGGAGGAGGGTGGACGGAGGGGAGTGTTAGGGGGAGGAGCGAAGGTGTGACTGCTGAGGTCAATCTTTGAAGGTTAAGAACCACCTTTTGCACCATTTAATGACCACTGGGTTCTACCTCATTATCTCGTTTTTGAGGACGAAAAGTTTAAATAGGCGAAAACTTGAATAAAAAGACCAAATGATAAATATAACTGCCACAAAGTTCTTCGTTTGAGAGCAACTGAACACCTTTTCAAAAATATGATCTTGAAGTGCCAAAACTGTGAAAAAGATATAAAACCTATTTTGAGCTAAAGCTGTTCAATTTTGATATAAATTACTACAAATTACTACAAAATGACCTAATTTTGTTAGAAAATTACTACCAAATTTATAACTCTCTTTTGCACTTTTACTACAAAAGGAGTCAGTCCGAGCGCAAGTGACCCTATGGAAATAGAGGGGCTATGGTTTCTAAGTACCGTGTTCGAGACTGAAATTGAGTAATTCATTTTCTGCAATAACTAGTAACGAATATTGTCGGGCGAATCGCTCTCAAACGACTGGCCACTAGTTAGCTTCTTCTTGAATAGCTAGCTAGAGTCTAGGCAGCAAACTTTTGGGGGTTGGCTGGTGAGAGTGGCGGGGGAGCCTACGGGGGGGGGGGGGGGCGGTGGGGGTCAGGCGAGCGACAATGCGGGTGGAGTGAGGTGGAGTGATAGGGATTGGGGCAAGAGTTGGGCCTGCGTAAGTGGGTGGGTTGAAGGAGAGATGGGGGTCGAACTCTTAGAGCCGCCGTTCACACCACAAATTTATGTCTGCAAAACAGGTTCTGCGAATCGTATTCTATCATATTAGTAAGGCGAAAAGCTCAAAGAGAACTTAATGCCCTCCACACGTTACCTGTTTATCTCGTTTTTGAGGAGGAAGTATCAGAAGCATCAGACGGAATATTAGTTAGGCAAAAATATCATTAAAAACTGCAGGACTAATATAATGGCTACAACACTTTGTTTGAGACCAATAGAAAAGTGTGCTGAAGGCGCGGAATGAAATACATGACTCTGTAGAAAATATTCACGAAATGCGGTGAAAGACACTGAAATATATATTCCCGTGCGTATTAATTACCGAAATGCCCTTTCAAAATTCGGCGAACACGTCAAACGCACAAATTTGTGAGATTTATACGCTTTCAGTAACTGCCATTGCACAAATCTCTTTCACACCGTCATGTACTTCATCACACACCTTCAGCACATATCTCACCTCACTTTCCTTAAGAACCTCGACCCTTTAGGGCAATAGTTAGATTCCAAATTCAAAATTGAAGAGGGGAACATTTTCAGTATAAAAGAGATGCCTTGAATCTGGTGACGTCATAGTGTGTGATAATTTGAGAACAGCAGAAGAACTTGCATTCCGAGTAGAGATCTGAGATACTTCTGGTACTCCTTGGAGTACGATCACTGCTACTACCATGTTCATATCTCTGTGAATATGCAGACTTGTTCTCTGTTATCAACAGGGGAAAAGTTTCAAAAAGTTTCTGTATTTAGGTATCTCATTTCTGTTAATAACTTAATTTTAGTCACTTCTTTTCTTAGCAGATGTTAATGGAGAAAATGGAGCACATCTATATCTAACCATGTAACTATTAATATTCAGTCCATATAAAGCCACATATCATCAAACCCCCCCCCCCCCCGCAACTCCAAATGAGTTGACTTTCGTTTTCAATATGCCACAACCCGCATTTGAGCGATAACTTTACGGGGATTAGTTTTTTAATGAGCCAAAACGTTGTTTCACTGTTTGCTGGGTTTTGAGATATTCGTAATTGAAGTTGAACTATAATGGTTTGAAGATAATTTGCTAAAACAAGCAAAAAAATTCAAACTTTTGCTGTTGCCATTTGCTGTCTGATCCACCAAAATCTTAAAAGTGAAAATATTTTTACAGAATTTTGTTTGAATCGCCGAGTGATTCAAAATAGTTGCCAGTGTGGTTCGCTGGATCCCTCCTAGTAAATGAATCTGAATAGTGCATAGTGGCACAAGTTGCTAAATTTGTCAGTTGTCTGGTTTTTTGTCAATGTCTGCTTTGTCAGCTCTCCTGACTGTGATCTTGCATTGTGAGAAAAAATTGTTGTCCTGCCCAATGGGTTTTGAGATGTTAGTAAAGAAAACCACCTTGAAAACGATTTGGCGGAAAAATTCAGAAAGACGTCAAATTTCGGAGGCTTCTGACAGCTGTTATTTTGTTTCTTACCAACTACGCTAGGGCAGCACCACAAGATCCTGCTAGTCTGAAAACAAGGAAATTTGCAAAAAAAAGATAAATAGGAAAAACACAAAACGCCATCATGTTGCCCGTAATGACTTATCTTCATTTCACGGCCCTTAAAAATGGAAACTAAATCCCTGCATAGCTTCTCCTGTCACTGTTTCTTCCACTGTTCAGTGACTTGTCCACACTGATCCTGCTGAGTTGCAGTCTGCAATTGCTCATACAGTCTGAAATACTCTGATTCCGTCTACTTGTCACTGTCCCAGGGTCAACACATGTCTCTGCAGTGACACGAGGGGTGCTGAGAGTGAGACCATGTTTAACGCTGTATGCTAAATTCAAGACAAAATGTGAAATGAAATACAAACTGCAGCACTGATAAAGGCGTTGAAATCGGCTTACATCTTCAAAAGCTCTTTAATTCACCCCAAAAGCGCAAACTAAAATGCACTGAATTTATTAGTGGAAAAAACTGTAATTTTAAAAGCAATGGTCTGAGTTCGCGCCACTGTTTCTGATTAAAAAAAATACAGTAACCTGTTAACTGCTTTCCTTATTAATAAGAATGATTAAAACCAGTTTGAATGGGGGTATACT
Source organism: Convolutriloba macropyga (assembly GCF_964194025.1). Taxonomy (NCBI): domain Eukaryota; kingdom Metazoa; phylum Xenacoelomorpha; order Acoela; family Convolutidae; genus Convolutriloba; species Convolutriloba macropyga. Next base: position 285,089 of record NC_134469.1, read on the forward strand.
TTTTTTACCGATTCGGAGCACACCCGGCTGTTTAAAAAATGTTTAAACTAAAACCATTCGAAGTGTTGCTTTTTGTTTCAACAGGTTGACCTAAATACTTGTCTTCGCGTGCGGCGTGTGATTTGCATCCTGTAAAATCAAAGCCGGAAGAATTCCGGAAACAACTCGAAGAGGTCCCCGAGTTCAGGTTTGGTCAAAAAATAATCTAAGATTAGCGGTGAAAAAAAGCCCGCATCTTTTAGCGTTGAACGCGGTGAATTTTTGCAAGATTTGAGGCTTTTAGCGGTGAAAATTCTATTTTCACCGCATTCACCAGATTTCTTACAGAAAAGACACTGCCGTACACAGGTGTGAACCGCTCACCTCCTTCATGTCAACAACTTTTTATTCCATTGCGCCATCTGTCACTTACTTCAATGATATTTCCTGTGAGTTTAAGATAAGCGGCGAATTTAGCGGTGAATATTTGTAAGATTTGCTATTTTAGCGGTGAAATTTTTTTCTCCGCATCCTGGTTGCGCTGCAATTTTTTTAACCGCATTCCGCTAGTAGCGGTGAAGCGGTGAAAAACACTTCACCAAAAAGCAGCCAATGTCGAATAACTAGTTTCTGATTGCAGTGAGAATCCAAGAAGAGAAACGACTAATCAAATAAATTTTTTAAAAAAATAACAACTAAAAAAAGTTTAAACAAAAAAACAAAAACCCAATGATTTTTTCAATTTGTGCAAGTATAAATACAAAAAACGAAACAATATTTCAAGTAATTGAGACAACTTAATTGTTCGAACAAATATCGCCAAGCCAAAAAAAAGCATGAAAACATCTCTAATTGTGAAATGAACAAAAAAAAACAAAATTAAGAAAAATTTTAGCAGTTTTTTGCAATTTTTTTGCAAGAATACAAAACAAAAAAGGCTTGGTAGCAAAGAATTTGTATTTGATAAGTAATTTTTGATGGCAGTGAGTATCGAAAAAGAAAAAAAAGATTAACTCAATTGAAAATTGGAAAAAAAAATTAAACCAAAAATAATTCAAATAAAGAAGTACCAAATTTGAAGTTTCTAATTTGCAAAAGCACAAACACAGTTGGAACACAACATTTCATGCAACCGAGACAGCCCTTTTACTCGCACAAACTTGGACGAGCCACAATAAGCACAAAATTTATCTGATTTTTAAATTAAGCGAGAAACTAAAAAATAAAAAAGTTTTAGCAATTTTTTGTCAAAATTTAAAGAAAACTTTTACTTGGTACTGAGTTTAGTTTTTATTAGAAACTACTCATGCGCATTAAGCATAAGTTCAACAACAAGTAAAAGCTACGAAAAGCAACAATGTGCCAAAAATCACCAAAAAGAAAAGCGGAAAATTCTTTGAAAATCCTTCAAATTAGCGTTAAACAGTTTTTAATTAGCAAAAACATTCGTAACGCTCTCAAAGCAACCTGAAATTTTTTAGACAGCAATGAAATTTCAGTAACCAAAAAAGAAACAGCTTGAAAAATCCTCAGGTGAACAATAAAATTTGCTTGCTTAGCAAAAAATTTTTTCACACCTACATATCTCGCTCTGTTTCAAAGAAGGCATGAACAAATGAAACATTTTCCCTTTTCTCCGCTCCTCGAATTAGTTCACTGAAAAAAAATTAAATTTAATTCACTCTCTCAACTTCCAGTTTTCTTGCTCGCCTATTTATCAAAAAACAGGAAAGCATAAAACCTCTTCGAGTCTTAAAAAAGATGTCGACGATTTAAAAACACAGCTGACAGATGGCCAGAAAATAGCCGCGATAGATTCGTAGATCGGCAGTCTAAAAAAACAGTAAGACGGACCCAAAAAATTCGTCTTTTAATTGAAGGCTGATCTGTTATATTTTGATTAATAATCTGTATAAGTTATTGCTGCTTCTATTAGCTGATCTCAAATAACCTTCATTCAGAGTGACACACACCCATTTGACCTTATCTCTTTGAATTAAAGTAAATAAAAGTCAACTTCAAAGTGAGGAAGTCATTTTTGAGAGTGAGGTAAGTCAAGTGTGACCAAAAATTTAATCACGCGCATGAACAAAAAACTCGCTCCACTAAGAGCGAAAAATGACGTCACACATGCAATTCAGTTGAAATTGCATGAACGAATGAACAAAAAGTGGCTGTGACGTCATATGGTCGTAACAAAAATCATGACGAAATAATAAATCATAGCAGCACAAGTTCTGACGTACAATTCAAAGAATTTTCATTGACTAAACAGAAAAACTAGACCTAGAATGGACTACGAGTGAATTGAGAAAACCATTTAAAAAAATCAGATCAAAAAATAAGAAAAAAAAAACAAAAAAGAACAATGTCAAAATGCCGCAAGTGAACAAAAAAACCACTAGCGAGAAACGAAAATTTAATTCAAACAAAAAACTAGGCCTAGAATGAGCTGTGAATGGATTGGGAAAACCATTTAGAAAAAAATCCTATCCAAAAAATTGAAAAAAACAGTAAAGACGAGAGTCAAATTGCCGCATGTGAACAAAAAACCACTACCGAGAAAGCGAATTTTTGTTCAAACACCAGTTTCGCACTCTACTTTAAAATTAGAGCAAAAAAAATTCACGCCGCAAAACCACTCGTTTTTTCGCTCCATTTCCTGTTTCGGCGTGACCAAAATCACTACTCCAGTTTGACTTCAAAAATCATGAAAATGTGTGAACAGATCTTTAAAAAAAAGACAGCGCCCCAATACAATTCAACTGCTTTGAATTGTAAAAAACCAAGAGAAGGCCAATAATAGCCCCAGCTATCGCTGTGCGGCTATTAAAAATGAAATCACCATTACTGTGCGCGGTGCACAGAGTTCGAACATTATCCATTTAAAAGTAATGAATTGATCCATTGTTAACAAAATTGCAAATAGGGAACAAGATACAATAAGGACTGTAGACAAGATACAACAAAAAAATCAATGGTCGGTGCGGGCTTTTAATATCACCGAATATTTGTTCGCCAGTGGTAGAAATTAAAAGATTTGAGCTTTTTCTGCTTTATAATGCTTTAATATATGTTTTAATGATCTGTAAGCATTTTCAATTAAAAATACTTGAGATCAAGTTTGTGTTCATTTGGAAAAATCCAGCAGAATTTTTTATTAGATTTCTCTTAGCATGGTTATCAGAGCAATTAATATGTTGGGTAAATTGTTAAAAATTCTTTTTATCTGGTTGCAAAATTGTCAACAGATCCTGAAATCAATTGATTGTAAGATTCCTTGTCATAAATTAAAAAGGAAGACGGGAAACACTGATTCACATTTTTTATCGTTTCAGTAATTTTTAATCATTTTTCTAAGACTTTCCCCATTTGTCATCTCTTTTTCGACAAATAAATTAGCAGTTTTTTTAAAAAAAAAACAACTGAAAAATCTTGCCGAGAAACATTTAGAATAGTTATCTTTTTTTTCAACACATCCGTTTTTGAAGCACAAGCGTCCAAATTGAAACCTGAATTCAACCAACAAAAAAATTCAGAACAACTGTTGATTGCATTCAATCTTGAAAAACGTCCCCAACCAGTGAAAATCGTTAATTTATGGAAATATATTGATAAAGAATTTAAAAACCAGTATTTCTTTGAAACGTTTCTATTCCATTGGAGATTAATAGCATCTAAAGTATTTTATATAAAAATTAGAGGAATCCGAAATTCTAAATTCAAATGTTTGTGGGTCACTGTAAGGAATTGAAGGACAAAAATTAGAAGTTTTAAATAAAATACACATAAAAAAGTTGTTAAAAAACACTTTGTTTTCTTAACCTAAAAAACAAAATTTAGTTAACGGACACAATTTTACGAGTCGATTTTTGTTCGTTTCGTTAGATAGAAGAAAGTTTTCCAAGCTTTCAATCCCAAACATTGATAAATGCACAAAATACTCGAAAAAAATAATTTGTTTTCAAAATAATGCTTTCACAATCAGCTCATTGTTGCCACACTTTAAAAACACATAATGTGTAAACCAAAACAGAAATTTATTGTCATTCAACAGACAAACAGGCAAAAATGAGTCTCGACAGACAAACAGACAAAACTGCCAAGTCGAATTATGTAAAGAAGAACAGATCAGATTGCCTCTTGATCCCAAAAAAAAACAAGATACATCTTTCGCTAAAAATTCAAAACAGATTTTATAAGTCATTGCCTTTTGTTTATTTACAAATACAACTATTTACTTCAAGAAAACTGATGCTGCAAATAATCAACTGCAAATAATCAAGATCTACATAAAGTACGACAGACGATGAGCAAATGCCTGTAGTCAGAAAAAAAAAAGAAAACAAAAGTTGTTGAGTTTATCTTTTTAAATATCTTATTTTATATAGTTTTTTTAAAATATCTTTTTGATTTGACCTGTTCACTTAAAAATTTTCAAATGGTACCTTTTTGGTCTTCAAAAAAACAATTTTTGATACATTTCCTTTATTACATTTGTACTGATACATCAACAAAATAATTCAAGAGCACTTTTGGTTTCGTTTGAATCAGTATCTTTGATTTTTGTGATATAAATTCAGCTAACGGAGATTCATGCCTAACTTTCACAAGTGGTGTATGGGTTACGTTAATCTTATGAAGTCACTGCGATAGTCTGGCATTAATCGAAAACCTCTCTCCGGTTCAAGAGGAAAGCCAGATTTTCAAAGCAACTTTGGCGAGAGTCAATTAACCTTAATGAAACACAAACTTGTTCTGAAATCTGGCACAGATTTTAGGATAATCGTTCATTGTGAATCTGCTCTGCATATGTCTGGCTTTTAGTCTGTTGGGTTATGGGTTTTCGCAAGCGGAATAAAAAGCGTTTTTAACTAAGTAGAAAAAATTAATTTCTCAAAATGAGAGAATAACAAGATTGATATTTTACAGTAGAATTTAGAGATTTACAGGAGAGATCTGATTATTAGATCAAGATGGTGATTTGATTTCGGGGATGAAAAAGGACTCAAAAATCAGCTGTATATATATCCATTATCAGTGTGAAAAAGTCAAGATACAAAACTAACCTTAGCAACATGATTTATAGTGGGGGTCGCAAGGGTTACCCAAAATGATTTGCTTCTGCAAATCAGTCGCAAAGGGAACCATAAATGGAATGCATTTGCACTTTTCCAAGAATTCATTCACACTTCCGGAGATATCATAATCCTTTAGTACATGCTGGGTAGATTTTACATCAATTAACCTAACTCTAATAGTAGTTATCTAGAATCATCAGTTTGAACCAAGTATTAATTCACAGCACCATCTCTTGAAGATTCATTTGTATCAGTATTGGTGACTTGAATCAAATTACCTCTGTCAGATTAATTTGGTAAGTTAAACTTTCTAATAATACTAAGTTTAAGTCTTCAACTCGAATCAAAATTCTAACACCCCCACTCAGACTTGAGCTGATTGCGTAGAGTCTGTTCCCATCAAAACTGCTCTGAATGTTTCCAACTTCAGAACGGGTAAGGACTTTGTGAAGATGTCCGCTGCCATTTTGTCTGTAGGAACGTAATGAATTGAAATAGTCCCATCGTCCGATTTGTCCCGAATGAGGTGAAACTTTGTCTCGATGTGCATGAAGGGGTTTTGGCAAAGTCTGATACAACTTTGGTTGTCCTCTCCAATTGCTATTGGACGTTTCCGTTGGATGCCAAAATCCTCTAGAAGTTGTTTCAGGTAGAGTGCTTCCTGAACTGCTGCTGCCATGCCCTCATATTCTGCTTCTAATGAAGAAAGAGCAACTTTGGCCTGCTTCTTGACACCCCAGCTGAGTGATGCGCCACGTCCGTTGAGCTTGAAGTAATAGCCCGTTGTTGATTTTCTGTCGTTCACATCTCCACACCAGTCTGCATCACTTTCCCCCAATAAATCATAACTAGCCTCTTTTGTGTAAGTAAGTTTTAAACTTTTTGAACCTTGAAGATATCACAGAAGTCGTTTTCCGCATAGCCAGTGTTGATTGGTAGGTGCGTTCATGTGCCTGGAAAAAATGTTGACTGTGAATTTGATGTCTGGCTTCGTCTGTTTGGCCTGATAAAGAAGTCCGCTTCTTCCTCTCCGTTCTGTGTCGTCTGAAGTTTTAAATTCAAATCAGCTGGAGTTCTTGAGGTTTTGCATTGATCCAATTGAAACCGCTCAAGCATTGTTTCTGTGTAGCATTTTTGGTTGACTGTGACTTTTCCTTCTTCTTGTCTGATTCTAAGGCCCAGAAACCAGTGTAGTCTCCCTCTGTCTTCCATGTGAAATGTTGCCTCTAGTGCCTTCTTGACATCGGAGATCACTGTCATACTTCTTGATGCTACTATGATGCCATCAACCCAGACCAAGATGAAGGTGTGATCCTCCAGCTCTGATCTTGCGAACAAGCAGTGAGCGTTCCTGCTTCTGGTGAACCCCTGTCTCAGTAGGAAGTTGGCAAGCTCTTTGTACCAGTTGTCAGCAGCCTGTTTCAAACCATAAATTGATTTATTTAGTGTACATACTGACTTCTCCCCATCTGATCCGATTTTACTAATTCCTGTGGCTGTTCAGATACACTTCTTCCTCGATTGGTGAATGTAGGAAAGCACTCTTGAAATCAAATTGATGCATCACATGGCCATGTTTCGCTGATAGCTGAAGTAGAATCCTGAATGTCTCTGGCTTAAAGGTAGGCGCAAAAGTCTCAAAGTAGTCCACTCCTTCCACTTGATTGAAACCTTTTGCCACATAGCGTGCTTTGTATTTGTCAACTTGACCGCTGTGTCCCAATTTCACTTTGTAGACCAATTTGCCCGGTATGACGTCCCTGTCTGTGTGTGGTCTCACTAGGTCCCAAGTCTCGTTGTCTTGGAGTGCCTTGACCTCGTCATTCATTGCCCGGTACCACTGGTCCCAGCTTGCTTGGTTTCGTAGACTGTTTTGGGTTCCACAAAGTTACCCTCAGTCACAGCAAGATGGGTCCTGACTTCTCCAAAAAATTGCGGACCATTCATTGTTCGTGTCCCTCGTCTGGGCTCTGCCCTGTCCGCTTGCTCCAGTGCCTCTTGAAAAAAGCCAACTGTCTGAGAGAAGTCCTCCGTTTCACTGTCTTCCAGTGACTCAGAGTCTCTGACACTCCCTCTTTTTGCAGTAAATTCTTCATCCAGTGCTGCTTCCTCAACATCTGAGGCATCTAGTCTCAGTGTCACTTCTTGAGTGTTCACGCTCTCTGTGTAATGTCACTCCTCCTTTATTGCAGTAGATGTGCCCTGCTCCTCTTTGTTGCCATCGTCTTGATGACCATCATCTGGGCGCCAGAACCCCAGTTGATGTGACCCCTCATCTAATAGATCGGGCGTCTCTGTGTTGTCAGGGATTGAGCCCACTTCGGACTCCTTGATGATCACATCTCGAACTGCCACAACCTTGCGTGTGTTGGCTACGTACACCAGGTATCCGTTGCCTCCTTCATTGTAACCAACAAACTTTCCTTCCAGTGCCTTTGGATCAAGTTTGGTGACATCTCTGTCCCGCTTCCTCATGAAGACTCTGCAACCAAAAATCGATAGTTTACTATTTGAAAGTTTAGGTTTTATACCTCGCATCAGCTCTGCTGGGCATTCTACTCGTCTCACAACCAAGTTCCTCATCCTTGTTGCGTGAAGAAATGCTGTCCCCACATCATCTTGGGATGTCCTGAGTCAATGAGCAAACATCTTGCCACCTCCAGCAGTGTTCTGTTGCACTTCTCAGCTAACCCATTCTGTTGTGGTGTCTCTGGTATGGTCTTCTCCTGTAGAATGCCTGCATCTAAGCAATATGTGTTGAACTGCTCTGAGAGAAACTCCTTCGCATTGTCTTGTCTCAGTTTCTTGGGCGTTTCCACATTGAGAACAAATTTCTTCAGGCTGGCCAGCGCTTCACTCTTTGCCTTAAGCAAGTCCACAGACACAAACTTCTTGTACTGGTCTGCAAACACAATGCAGAACCGGAACCCTAACAGTGACTCTACTCTGAAAGGTCTCATCACGTATGTGAACACCCTCTCCAACTTCTCCTCTGCTTGGGTCTCTACCACGCTTGGTTCTGGAGACTTTGTGATCTTGGCCAATGCACACACATTGCATACATCATCGAGATCCCCCACTGTCTCTGATGCTTTCCTGACCATATCCGCTTGATTCTAATGACCCAATCGTCAGTGCCACTTCCATGCACTGTAAAGTTTCACGCTGTTGGAACTCATCTTGAAATCTAGAACGCTGCAGGGAAAGTAAAACAATTTTTTTCTTGTGTTAGTTTTACCCGAGTTCCATTCTGGAGTTTTGTGCAGCTGTTTCCTTTCTCGAAAGTGAAGCTATTTCCCCACTCAGTGAATCTTGAGACTGATAGGAGGTTTGAAGAATAGTCCGGCACACACAAAATATTTTTGACTTTGCATTGGTATTCCCCTTTGTTTGAGGGTATGCTGGTCTTCACACAGCCTCTGCCTACCACTCAGGAAGCCTCTCCGTTGGGATTTCTGACCACTGATTGAATGGGCACAAAGTCCAGGAACGCATCGATGTTTGTCACTATGTGATCTGTACAACCACTGTCCACTAGCATGCCTGCTGTCTTCCACTGGGTAAGAGCTGCCCAGTATCCCTCGTCTGGTGAAGCCAATGTTGGACCCATTGCCAGTGACTCCTGTTTGCCTCCATCTCTTTGTCTCTTGCATTCCCTGTCTATCTGACCTTTCTCACCACACTTGCTGCACTGTGCTGTCTCTTTCCTCCTGCAGTCCTCGGCAAAGTGTCTAGAGATTCCACACACAAAGCGTTTTCCTTTCTTGGGTCCCTTCTTGAAGTCATGCTTCACTGCCAGTGCCACTGAACCACTTTGTCCCTTGTGCCTCTGTGCTGTGCTCTTATGGAAGTTCTGCAGCCTTTTCCTCAACTCTGTGAAGTTCGTTGCCGGGTTAAAGCTTCCTTTATAACAAAAACTTTTATACCTCATTGGCAGACCATTGAGGAGCAGGGCGTTGAAGAGGGTCTGAGACTGCTTCCCCTGCTTCTTGTAGCCTTGTGAGTAACTCCTGTCCTCTGATGATGAAGCTATCCAAATTCTCAGCATCCTCGAGCTGCAGTCGAGCAAGCTGTGCCACCAAAGTTGCCACTGTTGGCGTCTCCACACTCTGAAATCTCTCTTGCAAAAGCTTCCAAGCTTCTGCTCCATCTCCGATGCTGTCATCTCCCACACAGTCATGTCTCATCAGCATGAGGGTTGTTGCATCTAGAGTCAGTGACAGATGGCACCACACATTTTTCCGTTTCTGTTGCAGGGTCGTTGGGTTTCTCCTCTGTCCCAAGTAGTGATTTGTAGAGTCCCTTCGTCTGCATGATTGCCACAATCTTGGGCTCCAGAGTGGAAAGTCCTGTGCCTTTCCTGTGTAGGTCAGCAGCGTCACTGTCTTTTGATCCAACGTAGTTTGAGCAGGCAAAACAGTTGTGAAAAGAAAAGATAATAAGCAGAACAGGATTATGACTGTCAACAACAAAGTAGTTTTGTTTTAAAAATTAGTTTTCAGACTTAGAAAATTGCTAGGCCCATAACCTGTTGGGTAAATGGTTTTCGCAAGCGGAATAAAAAGGGTTTTTAAATAAGTAGAAAAAATTAATTTCTCAAAATGAGAGAATAACAAGAATGATATTTTACAGTAGAATTTAGAGATTTACAGGAGAGATCTGATTATTAGATCAAGATGGTGATTTGATTTTGGGGATAAAAAAGGACTCAAAATCAGCTGTATATATACCCATTATCAGTGTGAATATGTCAAGATACAAAACTAATCTTAGCACCATGATTTATAGTGGGGGTCGCAAGGGTTACCCAAAATGGTTTGCTTCTGCAAATCAGTCGCAAAGGGAACCATAAATGGAATGCATTTGCACTTTTCTAAGAATTCATTCACACTTCCGGAGATATCATAATCCTTTAGTACATGCTGGGTAGATTTTACATCAATTAACCTAACTCTAATAGTAGTTATCTAGAATCATCAGTTTGAACCGAGTATTGATTCACAGCACCATTTCTTGAAGATTCATTTATATCAGTATTGGTGACTTGAATCAATTTACCTCTGTCAGATTAATTTGGTAAGTTAAACTTTCTAATAATACTAAGTTTAAGTCTTCAACTCGAATCAGAATTCTAACATAGTCTAAATCTGTTTGTTATTAATACTGTCCATTGCATATCTCTATTAACACCCTAGTCGAGACCTGGAATTATTAAAAGACCGTCCTCGACAGATATTGGGTATGAAAAGACTGTCCTCGACAGATATTGGGTATGAAAAGAATTTGTCTGGACCCAATGTGATGTTCTGGAATTTGGCTGGAACTAAAGCAACCGTCCTAGAGTTTGGCTGGAACTAAAACACACGTCCTGGAATTTGGCTGGAACTAAACATACGTCCTGGAATTTGGCTGGAACTAAAAATACGTCCTGGAATTTGGCTGGATCAATATCAGTTGTTTTGGAATTTGCCAGCTCTTTTTTTTGGGAAACATAGAGAAATTAAATTGTCGATGAAAAACATAATTGTTGATAGAGTATTAAACTAAAAAAGCAAGGACATGCTACAACAAATGTCATTTGTTCAATCTAAAAAATTGGTCCACTCGGGTCAAGGTTTCACCGCTAAAAATTGCAAAAAGACGTGAGATTAGCAGTGAATTTGAATAAAAAGTGTAAGATTCGCGGTATATGCGATGAATGAGGCGAGAAAAATTTTTATGCGGTGAAATTATTTTCAACCCTTATACGGTAAAGAAGTTGTTTCCAGCGCTAAAAATTGCAGTTCTTACAAAAATTCACCGTTAAATTTACCGCTATTCCAAAAAAAAATAAGAAATTACCAATTTTGCTCATTTTTGGTGGGTATGCTCCCTTTTAGCCATAATTGGGGACGAAATAAAAAAATGGACTGAGCAAACCATTTTGGACAAGTTTTCAAGTACTTCCAAAAAAGTATCCGCGCTCGATGAGGCTTAATTTTTTCGATCACCGAACCTTGTTTTGGACACGAAATCGTCAATTTTAGTCCAATTGTAATCGTTTTTGGCGTGCAGGCTCCACTTTAGCCATAATTGGGGATGAAAAAAATGGACTGAGCGAACCATTTTGGACAAGTTTTCAAGTACTTCCAAAAAAGTATCCGCGCTCGATGAGGCTTAACTTTTTCGATCACCGAACCTTGTTTTGGACACGAAATCGTCAATTTTAGTCCAATTGTTCTCATTTTTGGTGTGCAGGCTCCAAGTTAGCCATAAATGGGGACGAAATAAAAAAAATGGACTGAGCGAACAATTTTGGACAAGTTTTCAATTACTTCCAAAAAAGTATCCGCGCTCGATGAGGCTTAACTTTTTCGATCACCGAACATTGTTTTGGACACGAAACCGTCAATTTTAGTCCAGTTTTGCTCATTTTTGGTAGGTATGCTCCACTTTAGCCACAACTGGTGATAAAATTAAAAAATCGGACTGACCAAACTAATTTGAACAAGTTTTTACCTAGTTCCAAAAAAGTATCTGAACTTTTTCTATCACCGAACATTCTTTTGGTGACCAAATCGTCAATTTTAGTCCAATTGTAATTGTTTTTGGTGTGCAGGCTTCATTTTAGCCATAATTGCGGATGAAATAAAAAAAATGGACTGTGCAAACCATTTTGGGCAAGTTTTCAATTACTTCCAAAAAAGTATCCGCGCTCGATGAGGCTTAACTTTTTCGATCACCGAATCTTGTTTTGGACATGAAATCGTCAATTTTAGTCCAATTGTTCTCATTTTTGATGGATATACTCCACTTTAGCCACAATTGGTGATAAAATTAAAAAATCGGACTGACCGAACTAATTTGGACAAGTTTTTACCTAGTTCCAAAAAAGTATCTTAATTTTTTTTATCACCGAACATTGTTTTGGTGACCAAATCCTCAATTTTAGTCCCATTGTGCTCATTTTTGGTGTGCAGGCTTCAATTTAGCCATAATTGGTGATGAAATAAAAAACTTGGACTGAGCAAACCATTTTGGGCAACTTTTCAACTGCTTCCAAAGAAGTATCCGCGCTCGATGAGGCTTAACTTTTTTAATCACCGAACATTGTTTTGGACACGAAATCGTCAATTTTAGTCCAATTGTGCTCATTTTTGGTGTGCAGGCTCCAAGTTAGCCATAAATGGGGACGAAATAAAAAAAATGGACTGAGCGAACAATTTTGGACAAGTTTTCAATTACTTCCAAAAAAGTATCCGCGCTCGATGAGGCTTAACTTTTTCGATCACCGAACATTGTTTTGGACACGAAACCGTCAATTTTAGTCCAGTTTTGCTCATTTTTGGTAGGTATGCTCCACTTTAGCCACAATTGGTGATGAATTTAAAAATTTGGACTGACCGAACTAATTTGGACAAGTTTTTATCTAGTTCCAAAAAAGTGTCTGAGCTTTTTCTATCACCGAACATTGTTTTGGTGACCAAATCGTCAATTTTAGTCCAATTGTGCTCATTTTTGGTGTGCAGGCTCCAAGTTAGCCATAAATGGGGACGAATTAAAAAAAATGGACTGAGCGAACAATTTTGGACAAGTTTTCAATTACTTCCAAAAAAGTATCCGCGCTCGATGAGGCTTAACTTTTTCGATCACCGAACATTGTTTTGGACACGAAATCGTCAATTTTAGTCCAGTTTTGCTCATTTTTGGTAGGTATGCTCCACTTTAGCCACAATTGGTGATGAATTTAAAAATTTGGACTGACCGAACTAATTTGGACAAGTTTTTATCTAGTTCCAAAAAAGTGTCTGAACTTTTTCTATCACCGAACATTGTTTTGGTGACCAAATCGTCAATTTTAGTCCAATTGTGCTCATTTTTGGTGGGTATGCTCCATTTTAGCCACATTTGGTGATGAAACTAAAAATTTGGACTGACCGGACTAATTTGGACAAGTTTTTGCCTAGTTCCAAAAAAGTGTCTGAACTTTTTCTATCACCGAACATTGTTTTGGTGACCAAATCGTCAGTTTTAGTACAATTGTGTTCATTTTCGGTAGGTATGCTCCATTTTAGCCATAATTGCGGATGAAATAAAAAAATGGACTAAGCAAACTATTTTGGACAAGTTTTCAACTACTTCCAAAAAAGTATCCGCGCTCGATGAGGCTTAACTTTTTCGATCACCGAGAATTGTTTTGGACACGAAATCTTCAATTTTAGTCCAATTGTGCTCATTTTTGGTGGGTATGCTCCACTTTAGCCACAATTGGTGATGAAATTAAAAATTTGGACTGACCGAAATAATTTCGACAAGTTTTTACCTAGTTCCAAAAAAGTGTCTGAACTTTTTCTATCACCGCACATTGTTTTGGTGACCAAATCGTCAATTTTAGTCCAATTGTGCACATTTTTGTTGGGTATGCTCCATTTTAGCCGTAATTGGGGATGAAATAAAAAAAATGGACTAAGCGAACCATTTTGGACAAGTTTTCAAGTATTTCCAAAAAAGTATCCGCGCTCGATGAGGCTTAACTCTTTCGATCACCGAACATTGTTTTGGACACGAAATCGTCAATTTTAGTCCAATTGTGCTCATTTTGGGTGGGTATGCTCCACTTTAGCCACAACTGGTGATAAATTTAAAAATTCGGACTGACCGAACTAATTTGGACAAGTTTTTAACCTAGTTCCAAAAATCAATCTGAATTTTTTGTATCACCGAACATTGTTTTAGTGACCAAATCGTCAATTTTAGTCCAATTGTGCTCATTTTTGGTGTGCAGGCTTCAATTCAGCCAGAATTAGGGATGAAATAAAAAAAAGGACTGAGCAAACCATTTTGGTCAAGTTTTCAATTACTTCCAAAAAAGTATCCGCTCTCGATGAGGCTTAAGGTGAAAAACGTTTGTTAATAACTTTTTGAAGAAGCCGTGTTAAAAACTCTACAATGGTCCATTTTATTGCTGTGTTATTGCAATTTTTGAATATCTGTAGTAGTAGTTAGTTATATTTTGATTTTTATACAAAACTTCAAAAATGTCTCGAGGTAAATTAAGAAAATGTCGACCTTCTTGAAAAACGTTTGTTAATAACTTTTTGAAGAGGCCAAGTTGAAAACTCTACATTAGCCTATTCTATTGCCGTGCTAGAGTAGCTTTTGACTTTGTGTAGTATTAGTTAGCAATCTTTCGTTTTTTATACAAAATTTCAAAGATATCTCTGAGTAAATGAAGAAAGTGTCAAATTTCTTTAAAAACATTTCTTAATAACTTCTTGACAAAGAGGAGTTAGAAAATCTATAATAGCCCATTTTGTTGCTGTGATATTGTACTTTTTGAAAATATACAGACGTTTGTCCGATTTGTTTTATTTCTAACCCAAAAATCCAAAAAAGCTGTTGATTTAGTGGCAAAAATTAGCTGTTTTTGTCGAACTTCGACTAAGTTTTCCCAATTAAAAGCAAAAAACATACAATTTTTTGGTATCATAATAAACTAGAGTTTACGGTTCCAATGACCATATAATTTGTTTTTTAAAGTAATGCCAAACAAGAGAATGCGAGGGCAATATAGAGGCCGAAATGAGGGTCGATTTTTGCGAAATTTTCAAATTTTCAAAGTTGTTTAGTTTAATAACTCTTTTGTCTCAAATCGATTTTACAAGTATGTTATATAATTTTCTTGCTCATTTAACACTCTTTACGAATATATAACGGTCGAAAAATTTCGGTTTAGTTTCAAGGCCTAACTTTTAGATTTTCCAAATATTAGTGAAAATTTTGGCAAAAATCGAGTTTTGATTAATTCGCTTTCCGAACAATTTTTTACACTTGGTTGCTGCTTCAGTTCATGCTGATTCCAAAACATATTCATTTTTTAAATTTGGTTCTGTAGTTTTCGAGATATAAGCCTTTTTCTGACACATACCATAGGCCCCCCAGTCCCAACGCGATCACGTCCCCCGCCCTCCCCCCCCCCACCACCACCACCAAACTTTTTTTTATATATCTCTATTATATGTCCAGTTGTAGAGCTTCTCGAATATATTACTTTTACCACTTTTTAATTTACATCATCTTTATAGCGGCTAACTGACATGGGGTAGTGAAATTTTCGTTCACGACGTCCTTCCGGTCACGTGACATGCTAATGCGTGCGCTGTCAGGTCAAGTGACAGCAAGGACGCTGTGACTGCAGGCGTCCGTACCTCGTCGAGGTAAGCATGTATAAAGATGAAAGTGTAATGAAATAGAAAGTTTCAAAAGGAAACAGACAGAGAGCGGCAAATATAGAATGCGTTGTAGTTGTACGGAACACATTTCAAGCACGTCGCGATAGATTAGTCAATCTTTGACCACACCAGAGGACGGAACCAGAGGAGCACGAGCACGTCCGGAGTGCGACCACAGCCAGAGCAGCACGTCGCGACACATATTTATAACCCATACAAAAGTTATATCGTTGGAAAGCTCTCGTCAAGGCGAACTTGATAGGCTTTATGACAGAACCCAATAAGGGCGTACTATAATATCTATACTATTTAATATCTATACCTGGTTCAGAGATAAAATGTAGAGGGGTTCAGAGAGTAAATGTAGAGGGTAAATTATATATGAAGCAGTGATGTCTATGTTCATTTTTTAATGCTTATTCAAGATTGCTAATGGATTTGCGCATCGGAGCGACTTATGTAAATAACTCTGCAGCACCACGGCGTTAGTCGGCGACTCTATCCTCAATGGCATATGTATATATAACTGTGTCGTCTATTCGTTGCCAGGCGGCGTAATTGCTGATTTCCATGAACTACTGCCAACGTTGCAGTCGTACAGGAACATAATTTTCTGTGCAGGAGGCAATAACTTGTCACACTTTGGAAATCCTGGTGAAACCCCACGTGCTGTTCTAGCGCAACTGACCAACTTTGTTACTGCCCTACGAGCACTGCCGAGAAACCCGAATGTAATAGTGTGCACAGTTTTGAAAAGGCTATACGTTACACATGACAGAATCCAAAGCTACAATTCACTAATCGCAGGCCAAAGAGACATTCGGTTTTTCAAATTGCACCAAGAGGTATGCAGGCCCAAGTGCTTCAATGATGATGGAATACATCTAAGCCACAAAGGCAAAACAACTATGGCTACAGCGCTAAAGAAGCTCATTCGAGAGAACAATCTCATATAATGTATACTGTTTGTTTTTTGTTATTTGCAAAGTAGATTTGTGATTTGTACTCTTGCAATTTGCTAACTTTGTGCTAACGAAATTCAATGCTTCTAAGTGAATAATTTTTGCTGGTACTTTGCCGGCATCCTAATTTAATTTTGAGCTCGTTTGCTCTTCTCCAAAAGTTCTGTCATTTCTGCCTGTACTTTGCAGGCTTTCAATTTAAATGCTTTAACATAGCGAGCAACCATTAAAAATTTTGATTACCGATAATTTTGCCTTGTCTTTGATTTATACTTAGTACTTTTTGTTGTATGAACAACCATTGTTTTACCTCCGTTTGCTGAATTCTTCTTATAGCTGCGAAGCTGTAAGCTGTGCGGAGCTATATTGCGGTGCTCTTGGTTTTTTTCGTCGTCTGACGCTTTTTTCATTTTACATTTGTTCACACAGCAAAGCTGTAAGTCAAATTTTCTGAATGATTTCCACTCAATAAAAGTACTTGCGCGCGTGACGTCACTTTTCAATCTCTCTAGCAAATGTTATAAGTTCATTTGCGTGATAAGATTTTGATCATTAATGACTTACCTCATTCAATAAAATGACTGCACTTTAAAAATTAAGTTTAATTTGAATTAGTTAAAGGTCAAAGGAACTCATGTGTACTATTGGTCCTTAATAAAAGGTTTCTGTGGAAGGAATTTTAACGTGCTTCTTAAATTTATCGCTGAATGTTTTTTAACTTAACTTTTGGAGCTGCGTCATTTTTTCAATCTAGATCTGTATCTGTTTCTATCTCTGTTATACTGCATGTAAGTCTATTCTTTTGCAGCTATTCCGGCAGTCTGCCGGCTATGTTTCTTTGAAGTGTAATTGTACAAGGTCCAGAATTAACTCCTACTGCCTCACCTTTTTTGCAATAGTTAGGATAATGAATAAGTAATTTGATGAGTGAGCTCTCAGATTCCCCAGTTGTTAAAATTTTTGCTCTACTTAGCTGTACTCATTTTATGTTGTAATTGCCTTCCTAATCCTGAGTAAGCATGAATTTAATGAATTGAAAATTGATGCTCAGTAAATCGCCGAAAACTGATAACTGTTTTAGATTTTTGGATCTGAAAGAAGCTTGTTCTAAATAACCTCTCAGGACAAAATTATGAGACAGTCTACCATCGCTTTTCGAAACAATAGCTTAGAATACAGTCTCCCTGAAAATGAAACATCTCTTCCTCAAACTCAAACTGAGTCGACAGAGACTTCTCGACTGAGAGTTAGAGTTTTCCAACTTGAGAGTGAAGTAGCAGCACTGAAAGTTAGAGTTAGAGAGCTTGAGAGGAAACTAACGGAAACAGTAGACTTGACACAGGACACCAGTTTTTCAACTACAATATCTGTTCACTCTTCGGATCAATCAACAGACTTAAATTTGCCAAATGGGGTTTGAGGTCGTTGTTGCTGAAGATGTAGCTTTTCGCCCTTAAATTGATTATAACCAATTAGAGTTTGTAAATTAGAACGTGTAAATTTAGTTTGCGATTGTTGATCTTCAATGCTTCTAAGTTAATTTTTGCCGGTACTTTGTCGGCATCTTAATTTGATTATCAGCTTGCTTGCTTTTCTCCAGCAGTTCTCTCATTTTTGCCTGTACTTTGCAGGCTTTCGTTTTAAATGATCTTATGTAGCAAGCAAACAACAAAAAATTTTATTAGAAATAGTTATTTGTTGTCTATGATTTATTCTTAGTACTTATTGATGTATGAGCAAGCAGTTTTACCGTATTTTTTTGTATTAATTTTGGTGTCTTTAAAGTTATGAAAACTTTGCCTGAGACTTCTTAATCTGTGTTACAAATTTATGTACTTGAAATGTTTTGAACAGTTTCTCAATTTTGGAATTACTGAATCTCCAATTGTTTTTCCTTCCAAGCATTTAAACGGCACCACTTCTTGCAGACGTTGTAGCTAAAAAAGCGTTTTCTTCTCCTGCGCGCTGGCCGCTCACAAAAGTATGGTTCTAGGAATATTCGATATAGTTATTGCCTTTGACTGAAATGAATTTAGCTGGTACTTTGTTGGCTTCCTAATTAATTCTTTTATCTCTTTTATCGGTTACTTTTCTCTTATGTAAATGAAAAATCGGAAAGGCTCTGCGCTACGTTTTTTAGACTCA
This sequence comes from Convolutriloba macropyga, assembly GCF_964194025.1. NCBI lineage: Eukaryota > Metazoa > Xenacoelomorpha > Acoela > Convolutidae > Convolutriloba > Convolutriloba macropyga. Next base: position 303,467 of record NC_134469.1, read on the forward strand.
ACAAAATTTTTCCGAAGTAAACTTCAGATTTGTTAACTGAAAATGCCGCGAAGTCAGCGAACCATCAAGGCGCCTCAGTTTTCCTCTGGGTCCGATGATGATGCCCGAAGGCAGTTAAGAAAATATAACATCAATACTTCGTTCTTGTTTTCTTACGACGGCGATAAACCTTTTGTTTGTAAAGCCGAATCCAAGTCTTGGCCGATGGGTCTTCACCTGGATGATAAATTGAGCCTGAGGGAGAAGGAACCAATCCGAATTTTTGTAGGTTCTGTACCCACTGATGCGATCTTGATTCGAAAAGGGCCTTCAAAGCTAATTGCCAAGCTGAAAAAGGAAATGCAAGATCTGTATAATAAACGACATGGGCTGCCAACACAGACAATTGACGAGGAGCTTGATGAAGACGTTGAAAGCCCAATTGAAGACGACGGCTCACAAATTCCACAATCAAACGTCGGTTTGGCGGAAATTGATCCGCAACAGTCGCAAATTTCAAATGTTGGTGGGGAAAACGAGCTCAGCCCTAGCACGCCTGTTTTGTTAAAAGAACCAGTTTTTATGCCTGAGCAGATAAATTGTATGTCTGGGAACTGTGACGGAGTAGAGTTTGCCCGATTTCTTGAAGGCCATGAAAAGCGGATAAGCAAGGCAAAGGGTGCTTTTGTGTTGCTAAAGAAGAAAGGCGATAAGAAAAGAAGGAAAATCTGTCAGGAATACGATGAGCATGTAAGTGTAAGTCATAGATGGAGACATAAGTAAAATTAAAAAAAGTCGTTTGCATTTAAAGTACAATTTTTCACAAGTTTCCCGAAACCGCGTTGTTTTTGTGTTCTCTGAATTATGTTTTTTGCAAAAATTGTTGAATATTAATTAGGCTGAGGAGCTGGAGGAAATACTTGAGCTCCATGCTCGCGGCTTTCAAAGTGAGGACATGCACGCAAACTTACTGGAGCAGCATCCAGTGAAAAGCGTCAAGCATTTGGGGGAGGATCTTATGAGCAAACTAAAGGCAAATTCATACCCTTCTAAACTTGGCAGGGAGTTGCGTCGTCAACTGTTTGGGGAAGATGGCTTAGTGAATGACATGATCGATGCTGAGCACTCGACAAGAAGAGTTGACGCTGATCCAATGCTTGTCCGAAAATTTTTTGGTTTGTTTTATATGTAGCATCCACGCCTTGTTCTCAACTTGTTCAGTTGTAAATTGATGGATTAACATTTGATGTAGCCCTAGTTTTGTTTGTAGTTTTCTAAACGCACAATTACTTTATACGAAATGCTCTCGAACAACTTCTGCAACAATTCTCGTTGTCGTGCGTGTTTTGGATGAAAAGTTTCGACATCTTTTGTGTATTATTGCTACTAGATGCTTTAAAACAGGCGTCCACCTTTTTCCGGCAGTCGATAAAAGTAGTGCAGTTGTCTATCAGCCCTCTTTTCTTGAAGCATTTAAACATTAAACCTTAAGGACTCTACCTCTAAGTTCGATAGCGCATCACCCACAAGTCTTTTGTTTTAGATGTCGTCCATCAGAAGTACCCGATAACCCCTCGGTTGGCTTATCGCAAAGCGCGAGACAGTGCTAATCAAGCTGGACGGGAGAGGAAGGCCTATTTGAGGAGAGCAGTTACAACAGCGGGGGAGATTTGAGATTTCGATTAAAAACCTGAACACTATTTTTCATTCTCTAGTCTTTCTGCTGGTACTTTGCCGGCATGTTTGACAGAACTCGGACGATCTGAACCGCAATTTTTTTTCTGAGATAGTTGTTATTTTAGCTTTGGTTGCATAATTTTGTTTGCCTTCCCAGAATTAAGTCCCCCGACTCATTAAACATAGTTTTCAAGCTCTAGCCTTTCTGCTGGTACTTTGCCGGCATGTTTGACATAACTCGGACAATCCGAACCGCAATTGTTACCCTCTGAGATAGTTGTTAATTTAGTTTTGGTTACTTAAATTTAATTGCCTTCCCAGATTTAAGTCCTCGACGCATCTAAACATAGTTTTCAAGCGGTAGTCTTTCGGATGTTGTCGGCAGTTGTGACATACTCAAATCCAAATTGCGATAGCTGATGTTGGAGATAGGTGCTAATTTGATTTTGTTAATGCAATTTTACGCTTTCCTTGATTTAGGTCTCCCGATACATCTGATAAGTTTTGTTTATTTAGTTTTTTAAATTGGGAATTAATTGCAAAAATAGAAAACCCGTCTCGTTAACGACCATTAAAGCTTCCTGCTCGTTTTCATTTTACAAGCGGTTTCTTAAGTTAATGCGAGGTTTTTAGATTTTGCTGTTTATTAAGCTGTGCACAAGAAATGGACCAAAGTAATAGTTGGTTGGTACTATCACTTGCGAAAGACGATTTAAGAGTTATAAAAGTTGATGACAGCATGTGGGGCAATGTCTCTATCATTGATCGCTTGTGTACGGCTGAAAATGATGTCATTGAATTGATCCCTGAGGGCCTACCAAAGAGTTATGGTGTCATAAAACAAGGTTTTGGTTCTCTTGAAAAAGAATACGAGGAGACAAGAAAAAGGGTTTTCGGAACAAGTGTTCAATCAACTTCAAAAAATGCACAAAGTAAAATCAGTGAAGCAGGACTACTAGATAATTGTGAAGCAGGACCATCCTATAGCAACGAACACTGTGAAGAGTCAATTGCCATTGACGACAATGTCAACGTTGAGGTAATACTTTGAACAATTCGTAGCATTTTTTAGTTGCTTTTTCGAGTGTTTCTTTGTTCCAAATGTTAGATTGTTTTCTTTCCGAGTAGTTTGCTCGGATCTGTTGACTACATTTCGGTAAAAGATTAAAGAAAATTTCCTTGTAATACCGAAGCTCGTTACTTTTGTTGGTGATAGTGATTTTAGCAAATCTTTTACGTAACTTAGATTATCTTTCAATAGTTGAGTGTAATAAATCATTTCATTACTTCGGAGACTGTTCAAGATGTTTTTTGCAACTTCATCGCTCTCTGATCGTGTTAATGGTTAAGACCGCGTTTCAAACGTCGAGTTTGCTGGGCTTTTTTGCTAGCATGTTTTTTTTTCTGTAGTGTTGCCAGATGCATAAAGACATCGCCAAGAGATGCCTCAACATTGAAAATCAAGTTCACGAAATGAGCGAAGTTCTGGAAGCTTCTGTGTCAGAGAGTAACAACAAAATGACGAAAATGAAACTTCAATTAAGTGGTGTTGTGAGTACTTTTGAAACCAAATTATTCTGGCCCGTAAGTTTCTTAAGCAAGACTCATTTTGCATATATTTTTTAATCAGCAGAGGTTGTAAGATCTTTTCGAATGATAGATTTGAAAAAAGTGAAGCCCATTTCAACCGGGAAAACGAAAAACTTCTTACGTAAGAGTAGAGGTAGGAACGTGCGAAAGCTCAGCGAAATTCAATCGTTCATGTATGTTTTTAGTACTTCTCTAATAATGTAGAGCATTTACTACAGGTCTCAAGAGCCATGAAGTTGTTTGATCCAATGGAAGAGCAAGTTGAGGAAATGGAAGAGTTGGATGATGAAATGGAATTTGAAGATGCTGAGCTTCTCTGTGATATTGAGACGGAACCACCAATTCAGTATGGAGAAGGAGGACGAAACCTAGATACAATTTACATTGGTCATCAACCCCTCAAGTTTGGTCTTGCACTGAGAACGTGGGTTTTTGGCAGGGATGGCCTATCAAGAGAAATGATAATGCCGCAGCGACAAAGCACTAGAGTCAGGGCTCCAAGAGAAAAAGTTCTAACATTTTTAAGTAATTACTATTTTAGAAATCACTTTTTTATGTTTTTAGCTTCCTCTTTGTTTTTCAGTTATTCTTATCCGAAGCTCTTGTTATTAGTCTTTACGAGTAATTTGCTCGTATCTCAAGTTTAAAATTGGTGAAATCTAACCTGTTATAAGAACAAATGCCAATTCATTTCGTTATGTTCACAGGGGCTGTACAGAGAAAATTTCCTCGGGCCCGTTACCCAAATGCCAGAAAGGAAGCTGTCAACGCAGCTAATAAAGCAGGGTTGAACGCAAGAGCGAGAGTTGGTCAACGTGGTCAATACAGCCAACAGTGTAAAGACCAGAAAAAGGCTTTGAGAAAAAATAAGAAACAAGGAAGTCAATAAAGAGCGTCCTCGGACAGTTTAGAGCGAAATGCTCTCAAATGTTATTCTATGATTTAACTGAAAATTGCTTTTACGTATAGTCGAGTTGTTAAATTGGTTTATCCGTGGCTATCTTTCAGAACTGTGCTAATATTTTGCTGGCACGTAAATCAATTTCTTGGGCTTGAAGAACTAAGTTCTATCATTGTGAGGACAAAGATGTTTTGTGCGTTTGCTAGGAGGTTGGACCCGTATAACTTTATAATTAATGAGCTAATGTGAAGTCAGATTAAGGCGTATTTAATACCCTGCTCCATTCTACGAGTTTATGACTAAATGATTTTTATATTGTTCAATGTTTAATTTCTTGTGTTATGAAGAGGAATGTCTCGGGAATTTAACCCATCTACAAGTATGTTTTGCCCACAGGGGCTCCAATTTTATTATAGCTTCTATGTGTTGATTAGTCATTAGTTGAAGTGCTGTGATACTGAATCCCGAGAAACTTCAAATTTACAATTCCAGAGTTTATCTGAAAAAAGTTTGTAATTTCTTATTTAATCGATCCTACAAATTGATGTCTTCGATTGTTTTGAGCGTCTAGGTTTTGAGTTTTCACAAATGATCGGTTTCTCCGAAAGTAAGCTGATAGTTTTTCTGGAAGTTAAAGCTCTGAAAATTCGATTGATTGTGCGTCATTTCGTATAAAATTTTCAAATTTTCTTATGTTTGACAGCGGAGATTTTATGGTAGAATTTGAACTTAGTTCTGAGTTTTTCATGCTCAGCTTGAGTTGCTAGTGCCTTTTTGATGCTAGTACGTTTTAGTTGCTAGCGGCTTTTAGTTAATAGATTTTCAACTCTAATGTCGGCTTGACCGTTCGAGCGTTCGTTTGTCAGTTGAGAACATTCTGTCGGCCCTTAATCACTTTTAATGTTTTCAGTTTCGATATCTTTGATTGTCAATGAGTTTGTTTGAGTTCCTTGCTCAAGCTGAAGGGTATTTGTCGCTCAAGTTTCTCTCAGAATTCAGCAATCAGCCTAAAACTTTGACAGACTTGTGGCCTAAAGATAGGTTTGATAAGGAATTGAAAGAAAATCGAGTTTTCAAACAAATATATAAAGACCTTGAAGATGCCTACGTTGCCGCTAAAGACTTTGGATTAAATATAGAGCCCGACAGTTTCGGAGGTTTTTGCTTGCGTAATAAAACAGGGCACACTATTAAAACCGGAGAAATCATGAGTGCTGTCGGTTTGATAGCAAAACTACCAGCTGGATGGGATCTAAACAATTGGTCTGTAATGCAAGGTGATAAACTTCTCGTTGGTGTAGCACGCTGGGCAAATCACTCTTGTCGCGCTAATTGTGATTATTATATGAAAGGAGGATTTCGTGGAAGACATTGTGTCAGGCTCCGTGCTCTTCGTCCAATTCCACCTAATGAAGAGCTCTGTACTTTTTATAACGAAGACGTTTTTGGGGTAGGAAATTGCGATTGTCTATGTGGGCATTCTGATCTGCATGCCAAAAACAATGAGAAAAATTTGACGCAAATAAAAAAGTTCAGACGATCTCTGCCGAGAATTCAAGTTGTTGAAGAGAAGTCTTCGACAAATGAGTTGCAAAGTTTCATTCAGTTTTTTGATGAGGGTTCAAACCTAAGCATTCAGTCATTCAAAGACGACAAAATTAACCAAGTTTTAGTGCCGAACGTGCTATCAGATGATAATTATGAGTTTTTGTCGCAATATAAAGAAGTGGAAGAGTTGGATCAGACAGAAGAAGAAATTTTGCCCTCTCGCGAAGATGCATCTAGTGATGAAAATTTAAGTAACTCAGATGAAGACGTAGGGAATTTTAGTGGAGAAACATCACAACAGGCAGTAACAACTCTGCAACAGCATGAAGAAAAAATCTCTGAAATGATACCTGTTTCATCCGGCAACTTAGCTGCTTCAATTCTTTCGATTGTGGCACAATATAATGGACCGGATCTACTTTTGATTGATCTTCTGAAAAGAGATCAGGCCTTATTTGGTTCGAACTGTGTTGCACCCAGAACGCTTCTCAAACAATTGAAACAAGAATCTGAAACGCTTTTGCATTCAAAAAAGATCATTGACGAGGGAGAAATTGTTTTTTTGAACTTTCGAGTCACCTTATGTGAAATTGTTGAGCAGAATGTTTCAAAAATAGTGAGTCACGCTGAAAACAAAATTTCAGGTACAGATATTAGACTACCACAGCTGAAGATAGACAACAATTTTGTTGAGATAATACTTGTTATAAATTGTGATGGCGCATCCGTTTCCAAGTCTCCAGCCACATCAGCGTGGCCTCTGTTTATTGCTATAGCAGACCTACCGCCGATTTTACGTCAATCTTTTAAAAACATTGCTCTGGCTGCACTCTTTGTGGGAGTTGGTCATCCCAACTTTAATGATATTTTTGATTATCTGAAGACAGAACTAGCTGTGGTAGAAAAAGTAAGATTTCAAAACAGAAGCATCAAAGTAAAGTTTTGTCCCCTCTTCTTCTTATCAGACCTAATCGGAAAATCCAAAGTTTTGAACATGAAGCAATGCAATGGATACTATGGCTGTACCATATGTAAGCAACGAGGGTATCATAAGAATGGAGCGCATTTTTACCCGCATGATGAAAAAATTGAATTGAGATCTCTCGATTCATACTTAGATAATCTTCGTGCTTTAGAAGATGGCAGTCAGGAACGCCTAAAAGCAAAACATGGTCGCTACTCTGATTTCGAAATTTTGACACAAGGGGTGAAAGGTCGGAGTTCAATTTTCTCGGTCATTCCTAATCAGCCTCTCACTTCGCCGATTGATGTCATGCATCAGCTGATGTTAGGTGTTTCAAAAGACCTTCTATCTTTTTATTACGTTAGACTACGAACAGACAGAAAGACGGAACTTAATGATATCTTACGCAAAGTTGAAGCTCCCAAGGAGTTTACGAGAAAAATTCGACCGTATAGTGAGTTGTCCAATTTCAAAGCCAAGGAGTTCAAAATTCATCTACTCTACTTGGCACCGGTTCTTTTCCCAAGTTTTTTTTTGGGGAGGATCGATTGAGCGATGCTGATGACTTGAATAAGCTTGTCTTTGCTGTTCGAGTTTTATATGATAGGGCAGAAGAAATCAAATTATGCGACGAGCTGTTGAACGAATTTTGCTTAAGTATGAGCGAAAAAACAGGCAAATTTGAATCTATAAACTTTCATTTGCTCCGACACCTTGCGTAGCAAGCTAAAAGTTATGGCCCCCTCTTCACAACATCCGCATCGATGTTTGAAAGCGCAAATCATTGGCTGATTGCTCCCCTGACGGGTACTGTAAATCATTGCGAACTGATGACTTCCAGGTTCTTGAGACGAAGAGTTTTGTCTGGATTAAACCTAATAGACGAAAATTTGGGCCAATTTTTCCCTGATGGTCAGAAAAAGCTTTCAACGATAGCTTTGGTTTCGTAGAGTCAAAAGTTTCCGAGGAATTTAGAAACAAAAATCTAGTTCGCGTTTGTTCTGCCGAATGAAAATTCTGACATTTTATTTATCATCAACTGCTTATTGTAGAGGAAGAGCTGCTGATAGATTCGTGTCTGTCGAAATAAATGAAACTTTTGTTGGCGAGGTCAGTTTTTTTTCGAAGAAGATGGCATTCAAGGATTATTTCTGAGAATTTTTGATATTAAAAAGCGTCTCAGATTGCTGAAAAATCGTCAGCCAGTACCGTGTCCAGTTTTTGGATACGTTGTGAAAGAAAGCGATAAGATTATTCGATTTCCTACTAAAGCAAATTCGAACAAACTTTTTCCAATCTATTTAGAAGACGAGTTAACTCTTGTAACAATGTTGAGGCACTTTGAGCACGATTAGCGATACTTAAACTAAAGTTGTTGCAAAAACTTTGGTTTCTTTGATTGTTAACAGATCAGATTTTTCCATATGTTTGGTACTTTGCCAACTTTAACTGTTCTTCTTTAGTATAATTAATTCAATTTGCACTCAATATTTTTGTTTTTCTAAAATTAATCAACGTACAAGTCTCATTTTTGTGTACATTCTAGTCCAAAAAAAATTGGTGTAGTAAATCATAAAAAGTTTCTCAATTGAGGTTTATCGGTCATTTGAAAATTTTATTTTAAGACGTCTTTTTAATAGCCGCGAAGCGATAGCGGCTATTATTGGGGACATCGTGGTTTTTTTTAATTTGTAGGAGTCCAACTTTTTGTTTGGGTCCTCGTGCAAAAACAATTTTTGGTTTAGCTTGTATAGAAAAAAAGTTAGTCTCTTAGTTGAGTTTTTCGCTTATTTGAAAATTTTATTTTAAAACGTCTTTTTTTTCAATCGGATCTTAGAGTTGTCGAAAGCTAACGAAAAGCAACGTAGGAGTCCCACTTTTTGTGTGGGTCCTAGTGCAAAAACAATTTTTGGTTTAGCTTGTATAGAAAAAAAAGTTAGTTTCTTAGTTGAGTTCTTCGCTTATTTGAAAATATATTTTTTAAAAACGTCTTTTTTTTCAATCTGATCTTAGAGTTGTCGAAAGCAAACGAAAACCAACGTAGGAGTCCCACTTTTTGTGTGGGTTCTAGTGCAAAAACAATTTTGGGTTTAGCTTGCATAGAAAAAAAGTTAGTCTCTTAGTTGAGTTTTCGCTTATTTGAAAATTTTATTTTAAAACCGCTTTTTCTTCAATGGGATCTTAGAGTTGTCGAAAGCTAACGAAAACCAACGTAGGAGTCCCACTTTTTGTGTGGGTCGTAGTGCAAAAACAGTTTTTAGTTTAGCTTGTATAGAAAAAAAGTTGGTCTCTTAATTGGATTTTTCGCTTATTTGAAAATTTTATTTTAAAACCGCTTTTTCTTCAATCGGATCTTAGAGTTGTCGAAAGCTAACGAAAACCAACGTAGGAGTCCCACTTTTTGTGTGGGTTGTAGTGCAAAAACAATTTTTGGTTTAGCTTGTATAGAAAAAAAGTTGGTCTCTTAGTTGGATTTTTCGCTTATTTGAAAATTTTATTTTAAAACCGCTTTTTCTTCAATCGGATCTTAGAGTTGTCGAAAGCTAACGAAAACCAACGTAGGTGTCCTATTTTTTGTGTGGGTCGTAGTGCAAAAACAATTTTTGGTTTAGCTTGTATAGAAAAAAAGTTGGTCTCTTAGTTGGATTTTTCGCTTATTTGAAAATTTTATTTTAAAACGTCTTTTTTTTCAATCGGATCTTAGAGTTGTCGAAAGCTAACGAAAAGCAACGTAGGAGTCCCACTTTTTGTGTGGGTCCTAGTGCAAAAACAATTTTTGGTTTAGCTTGTATAGAAAAGAAAGTTAGTCTCTTAGTTGAGTTCTTCGCTTATTTGAAAATATATTTTTTAAAAACGTCTTTTTTTTCAATCTGATCTTAGAGTTGTCGAAAGCAAACGAAAACCAACGTAGGAGTCCCACTTTTCGTGTGGGTTCTAGTGCAAAAACAATTTTGGGTTTAGCTTGCATAGAAAAAAAGTTAGTCTCTTAGTTGAGTTTTCGCTTATTTGAAAATTTTATTTTAAAACCGCTTTTTCTTCAATGGGATCTTAGAGTTGTCGAAAGCTAACGAAAACCAACGTAGGAGTCCCACTTTTTGTGTGGGTCGTAGTGCAAAAACAGTTTTTAGTTTAGCTTGTATAGAAAAAAAGTTGGTCTCTTAATTGGATTTTTCGCTTATTTGAAAATTTTATTTTAAAACCGCTTTTTCTTCAATCGGATCTTAGAGTTGTCGAAAGCTAACGAAAACCAACGTAGGAGTCCCACTTTTTGTGTGGGTTGTAGTGCAAAAACAATTTTTGGTTTAGCTTGTATAGAAAAAAAGTTGGTCTCTTAGTTGGATTTTTCGCTTACTTGAAAATTTTATTTTAAAACCGCTTTTTCTTCAATCGGATCTTAGAGTTGTCGAAAGCTAACGAAAACCAACGTAGGTGTCCTATTTTTTGTGTGGGTCGTAGTGCAAAAACAATTTTTGGTTTAGCTTGTATAGAAAAAAAGTTGGTCTCTTAGTTGGATTTTTCGCTTATTTGAAAATTTTATTTTAAAATCGCTTTTTCTTCAATCGGACCTTAGAGTTGTTGAAAGCTAACGGAAACCAACGTAGGAGTCCCACTTTTTGTGTGGGTCGTATTGCAAAAACAATTTTTGGTTTAGCTTGAATAGAAAAAAAGTTGGTCTCTTAGTTGGATTTTTCGCTTATTTGAAAATTTTATTTTAAAACCGCTTTTTCTTCAATCGGATCTTAGAGTTGTCGAAAGCTAACGAAAACCAACGTAGGAGTCCCACTTTTTGTGTGGGTCGTAGTGCAAAAACAATTTTTGGTTTAGCTTGTATAGAAAAAATTTGGTTTCTTAGTTGGATTTTTCGCTTATTTGAAAATTCTATTTTAAAACCGCTTTTTCTTCAATCGGATCTTAGAGTTGTCGAAAGCTAACGAAAACCAACGTAGGAGTCCCACTTTTTGTGTGGGTTGTAGTGCAAAAACAATTTTTGGTTTAGCTTGTGTAGAAAAAAAAGTTATTCTCTTAGTTGAGTTTTTCGCTTATTTGAAAATATATTTTTTAAAAACGTCTTTTTTTTCAAACTGATCTTAGAGTTGTCGAAAGCAAACGAAAACCAACGTAGGAGTCCCACTTTTTGTGTGGGTTCTAGTGCAAAAACAATTTTGGGTTTAGCTTGCATAGAAAAAAAGTTAGTCTCTTAGTTGAGTTTTCGCTTATTTGAAAATTTTATTTTAAAACCGCTTTTTCTTCAATCGGATCTTAGAGTTGTCGAAAGCTAACGAAAACCAACGTAGGAGTCCCACTTTTTGTGTGGGTCTTAGTGCAAAAACAATTTTTGGTTTAGCTTGTATAGAAAAAAAGTTGGTCTCTTAGTTGTATTTTTCGCTTATTTGAAAATTTTATTTTAAAACCGCTTTTTCTTCAATCGGATCTTAGAGTTGTCCAAAAGCTAACGAAAACCAACGTAGGAGTCCCACTTTTTGTGTGGGTCGTAGTGCAAAATTAATTTTTGGTTTAGCTTGTATAGAAAAAAAGTTGGTCTCTTAGTTGGATTTTTCGCTTATTTGAAAATTTTATTTTAAAACCGCTTTTTCTTCAATCGGATCTTAGAGTTGTTGAAAGCTAACGGAAACCAACGTAGGAGTCCCACTTTTTGTGTGGGTTGTAGTGCAAAAACAATTTTTGGTTTAGCTTGTATAGAAAGAAAAGTTGGTCTCTTAGTTGGATTTTTCGCTTATTTGAAAATTTTATTTTAAAACCGCTTTTTCTTCAATCGGATCTTAGAGTTGTCGAAAGCTAACGAAAACCAACGTAAGAGTCCCACTTTTTGTGTGGGTCGTAGTGCAAAAACAATTTTTGGTTTAGCTTGTATAGAAAAAAAGTTGGTTTCTTAGTTGGATTTTTCGCTTATTTGAAAATTTTATTTTAAAACCGCTTTTTCTTCAATCGGATCTTAGAGTTGTCGAAAGCTAACGAAAACCAACGTAGGAGTCCCATTTTTTGTGTGGGTCGTAGTGCAAAAACAATTTTTGGTTTAGCTTGAATAGAAAAAAAGTTGGTCTCTTAGTTGGATTTTTCGCTTATTTGAAAATTTTATTTTAAAACCGCTTTTTCTTCAATCGGATCTTAGAGTTGTCGAAAGCTAACGGAAACCAACGTAGGAGTCCCACTTTTTGTGTGGGTCGTAGTGCAAAAACAATTTTTGGTTTAGCTTGTATAGAAAAAAAGTTGGTCTCTTAGTTGGATTTTTCGCTTATTTGAAAATTTTATTTTAAAACCGCTTTTTCTTCAATCGGATCTTAGAGTTGTCGAAAGCTAACAAAAACCAACGTAGGAGTCCCACTTTTTGTGTGGGTCGTAGTGCAAAAACAATTTTTGGTTTAGCTTGTATAGAAAAAAAGTTGGTTTCTTAGTTGTATTTTTCGCTTATTTGAAAATTTTATTTTAAAACCGCTTTTTCTTCAATCGGATCTTAGAGTTGTCGAAAGCTAACGAAAACCAACGTAGGAGTCCCACTTTTTGTGTGGGTTGTAGTGCAAAAACAATTTTTGGTTTAGCTTGTATAGAAAAAAATTGGTCTCTTAGTTGGATTTTTCGCTTATTTGAAAATTTTATTTTAAAACCGCTTTTTCTTCAATCGGATCTTAGAGTTGTCGAAAGCTAACGAAAACCAACGTAGGAGTCCCATTTTTTGTGTGGGTCGTAGTGCAAAAACATTTTTTGGTTTAGCTTGTATAGAAAAAAAGTTGGTCTCTTAGTTGGATTTTTCGCTTATTTGAAAATTTTATTTTAAAACCGCTTTTTCTTCAATCGGATCTTAGAGTTGTCGAAAGCTAACGGAAACCAACGTAGGAGTCCCACTTTTTGTGTGGGTCGTAGTGCAAACACAATTTTTGGTTTAGCTTGTATAGAAAAAAAGTTGGTCTCTTAGTTGGATTTTTCGCTTATTTGAAAATTTTATTTTAAAACCGCTTTTTCTTCAATCGGATCTTAGAGTTGTCGAAAGCTAACGAAAACCAACGTAGGAGTCCCACTTTTTGTGTGGGTCGTAGTGCAAAAACAATTTTTGGTTTAGCTTGTATAGAAAAGAAGTTGGTTTCTTAGTTGGATTTTTCGCTTATTTGAAAATTTTATTTTAAAACCGCTTTTTCTTCAATCGGATCTTAGAGTTGTCGAAAGCTAACGAAAACCAACGTAGGAGTCCCACTTTTTGTGTGGCTCGTAGTACAAAAACAATTTTTGGTTTAGCTTGTATAGAAAAAAAGTTGGTCTCTTAGTTGGATTTTTCGCTTATTTGAAAATTTTATTTTAAAACCGCTTTTTCTTCAATCGGATCTTAGAGTTGTCGAAAGCTAACGAAAACCAACGTAGGAGTCCCATTTTTTGTGTGGGTCGTAGTGCAAAAACAATTTTTGGTTTAGCTTGTATAGAAAAAAAGTTGGTCTCTTAGTTGGATTTTTCGCTTATTTGAAAATTTTATTTTAAAACCGCTTTTTCTTCAATCGGATCTTAGAGTTGTCGAAAGCTAACGGAAACCAACGTAGTAGTCCCACTTTTTGTGTGGGTCGTAGTGCAAAAACAATTTTTGGTTTAGCTTGCATAGAAAAAAGTTGGTCTCTTAGTTGGATTTTTCGCTTATTTGAAAATTTTATTTTAAAACCGCTTTTTCTTCAATCGGGTCTTAGAGTTGTCGAAAGCTAACAAAAACCAACGTAGGAGTCCCACTTTTTGTGTGGGTCGTAGTGCAAAAACAATTTTTGGTTTAGCTTGTATAGAAAAAAAGTTGGTTTCTTAGTTGGATTTTTCGCTTATTTGAAAATTTTATTTTAAAACCGCTTTTTCTTCAATCGGATCTTAGAGTTGTCGAAAGCTAACGAAAACCAACGTAGGAGTCCCACTTTTTGTGTGGGTCGTAGTGCAAAAACAATTTTTGGTTTAGCTTGTATAGAAAAGAAGTTGGTTTCTTAGTTGGATTTTTCGCTTATTTGAAAATTTTATTTTAAAACCGCTTTTTCTTCAATCGGATCTTAGAGTTGTCGAAAGCTAACGAAAACCAACGTAGGAGTCCCACTTTTTGTGTGGCTCGTAGTACAAAAACAATTTTTGGTTTAGCTTGTATAGAAAAAAAGTTGGTCTCTTAGTTGGATTTTTCGCTTATTTGAAAATTTTATTTTAAAACCGCTTTTTCTTCAATCGGATCTTAGAGTTGTCGAAAGCTAACGAAAACCAACGTAGGAGTCCCATTTTTTGTGTGGGTCGTAGTGCAAAAACAATTTTTGGTTTAGCTTGTATAGAAAAAAAGTTGGTCTCTTAGTTGGATTTTTCGCTTATTTGAAAATTTTATTTTAAAACCGCTTTTTCTTCAATCGGATCTTAGAGTTGTCGAAAGCTAACGGAAACCAACGTAGTAGTCCCACTTTTTGTGTGGGTCGTAGTGCAAAAACAATTTTTGGTTTAGCTTGCATAGAAAAAAGTTGGTCTCTTAGTTGGATTTTTCGCTTATTTGAAAATTTTATTTTAAAACCGCTTTTTCTTCAATCGGGTCTTAGAGTTGTCGAAAGCTAACGAAAACCAACGTAGGAGTCCCACTTTTTGTGTGGGTCGTAGTGCAAAAACAATTTTTGGTTTAGCTTGTATAGAAAAAAAGTTGGTTTCTTAGTTGGATTTTTCGCTTATTTGAAAATTTTATTTTAAAACCGCTTTTTCTTCAATCGGATCTTAGAGTTGTCGAAAACTAACGAAAACCAACGTAGGAGTCCCACTTTTTGTGTGGGTCGTAGTGCAAAAACAAATTTTGGTTTAGTTTGTATAGAAAAAAAGTTGGTCTCTTAGTTGGATTTTTCGCTTATTTAAAAATTTTATTTTAAAACCGCTTTTTCTTCAATCGGGTCTTAGGGTTGCCGAAAGCTAACGAAAACCAACGTAGAAGTCCCACATTTTGTGTGGGTCGTAGTGCAAAAACAATTTTTGGTTTAGCTTGTATAGAAAAAAAGTTGGTCTCTTAGTTGGATTTTTCGCTTATTTGAAAATTTTATTTTAAAACCGCTTTTTCTTCAATCGGATTTTAGAGTTGTCGAAAGCTAACGAAAACCAACGTAGGAGTCCCACTTTTTGTGTGGGTCGTAGTGCAAAAACAATTTTTGGTTTAGCTTGTATAGAAAAAAAGTTGGTCTCTTAGTTGGATTTTTCGCTTATTTGAAAATTTTATTTTAAAACCGCTTTTTCTTCAATCGGATCTTAGAGTTGTCGAAAGCTAACGGAAACCAACGTAGGAGTCCCACTTTTTGTTCGGGTCTTAGTGCAAAAACAATTTTTGGTTTAGCTTGTATAGAAAAAAAGTTGGTCTCTTAGTTGGATTTTTCGCTTATTTGAAAATTTTATTTTAAAACCGCTTTTTCTTCAATTGGATCTTAGAGTTGTCGAAAGCTAACGAAAACCAACGTAGGAGTCCCACTTTTTGTGTGGGTCGTAGTGCAAAAACAATTTTTGGTTTAGCTTGTATAGAAAAAAAAGTTGGTCTCTTAGTTGGATTTTTCGCTTATTTGAAAATTTTATTTTAAAACCGCTTTTTCTTCAATCGGATCTTAGAGATGTCGAAAGCTAACGAAAACCAACGTAGGAGTCCCACTTTTTGTGTGGGTTGTAGTGCAAAAACAATTTTTGGTTTAGCTTGTATAAAAAAAAAGTTGGTCTCTTAGTTGGATTTTTCGCTTATTTGAAAATTTTATTTTAAAACCGCTTTTTCTTCAATCGGATCTTAGAATTGTCGAAAGCTAACGGAAACCAACGTAGGAGTCCCACTTTTTGTGTGGGTCGTAGTGCAAAAACAATTTTTGGTTTAGCTTGTATAGAAAAAAAGTTGGTCTCTTAATTGGATTTTTCGCTTATTTGAAAATTTTATTTTAAAACCGCTTTTTCTTCAATCGGATCTTAGAGTTGTCGAAAGCTAACGAAAACCAACGTAGGAGTCCCATTTTTTGTGTGGGTCGTAGTGCAAAAACAATTTTTGGTTTAGCTTGTATAGAAAAAAAGTTGGTCTCTTAGTTGGATTTTTCGCTTATTTGAAAATTTTATTTTAAAACCGCTTTTTCTTTAATCGGATCTTAGAGTTGTCGAAAGCTAACGAAAACCAACGTAGGAGTCCCACTTTTTGTGTGGGTCGTAGTGCAAAAACAATTTTTGGTTTAGCTTGTACAGAAAAAAAGTTGGTTTCTTAGTTGGATTTTTCGCTTATTTGAAAATTTTACTTTAAAACCACTTTTTCTTCAATCGGATCATAGAGTTGTCGAAAGCTAACGAAAACCAACGTAGGAGTCCCACTTTTTGTGTGGGTTGTAGTGCAAAAACAATTTTTGGTTTAGCTTGTATAGAAAAAAAGTTGGTCTCTTAGTTGGATTTTTCGCTTATTTGAAAATTTTATTTTAAAACCGCTTTTTCTTCAATCGGATCTTAGGGTTGTCGAAAGCTAACGAAAACCAACGTACGAGTCCCACTTTTTGTGTGGGTCGTAGTGCAAAAATAATTTTTGGTTTAGCTTGTATAGAAAAAAAGTTGGTCTCTTAGTTGTATTTTTCGCTTATTTGAAAATTTTATTTTAAAACCGCTTTTTCTTCAATCGGGTCTTAGGGTTGCCGAAAGCTAACGAAAACCAACGTAGAAGTCCCACATTTTGTGTGGGTCGTAGTGCAAAAACAATTTTTGGTTTAGCTTGTATAGAAAAAAAGTTGGTCTCTTAGTTGGATTTTTCGCTTATTTGAAAATTTTATTTTAAAACCGCTTTTTCTTCAATCGGATTTTAGAGTTGTCGAAAGCTAACGAAAACCAACGTAGGAGTCCCACTTTTTGTGTGGGTCGTAGTGCAAAAACAATTTTTGGTTTAGCTTGTATAGAAAAAAAGTTGGTCTCTTAGTTGGATTTTTCGCTTATTTGAAAATTTTATTTTAAAACCGCTTTTTCTTCAATCGGATCTTAGAGTTGTCGAAAGCTAACGGAAACCAACGTAGGAGTCCCACTTTTTGTTCGGGTCTTAGTGCAAAAACAATTTTTGGTTTAGCTTGTATAGAAAAAAAGTTGGTCTCTTAGTTGGATTTTTCGCTTATTTGAAAATTTTATTTTAAAACCGCTTTTTCTTCAATTGGATCTTAGAGTTGTCGAAAGCTAACGAAAACCAACGTAGGAGTCCCACTTTTTGTGTGGGTCGTAGTGCAAAAACAATTTTTGGTTTAGCTTGTATAGAAAAAAAAGTTGGTCTCTTAGTTGGATTTTTCGCTTATTTGAAAATTTTATTTTAAAACCGCTTTTTCTTCAATCGGATCTTAGAGTTGTCGAAAGCTAACGAAAACCAACGTAGGAGTCCCATTTTTTGTGTGGGTCGTAGTGCAAAAACAATTTTTGGTTTAGCTTGTATAGAAAAAAAGTTGGTCTCTTAGTTGGATTTTTCGCTTATTTGAAAATTTTATTTTAAAACCGCTTTTTCTTTAATCGGATCTTAGAGTTGTCGAAAGCTAACGAAAACCAACGTAGGAGTCCCACTTTTTGTGTGGGTCGTAGTGCAAAAACAATTTTTGGTTTAGCTTGTACAGAAAAAAAGTTGGTTTCTTAGTTGGATTTTTCGCTTATTTGAAAATTTTACTTTAAAACCACTTTTTCTTCAATCGGATCATAGAGTTGTTGAAAGCTAACGAAAACCAACGTAGGAGTCCCACTTTTTGTGTGGGTTGTAGTGCAAAAACAATTTTTGGTTTAGCTTGTATAGAAAAAAAGTTGGTCTCTTAGTTGGATTTTTCGCTTATTTGAAAATTTTATTTTAAAACCGCTTTTTCTTCAATCGGATCTTAGGGTTGTCGAAAGCTAACGAAAACCAACGTACGAGTCCCACTTTTTGTGTGGGTCGTAGTGCAAAAATAATTTTTGGTTTAGCTTGTATAGAAAAAAAGTTGGTCTCTTAGTTGGATTTTTCGCTTATTTGAAAATTTTATTTTAAAACCGCTTTTTCTTCAATCGGGTCTTAGGGTTGCCGAAAGCTAACGAAAACCAACGTAGAAGTCCCACATTTTGTGTGGGTCGTAGTGCAAAAACAATTTTTGGTTTAGCTTGTATAGAAAAAAAGTTGGTCTCTTAGTTGGATTTTTCGCTTATTTGAAAATTTTATTTTAAAACCGCTTTTTCTTCAATCGGATTTTAGAGTTGTCGAAAGCTAACGAAAACCAACGTAGGAGTCCCACTTTTTGTGTGGGTCGTAGTACAAAAACAATTTTTGGTTTAGCTTGTATAGAAAAAAAGTTGGTCTCTTAGTTGGATTTTTCGCTTATTTGAAAATTTTATTTTAAAACCGCTTTTTCTTCAATCGGATCTTAGAGTTGTCGAAAGCTAACGGAAACCAACGTAGGAGTCCCACTTTTTGTTCGGGTCTTAGTGCAAAAACAATTTTTGGTTTAGCTTGTATAGAAAAAAAGTTGGTCTCTTAGTTGGATTTTTCGCTTATTTGAAAATTTTATTTTAAAACCGCTTTTTCTTCAATTGGATCTTAGAGTTGTCGAAAGCTAACGAAAACCAACGTAGGAGTCCCACTTTTTGTGTGGGTCGTAGTGCAAAAACAATTTTTGGTTTAGCTTGTATAGAAAAAAAAGTTGGTCTCTTAGTTGGATTTTTCGCTTATTTGAAAATTTTATTTTAAAACCGCTTTTTCTTCAATCGGATCTTAGAGATGTCGAAAGCTAACGAAAACCAACGTAGGAGTCCCACTTTTTGTGGGGGTTGTAGTGCAAAAACAATTTGTGGTTTAGCTTGTATAGAAAAAAAGTTGGTCTCTTAGTTGGATTTTTCGCTTATTTGAAAATTTTATTTTAAAACCGCTTTTTCTTCAATCGGATCTTAGAGTTGTCGAAAGCTAACGAAAACCAACGTAGGAGTCCCACTTTTTGTGTGGGTCGTAGTGCAAAAACAATTTTTGGTTTAGCTTGTATAGAAAAAAAAATGTCTGTTCCTAAAAAATTGGTATAGAAAACCAGTTTTTGTCGCCAAAAACGTTCCCGATGCCTTATGGGCTTTCCCCGATTTTTTCACTGTGTCTGTTTGTGTGTGCGTGTTTGTATGTGTGTGTGTTGTTGTTAGATGTTGTTTTATATGTCTTTTTTGATGTTGGGCTTTGTATTATAATTTTCAGCAGCTTCTTCACAGGTAATTTTTTCATTTGTTTCTTTAAAGGACACACTAGGGTCATGAGTTGGTCTGTATGACCTAATCTGATCCACGAAACCTATTGTCCTGATTTTTCATACTATTTAGACTTGTTTGTGGTGCATTTGATGCTACATTTATACATACAGGGTACTCAAAACTCAGGTTAAAAGTACCCATGAACCGCGAGAAAGCACCATTTAATGGTTTATGAAAAGAATTTGGATGGACACAGGTTTGTATACGAAAAGAATTTGGATGGACACAGGTTTGTATATGAAAAGAATTTGGATGGACACAGGTTTGTATATGAAAAGAATTTGGATGGACACAGGTTTGTATATGAAAAGAATTTGGCTGGATGAAGGTTTATGAAAAGAATTTGGATGGACACAGGTTTGTATATGAAAAGAATTTGGCTGGATGAAGGTTTATGAAAAGAATTTGGATGGAACTATGAAAAGAATTAATCTAGACTTTAACTAGGGTCCTTGACCATGTAATTTAATTCAATATTTACCCCCCCCCCCCCACCTGGAATTAATAGGTCTTTTCATAATTCCAGGTCTCGACTAGGGTAGGTAATTGTAATGGACAGTTTTGTGGGCATTGCGTCTTTATTAACGCAGAGAAATCTTGCAAGATTTACTTCTACCGTTCCGGTACTATTAATGAATCGAGTGTATTCCATTATCCCCCTAGGTTCGTGTTCTTATAACCTATAACCCCCTCATGGTAATTGTACCATAATGGCGCTATAATTTCGTTGCGGAGCTATAATGGGAAAGAACCAATTAATTTACCCCTTCTTTATTTCACAGGTCCTATAAATTTAAGTTGATGTGATGAGAACCAATCTCTACCTAATTTACAGTGTCTGGACAGCCTGAAAAGTCTGGTGTGATCAGAGGTACTTCTTTCTATAATACATAAACTCGGGTAAAACTACAACAACAGCACTGCAACCCATACATGTTCACGACATTTGAGGGTTCTGAGGGGATGCAAAATAAATTGTTAATGGTTAGAAGTGAGCCCACCTGTGCTCTGGCTCATAGTGGGTGTTTGTTGATGATCTGGTTGTTGTTGTTGTTGTTGTTGTTGTTGTTGTTGTTGTTGTTGTTGTTGTTGTTGTTGGTATGAGTACATTGTGAAGACGATAATAAATAATTGACTTCTCTCTATTTGGACAGTTGGTTCATCTAAATAAATTAAACCTCTATCTTCTACTTCTCTTTCGTTCTCTCTGCTCAAAGATCTTAGACCAAAATGAACATCAATCATACACACAGTTGGTTTCCAAAATTGACTTTTGGTGAGATTGTGGTGGGAAAAAATTGACAAATTTTTGGAGAAGTAATTTGTACTCTTGTCCATTATTAAACAAGCGTGAACTGCTCTAAGATTGTATTAGACTACTGCTTTTTGAAGTATCCAGTTATTAATTAATGGATTGAAACCAGGCCAACTTTCCAAAACAGTACTAGTCTAATGTGTTCTTATCAGCAGTGTGCGTGTTTATTGCATGCGTTAATACAACTGTCGTACGAAAAAATAGTGTTCATTGATTACTGAAAATTTTTTTCAACAGTTTTCCAATAAACCTATTATTACAAAATAAAATTGACATATCATCTGTTTGATTGGATTTTTGACGTATTTTTCTGTTAACAACCACTTTTGCTCGTAGCATTACGCACAACAAATATGGAGAGGCCAAAATTCCTACATCAATCTTCATTTATTTGGTAAATAACGCAAGTGAAGCAGCATAAGCTTTTTAAAAAATCCCGCATCCATTGGATTTTTTGCCAACTTTCCGGCCTTAATATAACTTGACTTAGCAAGAAAGACAGCCCCCCATACATCGTAATGTAAATATTCCAAATGTGGGCAATAATCTTGGGGGGGGGGCTACATTAGCGAAAATGAGTGTCTTGTCGAAAAGCCATCATTGGTAATTTTGAAAAAAAAACAGTTGACCATACTGTTCTGCCTAACAACACATTTTGCAAAGCAAGAAACTCAGCAAAGCTTTTAAAAAGGGTTGCAAAATATTTGATCCAAGAACCAAGTGCTGA
Source organism: Convolutriloba macropyga (assembly GCF_964194025.1). Lineage (NCBI taxonomy): Eukaryota > Metazoa > Xenacoelomorpha > Acoela > Convolutidae > Convolutriloba > Convolutriloba macropyga. The sequence continues at coordinate 324,387 of NC_134469.1, forward strand.
ACATTAAATTAAAGAGAAAATGAAATATAAGTAGTAAGTAAATACTGTCTCAAGAGAGGGGGGGTTATCCTACGATACTTAAACATGGGATAATAGGGGGTTATCCTAGACGGAAAGGGATTAAGGGGATTAGGCGGCCTTGAAACTCATTTTTCCGCCATGAACACCCTAGCGACGGTTGATTTGAAAGCCTTTCACGAAATTTACAAGGAATTGAAAAAGGATTATTTTCAATACGGTGAAAGGTTTCTTTATTTCTTGGCAACATGTCAGTACTTGGATCCTGACCTTGATTTGGATATTGCGATGAAAATGAGACCCTATGGTGGACTGATTGGTATTGATAGTTCGTCTATGGACAAGTATTTCAAGTCTTACAAAATTTTGAGGTTGCATGCTATACTTCACGACGCTTCAGGTTTTGTCTTTGAATATAGTGAAAAAAGACCGGGCTATTCGTATGTCCTACCGTGTCCAGTGACAAACGAGTATCTTGGTCACTTGACAGGACTTGCCTTCTGTCTATATGTAAAGACTTTTAAAAGCAATTTATTCAGTTTGCTGGAATGTTGAAATCAAGACCAGTTGTTCTTGATTTTGAAGGCTTTCGACATAAAAAGTCTGGTTTTATTATCAAAGAACTAGCTGTTTCGACAAAAAATTACTGCGATACTGTGTCATTTTTACCCCCAACTTCATTCAATATACTGTCTTCGAGTGAGAGACGATCATACAGTTGGGTGTCAAAATATCTCCATGGTTTGAATTGGGAGAGTGGAGATTATCCATATTGTTATTTGCAACAAATTTTTGATAGCATAGCACTTCGATTTCCCTTGGCAACTTTTTATGCGAAGGGAACGGAAAAAACAGAAACCATTCAGAAACTTCTCAAAAAGGACGTTATCAATTTAGAGATTTTATTATGTCCAAAAATTGAAAATTTGAAATTTTTTCACGAGACACCAATTTGTACTTTACATGTTTTAAGCTGTCCTAAGCGGCAAAGAAATCAACACTGTGCAACAAAAAAACTACACTTTTTTACCTTTGGCTAACGAATGAATCGACGGTCCGAGAAAGCAGCATCGTTTCTACTTCAAGTGAGCTTGTCCCCAAATTTAGTGGTTTACAGTTGTATAGCGGATGAAAATCAATTAACAGCTACATTTGTCAAAGAGGAAAAAGTTGACAGTCGTGGTCAAGCTGTACTGAGGAAACAGCAAATTGTCTGTACTGGAGCTGAAATAGAAGCCTTCAAGAAATACCTTTCACTTTTGGAGTACTTTCAATTGTACTATGTCTTTGGAAGAGAAAATGCGAAAGCTGAAACTAACCCCTTTACCTATGCCCAAGCGTGCAGAACCAGTTCTGATGTCACTGAACGATAAGAGCCTTCCAGCTGAAATAAGACGAAGAATTGAAAAGAACAACGTACAGTCAATTGTTTTCAGAGAAAAAACTGACAGAGTAAATGCGAACTACACCATTACTTTTATCAATGATAATCAAAACTCACAATTGGTATCTTATGAAATTTATATAATGAAATAACCAAATTTACCTCTTTTTTAACAAACTTATTTTGAAATGAGTAAAGCAGAGGATTAGTTAGATACAGGCGGGGCAATAACTGACTTAGTGTTTGATGATAATCACCATGAAAGACGATCATGGAGGTTTTGTAATTCAAGGATACCACGATTAGAAGTTGTTTATTTTACACAAGTTTTTATTATAATTTTTCTCATAATAGTTTCTCTGGTAAAACTTGTATTTTTCCAGCTTGAATGTGAAGAGTCTACATTTTGGTTTTCTCTTCTTTCTTGTACAGTTGGATACGCTCTTCCCAAACCAAAATTATGAATAAAATCATTTCAACAACTGACTGGTTGTTTATGGCTGTTTGCGGTCCGTCATGTAGTGGAAAAACAGAGCTTATTTTCAGAATGTTACTCGAAAACACTTTTTCTCCAGAATTCCTCTCGATTTTTTATTTCTACCAACATGAACAACCCAAATTTAAGTCACTAGAGGCAAAATTAAACATACAGTTTACCAAATTTTCAAGCTTCGATTTGATATCGGAGCTCGAAAACTGTCTGTTGGTGTTTGACGATTCATATGAAGAGATTTTTAATGAGAAAGAGTTTTCGAAATTCGCTACAGCAGGACGTCACAAAAACATTAGTGTAATTTACGTAAAACACAATTTATTTCAACAAAGTAAATGGTCACGAACTATTGATCTTAATACAACACACATCATTTTATTTAAATCACCCCGTGACATTCAACAGATTGGTTTAATTGGTTGACAGCTTAATAGCACGCAATTTTTGAAAGATAGCTACGAGCTAGCAACCAAACAACCCTTTAGTCATGTACTGATCGATCTGGAGCCAAAAACATCGGACGTCTTACGTTACTGCTCCAATATTGTTCCACCAGGACCATCCGTTTTTTACCTTCCCCCAGCTAAAACTGTTATAACCAATTTGAGTAATGAGAGAAAGAGCTTTGTATGTTGCGGCGAATGTTAGAGACATCGGACATAAAGTCAAAAGAACTAATCAAGGCGGCACCAAATAGTTTTATTAACTTTCTTTGCGAGTGTTTGCTTTATGTTGTCAACGGTAAAGTTACCGTCAAGAAAACATTAATACAAGGTCATGAAAATTCATATAAAAAACTTTTATCTAAACAAACAGGTTTAAAAAATAAAAGGCAGATTTTTGCTAAAAACACGGTTCTTTTGAAAGGTATTGCTCTCTCGTGTTACCTTCATCTGAGGAAGTGATAATGTATACTGAAGAATTTATCTTAATTCCCAAAAGAATGTTCATGTCAACACAACCAGCAAAAAGTGAAATTTCTGACAATCCTGTCTACAAACAGAAAGCCACGCAATTGTCTCTCATTCAAAGAAACATGTTACAAAATCCGGAAAAAAGTGAAAAAGAGGATGGAGCAGTCCAGACAGAACCCAGCATAAATGTTGAAACAGATCATGAGGAAAAAGAGGAGCCGATGAGTGATGACAGTGAAATTGAACCTATTGTCAAAAAAAAGTACAACTACAACGTTTCAGTCAATAATGAGAGATTTGGGAGTGATGGAGAAAAATAAAATCGGAAGAGCAGAAATCATTCTCAACAAGATATTAGAATCCCCGACAATATCCATTGAAGATCCAGGTGGTATCATTCATATTGATAACCAACCACTTGGCTTAAAAGCGTCAATTTTTTTGTATAACACACAGCAGTCAACAAAAAAAATTGACATTCAAAAATATTCTCGAGCATTATTAGCTCTCGATCTTCCACCTCATTTAGTTTCGAATACCTATGCCAAACTGATCTTGGAAGCATCCGAAAGCGAAGAAGAAATTTTTGCAAGCCCACGAGGACAATCAGGAAGCGGTTATCAAGTTACCAACCAAAGAAAAACGGGCACAAGAAAAAAGACGGCAGAAGGAGAGACCAAACAGCAAAAATGGTCTTACTTCTTCTGAGAAAAAAACGTTGGACCAACTGTATTTGAAGGGACCTGCATCGTTTGGAAACCCAAAGCGATTAAAAACCCAAAGCAAATTATCATTTGGTAAAGTTAAGACATACTTGGAAACGAAGTCATCTTTTACAAAATATCGCCCAATTCGTTTACGATTTCCCAGACTTAAAGTAATAGTAAAAGACATAAATGAAATTTGGTCCGTTGACTTGGCTTTTGTGGATAAACTAGCAAAATACAACAGAAATGTTAAATATTTATTGGTTGCGGTCGACTGTCTTTCCAGATACCTTCGTGTGGAGCCCTTAACAACAAAGTATGCAACGGAAACTGCCTCGGCCTTTAAAAAAATGATAAAAAACAAGCAACCACAAAAAGTGTGGGCTGATGATGGTACAGAGTTTCTTGGAGCCTTCAAAACCTTATGCAACAAACGAGAAATTCATTTATACAGCACTTTTAGTGAAAAAAAGTCTGCATTCGCAGAGCATAACATTCGGTCACTAAAAAACATTATCTACAAGTACCTTGAAGAAAAGTAGACATACTCCTACATAGATAAACTGGATCAATTTGTGAAAACAATTAATTCACAAGTCAACCTAGTAACCAAACTAGCTCCAAATAAAGTCACCAAACTAGCTCCAAATGTTCCACGACTTGTCTCGTTGAGCGCTCAAACAATCAAGAGACCCAAATTTTACGTTGGAGATTTTGTTAGAATTGTCAAAAAAGACGAAGCCTTCAGGAAAAGGTATAAACAATCTTTCACCGACGAAGTTTTTGAAGTAGAAAGCTTAGCAATCTTCAATCCGCCAACGTATTCACTTATTGATGCAAACGGTGAAAAAATTGAAGTTAAATTTTATCAACTAGAGTTACAGCTTGTTCGTGTAGAGAAAAATGAGTGAAAACCGTTTCACCGATGAATTCATTGTGCATGTTATTTCATCCGCTTCAATGGAAATTTTTGACTCTAACACTCTCAGTTCAATTCGAAACTTTTTCAATGATGAAATTCAACTCGGTGGTGACTGGAGAGTAGCTCTCAGTGAGATCTTTTTCCCCGCAAAAATTGAGCATATTGTAAATGGAGACATGGTAGTGTATAGCTTAAAAGGGTACGAAGACAGCCAGAAAAGGGGTACCAAAGCCAATGTGATCTCTCGTCCGTATAACGGTGAAAAATTGTCTATCATGACAGGAACTTATAATTCAGTTGTTGACATACTAACTACTATCAAACGAACTGTTGGACTACCAAACTTTTCATTCAGAGAGATCAAGAAAACTGGAAACTTTGAAATTTTGATGGGCAAAAATGAGGGAATTACTTTTCCCAGTAAAGAAATTCCCAGCATTATTGGTTTTTCGGGCATTCCAGATGGGAGTGGAGTACACATAGGGTACAAAATGAAAAGCGCAACATCAAACAGACTAATGAAGAGTGATGAAACGGCAGCATACTATGGAGAAGTTCCCGTTGATCTTTGCTCGGGAAAGCACTTAATTTTTATATATACGAACATTATTGAGTACCAGTACGTCGGTGATACAAAAGCCCCCTTGCTTCGAATCATTGATTCAAAACAAGGTCTGAAAAACGGTAGTGTCTGCGAGCTTGAACCAACTCATCGAATTGTTTTTTCCAATTTAGATTACAAAAAACTCTTATCAAATACCATACAATCAATATCGATTGAGCTTCGCACAGAAACGGGAGAATTGGTTCCCTTTTCGGGAACCGGTAAAGTCATTTTAACCCTTCAGTTCAAAACACTTTCCAATTAGCATAACCTCTTATTACGCTAACCAAGCAAAATCCTTACCAGATTTCTCTGGCCACTACCGGCAAAGAGGCAGTGGTTTTGGTGCATTAGCTGCGGGAATTGGGTGGGTCGCTTTGCCCCAAGCTTGACGTTTCATTCTTTCTACTGCAAAACGTATTGGAAAAGAACTTTTAAAGCAAAGTGTTCCAGAGCTGCTAGACGTTGTCAGCAGTAAAAAATCACCCAAACAAGCACTCAAAAAAACAATAAGCAACACTGTTAAAAAACAAACAGGGGGAGCAAGATTTCGGCAACAAAGGAAAACGATTAGGAGTCGCTCAAAAAAATCACCAAGAAAAAGATTAACCAAACAAAAGTTGGTCATTTCAAAACAAAAAGTTCCAAAAAGAAGTCGGTCTGATTTCTTTTCTCAAGTTAAATATGATCGCTAAACTGTTACCAAACGAAGCAACCCATAGCTCTTTGGATCTGTTTGAGAAGCCGGCGCGCTCGGTGACTTTCGATGGAAGTTTTAGTCAAAAATTGGGACCTGTTTATAGTCCTGATGGACCCATGTTAGAGTTCGAGGTAACTGGTGACCAAAACAACTTTATTGATATACAAAAAATTTTTTTGGAAGTCAAATGCAAAATTGTTCGGTCTTCGGGAGCTGATCTCAAATATGATGGGGCAGCTACTGCTGACACTGCTAAAACCGATGCTCCATACTTTTGCAATAATGTGCTACATTTACTTTTCTCTGACTGCACAGTGTCAGCCAACGGGTTGAATTACGCACACAAGAGTTTTATAGAAACTGAGTTCTCACATAACAAAGACGCAAAGAACACTTGGTTGGCATGTCAAGTCTATTCTTACGAAGAAGATCCATCTGCAATAAAAGCAGGTGAAATTGCTCGAAGAAAAAACTCGGTCAGAGAGTCAGCAGAATGCACTTTTTATGGTAAAGTAGCGGCAGACCTTTTCACATGTGATAAACATCTGCTCAGTGGTGTAACTCTTCGTATTGCATTCAGAAGATCTATTGACGATTTTCTTATTATTTCGGATGATGCTGCAAAACATTACAAGGTGAAAATTGTTGAAGCTAATTTGTACGTTCGCAAGATGACATTGAATGACGAGGTCGTGTCTGCCATTGAAAAAAACTTGCTTACTAGCCCTGCTGCCTATCCCTACTTTGAAACTTTGACAAAGACGTTTTTGGCTTCAACTGGTCTGCATAGTTGGAAGCAAGAGGACATTTTTGCACGAGAGCCAATCCGAAGACCAGCAATTTGTCTCAATACGAACGAAGCTTTTTTGGGGCAACAATATGCAAAATCCTTTTCATTTTCAAAAATTTGACTTGGAACAGATATATCTTTATCGCAACGGCTTACCATGTGGCTGATAGCCCAATATCTACAAATGATAACAAACGCCTTTATTTTAATACAATATCCGATTTGGCCTATATTGATAATGGGCATGGAATAAGTCTGTCAGACTATCCCAACCATTTTATAATGGTATTTGATCTGACTAGCACCCAACAAGCTTCTCATGATTTTATACACCCGGAGATAACAAACTGTTCCATATCTATCGAATTGAAGTTTTCAGCAGCGTTACCGAACAACATTGAAATTTTTATTATTGGAGAAGAAGCTAGTACAATTTTTGTTGATACTGCGCGACGAGTGTCAAAAAATCATATTCTAGCAAAATGATGATGGACGAAGATGATAATAATGGTTTAATTCAGAGATGTCAAAAACTAAAGCACAAATTTCGAGGTATATTTGCAGCAGACAATTTTCCTTCAAAATTGAAATCAAACACTTTTTTAATAGTAAAACGCGTCAAAATCTCAAAGTCCTGGCACGCACTGGCTCCTCATATGTAAAAAGAACGACCATCTTCTGTTTGCTGATCCCCTTGGACGATCCTTGTCTTCTTACAAGAATATTTATCAACGACTTGCAAAAAATAATGTACAGTTTCACCAATTACTTGAAAACCAACCAATTCAAGGTCAAAACTCAGAATTGTGTGGACTCTTTTGTATTTTTATTGCTCATTTAATATTTGATGATAGACAAATTGTAAATTGTAGTGATTTTCAATTGATTCGCTTTGCTCTTCACATGATGCTCTAACAAAACTAATATTGTGAAATAAATTTTTTTTAAAACTGAATTTTTCTTCATATACAAGACGAACAAATAGTAAATCAGAATCAATGTTTAGTTTTCCAAAACCACTCTAAATATATCCATAATCTGATAAAAAGCACCAGAATGAGGACCACTCAAAATTGATTCCACTCTTTTTAAAGTTTCACTACAAAATTGATCAGTTTGAGTTTTCGAAGAAATTGTAGAACACACAAAATTGTGAATTGTTTTCTGTGGTACAATTGATGTAGATCTCGCCAATGTTTTTGAGATTCCACTAGTGACCGCTTTAGATTTTGTTAGTTTGGTTGCCGCTGTTGCCAAGGGTGGAAGTCGCTTGCGTACATTTGCTGTATCCATTTTCTCTCCAGATTTGTTATTAAAGTCAACGGCAAGCTGTAATTTTGAAAATGTATCTCCTTTAAATTCCAGACTCGTTGAGGTTGAAAATAAAAGTCTGAAGGTAGTGAAGAGACAGGGAACTAAAAAAATTTGATTGGCTTCATGGTCTCAACATCGATTGCACTCTCAATCAGAACGTGAAAATGGTTAGTTGGTAACTGAAAAAATTCACACTCAAAATGAGGACACACAGCATAGTTATTCGAAGCTGTTAAGTTTGGCTTTTCATCAGCAATTAAAAACTTGAACTGCTTTTGAAATTGTTTGAAATAGTTGGGAGAGCGCTCAAACATTGCTTCCACCATCTCTACTACACTGATCAAATTTCTGCTTTTTTGCTGGGGGTGGTTTTGAATCTTGCGTTGCAGCAGCTTCACGTATTTTTTCTGCTTTTTTGACTAAATTTCCAAACTCTTCTAGAGTTAGAGAAATTCTCTGTTCAAACTCGTAATCCTCGGCCGCTTTCTTGAACAGCTTTAGAAACACATATGTTCCGGTTCTTTCGTAAGTTTTTAAAGTTGCCCTGACCAAACGCTTTTCAGTTTGGGAAATGTTGAAATAGCAATCTCCAAACTGTGTGTCTTTTGAGGAAATAAAAAGCATGGTAGGCAACTTGTTTTATCATTTGCTCTTAATGTAAATAACTACGAATTTAGGAGGCGCGGCAAGTTGGGATCAAACCAGTGTCGTCATATTTTTAATTAAATCCAAGTGATTGGTAAATACAATCTCAAGTACGCCCCACGGCGTACTTGAGACTGTTCATTTTAGACTTTTATACGTATGTGACCTTAGATAATAGTTAATTAAAACCATACCTTTATAAACCACCAGAACCTACTTGCGAACAGAGATAACAATTACATGTATTTTGTATATTAAGCAATAAATTTATCAACACAACCCCACACTTCTGTGTTGGAGAGAGTTAAACATTATTAGCGTAGGGACCCATGTATTTTACAAGTTGATTTAGAACAGATGTGACCCTAGATAGTATAGTGTAGAGACCACACAAAATTTACATAAAACTAAAACAAAACAGATGTGACCCCAAATTCCTCTGTAAAGGAACCACCGTGCGGCTAACCACATGCTATAAACAAAGAGCTGTATTATGCAAGTAGGCGTGACTGAAAGGTATGCTCCAATCTTTTGTTTGGTCTTAGATAAGGCGAACCTTGCGAAACACATGTTGGGAAAGAATTTTGTACTTGTGTTCATTTTTAGATAATAGTTAATAAAGACCATACCTCTATAAACCACCAGAACCTACTTGCGAATAAAGATAACCAGTACAGGTGTTTTGTATATAAAGCAATAAATTTATCAGCACAACCCACACTTCTGTGTGGGAGATAGTTAACCATTAATAGTGTAGGGACCCATGTATTTTACATACAAGTTGATTTAGAACAGATGTGACCCTAGATAGTATCGTGCAGAGACCACACACAGTTTACATAAAACCAGTACAAAACAGATGTGACCCCAAATTCCTCTGTAAAGGAACCACAGTGTGGCTAACCACATGTTATATACAATAAATTAAGCAACTAGGTGTGATTATGCTCCAATCATTTGTTTGGTCTTAGATAAGGCGAACCTTGCAAAACACATGTTGGGAAAGAATTTTGTACTTGTGTTCATTTCTTTTTTTGCTCTTAATTAACAGTTAACTACTGAATCGAACTTGAACTTCAAAACAATGTCCGTGAAAATTCTTTCGGAGTGTGCTATCTCTTTTGAGACAACTCTTGTTTTCCAAACCGTGTTTGAAAATTTTGTCGTTCTGATACAACAGAAAAAAAAATGATTTGTGGTACACTTACCAGCATTGTTTGATACCGAAGCTATTTTTTAACGCTATTGCTGCCCTACCGGAAAAATCGGAGCCGGCTGAATCCAGTATCATTACTTCTGGAGGACACTTACCACCAAAAACTATACCACAAATGCACTCGACTGAAGAAACTTTGCCGGAGGAAGTGAGACGTATCTTGTACAGATACGACTGCGATTGTGTGCCCTTATTCGAGAATCAACTCGGTACATATCAAACCTACAAAAATTTGGGTGATATGTGGGGTGTCAAATCATCACCATACTCACCGGAAAGTCAGCCACCGAGTGTTTCAGTCAGTGTTCCAACAACTCCTGCTGTGGATCCAAGCCCAACTTTTACTCCAACCCCAATTCCGTCACTCTTTGAGGATTTCCAGAGGAAGAACAAGATCTCTGACAATTTTGCAAGTCAGTTTGATGTCAACATTTTATCTGATTCAAACTTTCAGACATCACAACCCCGAACAAATTCAGCCGATTTCAAGACACCCAATTGCTCGGAAACTCCAGTAGTGTGCGCAGCACCAAAAAAACGAAGACAAGAAGACTCTCTAATGGACTTTTTTGACCTCTATCAACTTATTTAATATTGAATTGTTTTTCCTTTGCACTTTGGTGAGCTGTGTTACTGGCTTTTCTGAATAGCTCGCTAATTGACACTCGTCTTTTAATCTTTTTACATAGCTAGCAGACTTTAGAATCAGAATTTTACAAAAATGGACATGTTCAAACGTGTTCACAAAAATAGTATCGTTTAGTTAGACAAAATTGGGAGAAAATTTACAAAATGGACATCTTCAACCGTGTTTGAATATATAGCACGAAGCAAACAAGCTTCTGATTGGTTGAGAGAAAATTTGTTGAGAAAGCTATTGAAATGTAAAATTAGGTTTGAACAAATGCTTCAAAAAAAGCATAAAGTCCTTATCAAACAAAAACTTCATTTAGCAAATCGTTCTTCGTATGCTGATATAATATCAGCGCTCCTGTTGGGTATACCTTCAGGTGTTAGTTAAACTAGTAAAACATCATTTTTTCAGCAAAAAGGAGGAAGAAAAGAAAGGATTTTTTTTAAAAATGAGTTTTTTCCGGTTTTTTTGCTTAATAAATTTTTTTCGACGGAACGAAAACTCAAAACCTGAACGCCATCACCAATTGTTTTTTTTGGGCTACCGATATGAATAAAAAAAATTGACCACATTTCTTCTAAAAAAGTTGAAAAAAAACGAAAAATTTTTTTTTGATTTTTCATGGTGACCATTGACCCCAAAAAAGTCGGCTCCAACAGATAGTTGGGATGAAACTGACTATTGGGTTGACACTATCAGACACTGTACTACAAAAAAGCTCATAACGCTCGTCAAAATAAACTCAACCCTTCATGAGATAATTAACCATTAATTAACAGCTAATTAGCAACTAATTAGTCTAATTAGTAATTAAGGAAAAAAAATTCCCAATTTTTAAAACGGATTTGTAATCAGTGGTACATGCTTGTCACTTTTGGTCATGAGGGTTAGGCTCGAAAAACGGCTCCTTCATCGATTTTCAAAACATCTGGACATTAACGTCTCATTAACATCTGGCATTAATTAGCAATTGAAGTACCCGAAATAATAATGATACACCAGGTTTTTTCTAAAAAACCTATTTTTTGGGGGCTGAAGACAAAATCATCTCATTACAGCTGTCATCGAAATATGCTTGCAACAGGGGGCTTGTCATTGGTTGTCATGTGATGACATTGATTGATCATGATTGGCAGAATATCTAACTTTTTTCCTGATAAAGATGAGGGATTTTTTCTTTTCGGTTCCTACGTTTTAGTGCCCGGGGAGCATTTTTGGTTATGATGACCAACATCGTCAGACGCACCCATCGGCATCTACAGTAAAAAAAACTACAAAAATCGCTTTTTTTGCAGCATTAAGCGAAAAAAATTGAACATTTCATTTGCTTTTAGTAGATTTTTTAGCTGTTCAAACACCGTGACAGTAATAAAACTATGCATGACAACCGTCCAAAGCATCCCTTGTACTTAAAATTTAACAAAGTGTACAAAAAAGCGATGTTTTTGCAATATTATTCAAAAATTCTATGGAAATCAAATCAAAACTTTCTTTTTATGTAGGCTACTGGAGTGTAATATTACATCTAACGGGTTCAAACACAAATGTTTCCTCTACCCTTATGTCATTGGAGCATATTATCTATGAAAATGAAGAAAAAGATTAAAATATTTGATTGAAAGATCATTAAAAATTCATAAAAGTTTACTTTGACTAAACCTAAAAGTTAGCAAATCAAAAAAATTGCAATTGATATGCTTTCTTACATCAAATATAACTAATAACTAAAAGGAACTACCCCTGGTTTTAAAAAAATCTTTTTATATATTGTACTAATAATTCGAAAATAACAAACAAGTTTTATCATGTCAGTGTTGTTCAGTGAGAAACGTAAAGTCAAGCGCTACTTTACGTTCAACGCAACATGATATGTTCATAGTAGTTGACTAAAGCGGGGACGCGCTCTTATTATCCAATCAAATTCGAAGATTTTGAAAATTTGTATTGCACGCGTCTTATATGAACCTCTTGTGGAATAGAAATAAATTCGCCAATTGAAGTTGAGTTACATGTTTACGAAAGTTGTCATTATCTCTGTTAACTTTTGAATCTTGAATTTTTCAACTATGGTTTTCAATTGCAAATGTTGTTCGGCAACTTTTGCAAGCAGAGGAAATCAATCTCGCCATGAGCATCGCTACCATCCCGACGAAGTAGGTTTACCAGTCTTTACCTGTTATATTTGTACATTCACTTGTAGAAAACTTTCTGAACTGGAACAACACATGAGGACTTGTCATCAAAAATTTACAAATTGTTGTCGGTCCTGCTATATGGGTTTTAACGACACCAGATTATTTGCTCAGCATATGAGTTCTTTGCATTCTTTACCTGTCTTTGGCGATCAATTCCAACCAACTCAAGCGCCGGCCGAAACTGCCTTTAATGGTACCCTTCAGAGCTACCATCTGCCGCCATTACAAACCCAAGCCAACACATATCTTGCTCAGTTCAAGCTCCAGCATAAACCACAAATCGATTCGCTTATAGAACAAAAACTCTCACAAGGATCACAAAAAGTTCAATTTAGTGCTCATCTTCAACTCCGAAAGCCGAGTCAAAACGAAGATCAGGAAGATGAGCTTATTGAAATTTATGCAAATTCGCTCATGACACCGGAGTATAGTCAGGGACTTAGCAGTGAGACCTTCTGAACTATGGTCGAGAAGATGATGATAGTGCTAACGACATTTGCCTCTAATGGTAGTGGTTGGGTGCTTGAGAAAGTTATCAAAATAATTGTGAACTTTGCCCGTTACCGACCTATAACTGGCTCGTCTTACATTGCATTACCATCAAAATTACAAAATTGCCGCGGTTTATTTAAAATTCGTAACCATGAGGACGCAAATTGCTTCCTTTACTGCTATATTGCTGCATATCATATGCACAACAATATTAGCTTAGATCGACCAGGAAGGAACTACAACACAGACAAAACTTCACCCGTAACTTACAATCAAGCCAACCTTCATCAACCAACTGGACACTTCGATATGCCCATGGGGCTAGAAGACATCAATCAGTTCAAAAATCTAAATGAAGTTCGAATCAACGTTTTTGGTTATGATGGTAGAGACTTATTTCCGCTCAGAGTGTCAAAGTTTGTCTCAAACTTCACAATGGATCTATTGCTTTTATACGAAGCAGACTGTTACCATTATCTGTTGATTACCAACTTGGTTTATGCAGTCTGTCAACTCCGAAATACCAAATTTGGCCGCTACCTGGTTTGTTCCATTAGTCATTTACTTTGACTTCGAATCCTTTTTGTGTCCAGTAGCAGGATGCACGCCCCACGGGAACAACTGATACACCAGAGTTATTGAAAAACACGAGCCCTGTGGGTTTTCACTTGCGGTAATTGATCACTACTCAACAAAACCCATCTTCTTCCACGTGGACAGCTCTGAAGCTTGCATTACTAAATTTGTAAACATGTTACACACACTAGCCAAGGATATATACAAGCGCAAACGAGCTTTTCTTTCTTCTGATGTAACCGTAGCCAGTATCCGAAAAGTGCAGCTAGCGAATGTTGGATATGTAACGAAGCCTTTGACGATAATGATGAACAATCATCAATTGATCTGGATCACTGCCACTACAGCGGACAATTTCTTGGCTGGGCTCATGAAAAATGCAATCGAGCACGAAAGAACGTCAACTTTACCCCTGTGGTGGGTCATAATATGCAAAATTATGATCTTCATCACATTTGTTTAGCCCTCCAATCTTGTGAGCCAACGACCACTGTAAGTGTAATTCCATCTACTGATGAAAAATACATTTCCATGAATTTTGGAGTACTCGGGGAGACCATAACCCTAGATGATGGAAAAGTGATCAAAAAGTAAGAAAATCTGAGATTCATTGATTCATTCAAAATGATGAATTCGTCTCTCGAAAAGTTGGTTGACATTTAACCAAGAGATCGTTTTGGAATACTTGCTTCTGTCTTTCCTAACATATCCTCAACAGAATTGAAGCTCCTGCAGCAAAAAGGATATTACCCCTATTCATATGTTAGCGGTCGAGAAAAGTTTAGCGAAAAATCCTTACCGCCTCTTAATGAATGGCGTAACATTTTAGAAGGAAACGCAGTAACAATAACTTAAGAAAACTTGAACCACGCCCAGACGATGTGGAACACTCTGAATTGCCAAACTCTACAAGACTACCACGATGCATACCTGAAAACCGATTGCGCTTTTCTCGCATGCGTTTGTGAATTCCACAGAGAGCTCAGTTTCTCCACTTACAAACTCGATTGCATGCACTTTTACACACTGCCAAATATGGCTAAGGAAGCATCCTTGAGAATATGCAAGGCCGAGGTCGAATTGCTTACAGAACGCGAGCAACTCGATATGATAGAAGGAGCAGTACGTGGGGGAGTATGTTCAGTCTACGAGATGAGAAAATTTACAGCAAATAATAAATATTTACCAGATTACGACTCTTCACAACCCTCGACATTTGGCTTCTGCGTGGACGCCAATAACCTATACGGTGGCGTCATGCAAAATGAAAAACTCCCTAAGTCAGATTTTACGCTGAACTCTGATATTACACTGGCTGAGATACTAAACTGTCCTGATGATAACCCTGTCGGTTACTTCGTGGAAGTCGACTTGCATTATCCAGCAAGTCTACACGATTACCATCAGGACTTCCCCCTCGCACCATCAAAAAATATTGTTGAGGATGACTGGCTCAGTGACTACCAAGTGAATTTGCGAGAGAGTCATAACTTACCCCCCTCAAAAGTTCCAAAACTGTTGCAGACTTTCTTTGACAAAGAACATTATGTGCTGCATTACAAGCTGTTGAAACTGTATGTTAACTTGGGATTAGTAGTGAGGAAAATGCATCGTGTGCTACAGTTTACTCAAAACAATTGGTTAACACCCTATATAACCCTGAACAGTGAGAAGAGACAAACGGCTTCGAGTAAATTTGAGGAGAGTTTCTATAATCTAATGAACAACGCCGTTTATGGCAAAAACTGCGAATCGAAACGTCGACGGATAAAAATTGAGCTTACGAGAGACGCAAGACGAACCCAGACCATAGTAAGCAAGTTTGAGTTTGATACATTTAAAGTGTTTGGCGAGAACATGGCAGCTCTCTCCTCCCGCCCAAGAAAGATCTATTGGGATACACCAACTATAATAGGGGCCACAATACTTGATCTAGCGAAATACTACATGTATCAGTTTCACTATGGAACAATGCGATCTTCATTTGACTGTCGATTACTTTATAGTGATACTGATAGCTTGCTATACCGGATCAATCGTGAAGATTTCTACCGTGAACTGAAGGAGAGCAATGTTCTTGATCAAGTCGACTTCTCAAATTACCCAGAAGATCACGAACTGTACAGCGAAGAAAATAAGCGCGTCGTCTTAAAATTCAAAGACGAATTTGCTGGGGATTATATAAAAGAGTATATAAGCCAAAGCTGTACAGCATTACTTCCACCAGTGATTATTTTACGTTTAAAGATTCAAGAAAAAACTAACAAAGTACCAACTAACCTTGTATGATTGTCATAATTTGACTGCTTTTTTCTGTTCATAGGTACCCGAAAAATGTCCGCCAAGGGAATAACAAGAGCAGCCCAAAATTTGCTTCGACATGCAGACTACATTAAGACACTTGTGACTGGTAGTACACTGCGCGCTGAAAACACAAGGATTGTTTCGGAAAAGCATGTTCTACAAACGGTTTCAACGAATAAAATATGTCTCTCTGCTTTTGATACTAAACGCCACATTTTGAACGAGGGAAATAAAACACTACCATTCGGCCACTATAAAATTGATCATTGCCGAGTCGAAGATTTTTCTTGGGATAGCGATGAAGTAGAGTGGGACTACGAATATGTAGAAAATTATGCTCACCTTCTCCTAGATTCGAGTCCAAACTGGGACCATAATAATAGTTTTGTTGTACCGGATACAACGATAAGTGAAAGCCCGGATGAATGGGAAAAACCTGACCCGGGATTTGCAATGACAAGTATTATTAACGAGGACGATATTGATAGCGATGATATCGTAGATTTCGATGCTACCACCAGCTCCAGCTCTTCCTCCCCTAACCCATTCTTTAATTATGAAGCTAATGATTGCAGTGAAAGTAGTAGTAGCGATTATGATGAAGATCCAGCATTTTAAGTTGCACGCAGACAATAAACTTATTGTACTTAACTACGTAAATTGCGCCTTTTGAATTCCTAACCGTGTAAATTTTGTGTTTATGAGTGCTAAAATACGTTTCAATAAATTGTTCACTTGCAGCTCTTATCGGAACGAAATTTAGAACAAAGTTGGCTGTTTGACCGAAAACAAGTTTGCCGCCTTGGAAATAGTCACATCTGGTAAAGAATGAAAGTTAATCCCTTTCCGTCTAGGATAACACCCTATTATCCCATGTTTAAGTATCGTAGGATAACCCCCCCTCTCTTGAGACAGTATTTACTTACTACTAAGATAGATGCAAATTTTTTTCATAGGTAATTTTTTTTTGTTTTTTGAACCATTCAGTTTACATCTTTTTGCAGCTCAACATAAAAAATATAAATGGTGCTTTGTTTTTTTAATTTATTACATAAAGTGCAAAACTTTTTGGCCCAATTATTTTAATAACTTGATTCGAATTTTGTCGCAAAGCCCTGCTCTATCTTTAAAATACTAGTTTAAGTAGACATCATCCCTGCTAATTTGGGTGCCACAAAATATTCGGCAGTATTTTCTTCCAAATTCGAAGATTCTACTTGAAGACTACTCTTGACATAAGAAATTCTTAAAGTTGTGTTATTGTCTGGAATAAACATACATGTTTCATTCTGATATCCACCGAGACAAAAAATGAAAGCACAAACACTCTTATGAAAAACGACAAATTGAAGCTAGCAGTTTCAAACAACAATATTTTGAAGTCGACATTATCCTTTTAGAGGACTTAAATTTCATTAGAAAACCAATACAGCTTTGAGTTGTTTTGTTGGACTGCAGATAAACGTTGAATTCATATGATCTAAGTATTTAATAGTCTTTGGCTTTCTGGCGCACAGAATTATTAGTGGATTGAAATGATGCGCATAAGTCCCAAAGGGAAACCATTATAAACGACCAACAAAAAGCATTAATCTAATAACTTAATTTACATAACCTCCCAGTATGAGGTCCCCGACCCAAGACAGCTATTG
Organism: Convolutriloba macropyga; assembly: GCF_964194025.1. Taxonomy (NCBI): domain Eukaryota; kingdom Metazoa; phylum Xenacoelomorpha; order Acoela; family Convolutidae; genus Convolutriloba; species Convolutriloba macropyga. The sequence goes on from NC_134469.1 coordinate 341,947, forward strand.
GCTAAACCAAACTGAGGCCCCCTACAATGCAGCCCCAGTCCGACCACACCCAAAAAAAGGAATTGCCAGACCAAACAGACTTTGGAAACTTTTGGCAGGACTGATCAGACTTTGGTCACCATTGGCCTGACTGAACAGACCCAAGGCCAGAACATTGTGGGTATTGTCCAGACCAAACAAACTAATTTGTGGGTTTTTATCAAACCAAACATTGAAATGTGGTCAGTGAACAGGCAGATCAGGCTTATATGTGAATGCTGGCCGGGCTAAAGAGACTGAAATGTAGGTGTTTGCTGATGACTTCTAAATCAGAATCTTCAATTGAATGACGAGAGAGGTGGAAAATTTGTGAAGTTGTATTCACAAATGCAATTATCCAATAACACCGTTTACAGCCAAATTGAAGTCAATACAAAATATGCATATCTGTAAATTAGCTCAATATATTCGAATTAGCTCAACATTCGAAATTCAATATTAGAGCAACATTCGAAGATTTTTCAATCTGCTTTCGAAATTTTGAAAACTGCAAAAATCTTGCCAAAAATTCAATCTAATCTTGTTTCAAGAGAGGTGCACAGCCAATTCACGTGTTTCTTGCTCGAAAAACTAATAACTCTCAAAGTCTTTCCCTGGAGGCCGTGAAAAGTGTCCGAAAATCTCTGCTGCCGTTTTTGTTTGAATCGTTGTTTTTACTACTGAACCGGGAGGTCCGAGTCAACATCAGAGAGTCAATGAGACTACGAGGCATCATTCATCTCCTAGGGAAAGAAGATATTGCAAACATCGAACTCAGACAGGATGAGATCGAACCGAACGCAACTCTCGACTTGAGAGGATGGAAGCATGCAAAAAGAGATCCTCTGCGCGTTTTTTGAAGACAAACACCACGCTGTTGGATAAGCAAAATAAAAAGAGCCTCGAACTTGCTACCTGTCTTCTACCAAAAAACCACAGCTTCACGCTGACAAAAAAGGAAAAGCTCTGATGGCTTGTGGATGGGGTGGGTGCAGTATTGAATTAATTAAAGACACCTATGGACTCCACTTCTTTGGAAAGACTCTTTTTAGTCCGTCCTTGTTCTCTCTCCACTGAGCATTACGAAGTTATAACTACATTCGGCAAAACGACATCAAAGACTCGTTCGGGAATATAATTTATGATGTATAAGAGAAGGCAAACACAAAAAACCTAGGAAGCCTATAAATATCTTGAGGTTGTGTTTACTAACTGAAGTTGGGTTTAATAACTGAAGAGTGTTGTGTTTTGCTCCACTTTGTTTTCATACAAAAAAATAAATTAGGATAAGCTCATCCCCATGAATGGGTAAACTTTGTCTGGTATCGGAAGCTACCGGCTTTAGGTCTTCAAAAAGCATTTGGTTTTTTCAAGTCTAATAATAAAAAATTTTTCCACCTGTGTTTTCTTGAATTTGAGGTGCAGGGCCACTGACATCCAGGAGAGACTTGAGAACACCTATAATAATACATTTTGGAAGAATATTTTATTAGGGTGAATATTCATCTCAAGTAATTTTATAATGTGAATACTAATTTATTTCCCCCTTTATGAGGCCAATCTTCTAGTGGAGTCTTTCTTTTACTGCTTGTCCATTTTACATTTATATTTCTTCTTTCTAAATAAGAAAAAAAAACAATTATTTGATTTTGGGTGGGACGATACCAGTATTGGGGCGCGTGCTGCATCTCTTTGATAATAGATAGAATCTAACACAAGTGAGTGAAACGGACTGTAAGGAAATAAGCTAAGATCTGTACCATAAAATGGAATTCAGTATATTTAATCAGAGATACCCCAGTTGAGAGGTCGAATTTATGAAAAGACTTATAAAGTCGACATGGGGGGTAGTTTCCCTAACTTAAATACACGGTCGACTCCCTCAGTAACGTCGACATAAAGTCTTTTCATAAGTCGGCCAACGGTATTTTCATATCCAATATTGGTCGACCCTATGGTCTTTTCATACCCGGATAACGATCGACCCACAGTCTGTTCATAGATGATACCGTCGACCTAAAGTCTTTTCATAAGTCGACCAATGGTCTTTTCATATCCAGTACGGTCGACCTAAAGTCTACTTCATAGGTCTTTTTTACCAAATATTTGGTGCATTTTTAGGGGTTCATGGGTTCTTTAAATCCCAGTGTTGAGCACTCCGTATGTACAAAGATAAAATCAAATGCACTAAAAACATCTCAATGAGGTAAAATAGAAGGACAATATGTTGGCTGGAACAAAGATTTTTTAAAAAAGAAATTTTGTCCTTGGCCAAAAGTTTTTGCCAACTGAAGCAAAACCATTAACACTTGCAACTACATTATATGCAAAAACGCATCAGTTAAAACCCAAGGTTGACCAGAGCCATATCCTTCGACTTAAAGTAGTTCATGACCATATCGGTCGACCTAAAGTCGACCATGACCATATCGGTCGACCTAAAGTGGAGCATGACCATTAGGGTCAACCTAAAGTCGACCAAGACTGTTATGGTCGACCTAAAATCATTTCATACCCAACATTGGTCGACCACGGTCTCTTTATACACGATATTGGTCGACCACGGTATTTTCATAATTCGACATCTCAACTGGGGTATATGAATAATTTAGGAAAAAATCACGCTAGTAACTATAGAGAAAGAATAACAGAACCTACAACAAAAAAACATGTCGTATCTGGTGCGACCAATACACAAAGAAAAGTAAAGGAACCAATTAACCTACCTACCAGAGGAGTTTTTAGCAGAATTAATGATTCGAGTGAATTTTTATCTCAAGTAATTTTATAACGTAAATACTAGTCTATTTCCTCTTTTAAAATGGCGTTCCTCTAGTGGAGTCCTCCTTTATGGATAGTCTGATTTTTGGAAATCGTTTTTGGTTTTTCTAAATAGGAAAAGAAGCAAATTTACGATTTTTGATTTTAGTTACGATTTCAGATGGAATGATACTGGTGTAGTGGCCCGTGCTGTATCTCATCGATTATAGATAGAAACTATTCATTAATGAAACGAACTGTGAGTAAATAAACAAACAAATTACAATCTGTACCATAAGACGTAGTTCAGTATATCTAACCAGACACATAAGAGTAATTTGGCAAATACTCACGCCAGTAAGTGTAGGGAAAGAGTGACAGAAGCTACAACCTAAAAAACGCCTTAATAAAAAACTAGCAAAAAAATCTCGAGAAATAAAGATGACACAAACTAAGGTGCAATAACAAACGTTCGAAGAAAAATGGGTCTTTTTTCGCAAAATGGAAGGCTATATTTTTAATTGGTATATTTTCCTTTGACACGGCTCATAGTGCTTGGCATATAGTTTAAAATATGCTGCTGTATTGTTTCTAAGTAGGAGATTATTGATCCGCATATTGGGGGGATCATAATTCTTTTCTTGGTGTGAGGTTTAGGGCAAGTGTTCAGGATTTTTCTGCATTTTGTTTTTGATTTTTATTTTTTCGTCAACTAGGCAGTTTTTTATGAAAATATCAACCTATATTTTTTTTATCACAAAGAGAATGTCATATATTGACTGGTTTATCAATTGGTGTTAGGCTGCAAAAAAAATGCCGGTCACCACATGGTTTGCGCACATGAGCTATACATTCAGCAAAGAAACCAGCTTTTAATGAATATTTTGTTAAAAATTCTTCATAGCGGACACAACAAAAGATGAGTTTAGGTTGATTTACAAATTGGAAGAACACTTTATTAGGGTGGATATTCATCTCAATTAATTTTGTAATGTCAGTACTAATTTATTTCCCCATTTACGAGGCCATTCTTCTAGTGGAGCATTTCTTTCATCGCTTATCAAATTTACATTTATATGTCTTTCTTCTAAAAAAGAAGAAAACGCTTGTTTGATTTTAGATTAGACGATACAAGTATTGGGGCCGTGCTGCATCTCTTCGATAGTAGATAGAACCTAACACAATTGATTCAAACGGACTGCAAGGAAATATGCTAAGATCTGTATCATAATAACAAATTCAGTAAATTTAATAAGAGATATATGAATAATTTAAGAATTAATCACGCTAGTAACTATAGAGAATGAATAACAGAACCTACAACAAAGAAAACATGTCTTATCTGGTGCGACCAATACACAAAAAAAGTAAGGGAACCAATTAACTTACCTACACGAATGACAAAAAGAAAAGAAGAAGACTACTTATATTAAGGAAAAGAAGAACATTCAATTTTAAGATTTCATCAAAGCTGGAGGGATGAAGCCAGTTATGACTGGCAAACAGAATTGACTTGAAAACAATTAAATATATGGTTTTTAGAAGAATAATTGATTCCAGTGAACTTTTTTCTCAAGTAATTTTACAAGGTAAATACTAGTCTGTTTCCTCTTTTAAATTGGCACTCCTCTAGTGGAGTCCTCCTTTATGGATAGTCTAGTTTTAGGAAATCATTTTCGGTTTTTCTAAATAAGAAAAGAAGAAATCTTACGATTTTGTTTTTAGTGATGATTTCAGATGCGATGATACTGGTGTTGTGGCCCGTGCTTTATCTCATCGATAATAGATAGAAACTATTCATAGAAGAAACGAACTGTGAGTAAATAAACCACAATCTGTACCATAAGACGTAATTCAGTATATCTAACCAGACACATAAGAGTAATTTGGCAAATACTCACGCCAGTAAGTGTAGGGAAAGAGTGACAGAAGCTACAACCTAAAAAACGCCTTAATAAAAAACTAGCAAAAAAATCTCGAGAAAAAAAGATGACACAAACTAAGGTGCAATAACAAACGTTCGAGGAAAAAAGGGTCTTTTTTTGCAAAATGGAAGGCTATATTTTTAATTGGTATATTTTCCTTTGACACGGCTCATAGTGCTTGGCATATAGTTTAAAATATGCTGCTGTAATGTTTCATAGTAGGAGATTAATGATCCGCTTATTGGGTGGATCATAATTCCTTTCTCGCTGTGAGTTTTAGGGCAAGTGTTCAGGACTTTTCTGCATTTTGTTTTTGATTTTTATTTTTTCATCAACTAGGCAATTTTTTATGAAAATATCAACCTATATTTTTTTATCACAAAGAGAATGTCAGATATTGACTGGTTTATCAATTGGTGTTAGGCTGCAAAAAAAATGCCGGTCACCATATGGTTTGCGCACATGAGCTATACATTCAGCAAAGAAACCAGCTTTTAATGAATATTTTGTTAAAAATTCTTCATAGCGGACACAACAAAAGATGAGTTTAGGTTGATTTACAAATTGGAAGAACACTTTATTAGGGTGGATATTCATATCAATCAATTTTATAATGTCAATACTAATTTATTTCCCCTTTTGCGAGGCCATTCTTCTAGTGCAGCCTTTCTTTCACGGCTTTTGCTATTTACATTTATATTTCTTCTTTCTAAAAAAGAAAAAAACGGTGGTTTGAATTTAGATGAGACGATACAAGTAATGGAGCCGTACTGCATCTCTTCAATAGTAGATAGAACCTAACACAAATGAGTGAAGCGGACTGCAAGGAAATAAGCTAAGATCTGTACCTTAATATGGGATTAAGTGTTTTTAATAAGAGATATATGAATAAATTAAGAACGAATCACGCTAGTAACTATAGAGAATGAATAACAGAACCTACAACAAAAAAATGTCTTTTCTGGCGCGACCAATACACAAAAAAAAGTAAGGGAACCAATTAAATTACCTACACGAATGACAAAAAGAAAAGAAGAAGGCTACTTAAATTAAGGAACAAAAGAACATTCAATTATAAGAGTTTAACGGTCAAATCAGTATAGAAATATAGAAAGTTACGGATCTATTCTATTTTGAGCACCCAAATTTAATGAGGTTATATCTGTTAGGCCCCCAGTCGCACGCGCTATTTTTTTTTATTTAGTAACGTACTTTAGAATATCATATAATTGGAAACTGATGACCTGAAAAACGCCCCGAGAACAAAACAGAAAAGAAACAAAGCTTCAAAAAGAAAATCTCTTCAGAAGCTGCTTTTTCATTTGCAGTTTCTAAGCGGCATTTGAAATCTGGATAGCCAAGGAGATTTTCTGTTTAAGAAAAACCCACGTTCTGGAATTGTTTTTTACAATTCAGAGCATTTTACAGACCTCTCTGAGAAAAGACCTAATTGATTGATGAACCGAGATGATGGATGCAAGAAAAGCTTCACTGTTTCACATGACCTGCATTGTCTGAAAGGAGGATACACCCACATGAGACACAATAGGTTTGGCAACTCTGTTGCAAATTTGTTAACTGATAACTGTCGTGATGTCGACAGCAATCCTCACGTTTAACCATTGCGAGGTGAAAATTTAGCTCTCAAATCAATGACAGCCGATGATGATGCACGATTAGATATCAACAACAACGAAATTTGGGAATCCAGGTTTAGCAAATGATAAAATATGATGTTAAAATTTGCAAACCGCAAGCAAAAATTTGCCCTGAGATCAGTAGCGAAGCCTACAAGAATCAAGAATCTTTTTAATATGAACAAAAAGTAATTAATATTAGAAAAGCATCATTTTGTACACTTGTCTTCAAATGCGCTGCTGGAGCTCGCTCATCGGCTTCAAAAGCACTAATACAACTGGCCTCAAAGTTCTCTACGCAAAAAGATGGCTGCTACGCTGAAATCATATCATATCTAAGAAGTTCCATCTGCTGCAATCAAGGATCAAGGGCTTTTAGTCAGCGCTCAATTGGTGATGATTCAATGGGAGTTGTGGTTGAGGGAAGGAGGCTGTTAGATTGACTCATCTACTTTCGCCATTATTTGTTCGTTTTCTAATGCCGTCTGTCTTTGTTTAACATTCTCAGCTGATGTTTGTATATATCGCGTTTATTTTAAGTTTTTATTCAACATCTGAAACACAAACACATATAAATAAATCATTATATGGAAAACGTGATTACGGCACAAGAGAAAGTACTCAATTATCAATTCATTCAACCCTTGCATTTTAAGATTCAACGTAGTCATCTAAAAACGGTCTGTTTCTCAGCCATCCATGTCGCCTATTTTTCACTTCATTCTGTACCATTGGATTGTAAGTTTTTTCGGGTACTTTTTCGCGCACTTCAAAAACTTTATGGGGCACTTCGGGTTTTTCGCCAGTAAAAACATCAACGTTCTTCAACAACTGCACTCTAATGGTTTTGTTCTGTGACTTTGGCGTGTCTGAGGTTTCTTCCAAATCAAATTTGCTGCTCATTCCGTGCAGTTTATGGATAACAATCTGAAGACAAAGCTAAGTCTCGATCAGAAATAGTGCTTTCCTGTCCACTGGGATATAGACTTAGACAACATTTTCCCAAATGGCGTTTGTCTGTTCTTTTTATATCTTTCACGAGAAGATCAGAATTGCTGCGTGAAAAGTTCCTCATGTAATCTGTATTGCCTTTAAACAGCCAATCCGGGAAATTAAAATTTCCATTTTCATTCCACGGGAATTGCAAAAATTGCCAGAGAGGAGTTTCATTTTTGATGGTACAAAGTAACCCTCCAATTGAATAAAATTTCTCCCCAAGATCGGCTTCTCACTGGTTCAGTGGAACTTTCCTGGAATCCAAAATTCAACTTGCAGCCTTCCAGGTAACTCCATTTTAACGTTAGTTTTAACCGTTACCTTGAGGATGGTAATGCGATCTAGGGGACTTGGCGATTCCTCTCTCTTAGCAGAAAACATTGAATATTTAAGAATCTAGTTGTCCTCCACAATCTGAGCGGATAAACCCTGTATTGCCAAATAAATTAAATAAATCCGAGAGGCACCTAATAGTAGTAGCAGTAGTAGTAGTAGTAGTAGTAGTAGTAATAGTAGTAGTAGTAGTAGTAGTAGTAGTAGTAGTAGTAGTATTAGTAGTAGTAGCAGTAGTAGTAGTAGTAGTAGTAGTAGTAGTAGTAGTAGTAGTAGTAGTAGTAGTAATAGTAGTAGTAGTAGTAGTAGTAGTAGTAGTAGTAATAGTAGTAGTAGTAGTAGTAGTAGTAGTAGTAGTAGTAGTAGTAGTAGTAGTAGTAGTAGTAGTAGTAGTAGTAGTAGTAGTAGTCGTAATAGTAGTAGTATTAGTAGTAGTAGTAGTAGTAGTAGTAGTAGTAGTAGTAGTAATAGTAGTAGTAGTAGTAGTAGTAGTAGTAGTAGTAGTAGTAGTAGTAGTAGTAGTAGTAGTAGTAGTACTAGTAGTAGTGGTAGTAGTAGTAGTAGTAGTAGTAGTACCTGGAAAAGTTTTTGCGTCAATCATCCTGAATAGATGCAAAGATGCACTTGATCAAGTGCTCAGAGAAGAACAATGCGGATTCCGAAAAAGCAGGGGCTGCACTGACCAATTGTTTGCGTTGAGGCAAATACTAGAGAAATGCATGGCCTTCCAATTTGACGTCAGTTTTTGTTTCATTGACTTCCGCGCTGCATTCGATTCGGTGGACCGCGAGATGATGTACAAGATAATGAAACATTACGGGCTCCCACAAAAAGTTGTGAATGTCATCCGGAACAGTTACGAAGGCTTCAAGTGCTGCGTCAAGACAGAGGGCAAGAAGGGCCAGATGTTCCACGTAAAAACTGGTGTTCGCCAGGGTGATGTATGGTCGCCTATTCTCTTTGGCCTTGTGATAAACTATGTGTTGGCTAATTCAGTTCAAGGAGGAATCGACATTGGACGCTGTGTTGCTGCTCTTGACTTCCCCGATGATGTTGCCCTATTGGGCGTCTCTGATTCCGAAGTTCAAGCAAATCTACATAGAATTGAATCTTTAGCCGAAGCTGTTGGCCTAATGATCAATGTTGGGAAGACAAAGAATATGGGTGTTAAATGCGAAAAACCCGGAGCCAGAGTAGCCATTGCTCAAATGAACGTTGAAGTTCTTACAGGAAACCGCAAAGGCCGTTTTGGGACTCTCATTGAGGCCGAAAACCAATCCCGACTACTCATTGGCAGAGAGGTGCTGGTGGGCAAGAAGAAGAATGCGGGCTGGTTCGAGACACTAGCTGGTGAGAAACTGAGACTGAAAAGTTCAGCGGAGGCTGAGCTTGTGACAGTTAGCAGCGACAAGAGGTCAGTGGTTGCTGATCCAGTATCTACGGCGAATAACAGATCATCTGCGGTCTCTGATGACGATAGTTGTGTATGTTCAGGTTGTAAACGTCGCTTCGACACTGCAAGGGGCTGCAAAGTGCATGAAGCTGATTCTGGAAGTCTAAGAATTCGAAGAGGGTCGAAGACAGTGCGTCAAAGTTTGTTGGGCTAGAGAAAAGCCTCACTTGTCAGAAGTGCACTAGGAAATTCGCAACTGTGAAAGGCCGACGAATTCACGAGTCACAATACTGCGGCAAAGAAAAGGCTGGAAGATCTCGCATTTTCTCCTGCAATGTCCACGATCGAGATGGAGTGGAGTTCGAAAATGTAAAAGCTTTCAAGTATCTCGGTTCTTTCGTGAGCTTGCAACATGGTGACCTAAAGGAAATCAGTGTCAAGCTGGCGGAAGGGAGACAGCGATTTTCGAGCTTTCAGAAGCTTTGGAAGAGCAAACAACTTAGTATTCCCCTCAAATGCAAGTTATACAGAGCTCTCGTGTTATCAGTGGTCTTACATAGCTCTGAAACGTGGACCATGAATAAATCAACGCAACGGAAACTTGAGAGCTTTCACACCAGTTGTCTGCGAAGGATACTATGTTTTTCATATCTGGAGAGGCTGACAAATGAAGAAGTACTGGCTAGATCACGTATGTCGACACTTTCTGCAATGATCATGATTAAACGGTTGAAATGGTTTGGCCATATCCTGAGGATGAATGACGATCGTCTAGCGCTCCGAGCCTTCACCTGGGAGCCGACAGAAAAATATCTATATGCTAAACGAGCTCCAGGGGGTCAACGCAAGACGTGGATGGATCAACTTGAAGAAGATTGCTCAAGGAACAACATGAGCTACATCACCTTACGACAGAAAGCGAAAAGAGAGTCTAAATCCCGCTCCAACAGTTTTGTCGAACAGCATTTCCTGGATTAAATAAACCCAGATAAGCTCAAACTTATATGCATTTTATTAACTTGTTTGTACTTATTGTCATTGTTCCTTTATTTCTTTATGGAATTTAAGTGTTCAAACAGTAGTAGTAGTAGTAGTAGTAGTAGTAGTAGTAGTAGTAGTGGTAGTAGTAGTAGTAGTAGTAGTAGTAGTAGTAGTAGTAGTAGTAGTAGTAGTAGTAGTAGCTGTAGCAGGAGTGTAATATGAACCAGTTTTCAGCCATATTACACTTTGGCCACAGAATGTACCCTTACCCATATTAAGATGACCAAATTAAGCTTTGAAATAGGTACCCATATTAAGATCCGAGGGTGCCCATTTTACACTTTTATTTTTTCGACCATTTTGAGTTTTCGCCCGATACCCATTTTCACTCACAGTCATATGACTTATTTGACTAGGGTAAAATTTGGGTAGTATTTTGTAATTTTGTGGCCAATCACAAAAAATGGCCGATAATAGGTCTAGATAAAGCAATTTTTTGAGGAAAAAGCTGAAAATGTGTCGTTACTCCTGAATTGTGTTTTTTTGCTTTTAAAAAAAGTTTTTTGGTGAGTTGTCTTTTCGTTTCATTCGCGTAAGAACAGTGCTCAGCTTCTTATTTTTTGCTGAAAATTAGAGAAAATTTACAAAAACTTACATCAGAAGACAAAATTTAATTGCTTCCGAACTCACAGATAATTGAGTGTTTTTTAGAGAAGAAGCGTAGACAACAGTGTGCTTGTTATTGGCAAAGAAAGTTGGATTTTACTTGAAAAACTTGAAAGAAAAGAAAAAATTTTCAAAAAAATGGGGGACCGCCCGAATTGGAGGCTTGGCCTCAAATTCGGGATGGCGCCCCATTTTTTTGGCCTCCATAAAAACTGCTATTTCTGTTCGTCATTTTAAGCCTATTTTCAGAAACCAGAGACTCTTCCAGTACAAATTGTGACTTGTTTTAGCTCTTGTCCTGATAAAACTTGGCTCAACTGTAAAAGTTAAGTTTGATTTAGGCAAAACTTATATTGCAAGCTTTAATCTATTGTAAGCGTGAATGGCTCCGTATTTATAGTGAAGTTATCGCTGCGTGTGTTTTTGATCCATTTTATATTTGTGGACCTAGGTCTCTTGCGTTAAGATCCAACTTTTGTATCTAAAATTTATTTTTCTTGTTCTCTTTTGCCCATTTTTGTTTAAGTTTTGCAGGAAACTGTAAAAATCATTTCTTGGGTTACTAATAATAATTTTAAAATTGTGTGTAGGCAACAGTGTGCTTGTTATTGGCAAAAAAAGTCGGATTTTAATTGAAAAACTTGAAAAAAAAAGAAGTTTGAAAAAAATGGGGGACCGCCCGAATTGGAGGCTTGGCCTCCAATTCGGGATGGTCCCCCATTTTTTTGGCCGCCATAAAAACTGCTGTTTCTGTTCGTCATTTTAAGCCTATTTTCAGAAACTAGAGACTCTTCCAGTATAAATTGTGACTTGTTTTAGCTCTTGTCCTGATAAAACTTTGCTCAACTGTAAAAGTTAAGTTTGATTTAGGCAAAACTTATATTGCAAGCTTTAATCTTTTGTAGGCGTGAATGGCTCCGTATTTATAGTGAAGTTATCACTGTGTGTGTTTTCGATCCATTTTAGAATTGTGGACCTAGGTTTCTAGCGATAAGGTCCAACTTTTGTATCTAAAATTTATTTTTCTTGTTCTCTTTTGCCCATTTTTGTTTAAGTTTTGCAGGAAACTGTAAAAATCATTTCTTGGGTTACTAATAATATTTTTAAAATTGTGTGTAGGCAACAGTGTGCTTGTTATTGGCAAAAAAAGTCGGATTTTAATTGAAAAAATTGAAAAAAAAGAAGTTTGAAAAAAATGGGGGACCGACTGAATTGGAGGCTTGGCCTCCAATTCGGGATGGTCCCCCATTTTTTTGGCCGCCATAAAAACTGCTGTTTCTGTTCGTCATTTTAAGCCTATTTTGAGAAACTAGAGACTCTTCCAGTATAAATTGTGACTTGTTTTAGCTCTTGTCCTGATAAAACTTGGCTCAACTGTAAAAGTTAAGTTTGAATTAGGCAAAACTTATATTGCAAGCCTTAATCTTTTGTAAGCGTGAATGGCTCCGTATTTATAGTGAAGTTATCACTGCGTGTGTTTTTGATCCATTTTATATTTGTGGACCTAGGTCTCTTGCGTTAAGATCCAACTTTTGTATCTAAAATTTATTTTTCTTGTTCTCCTTTGCCCATTTTTGTTTAAGTTTTGCAGGAAACTGTAAAAATCATTTCTTGGGTTACTAATAATAATTTGAAATTTGTGTGTAGGCAACAGTGTGCTTGTTATTGCCAAAAAAGTTGGATTTTACTTGAAAAACTTGAAAAAAAAGGAAGTTTAAAAAAAATTGGGGACCGCCCGAAGTGGAAGCTTGGCCTCCAATTCGGGATGGTCTCCACGTTTTTGGCCGCCATAAAAACTGCTGTTTCTGTTCGTCATTTTAAGCCTATTTTTAGAAACCAGAGACTCTTCCAGTATAAATTGTGACTTGTTTTAGCTTTTGTCCTGATAAAACTTTGCTCAACTGTAAAGGTTAAGTTTGATTTAGGCAAAATTTATATTGCAAGCTTTAATCTCTTGTAAGCGTGAATGGCCCCGTATTTATAATGAAGTTATCACTGTGTGTATTTTTGATCCATTTTAGAATTGTGGACCTAGGTTTCTTGCGATAAGGTCCAACTTTTGTATCTAAAATTTATTTTTCTTGCTCTCTTTTGCCCATTTTTGTTTAAGTTTTGCAGGAAACTGTAAAAATCATTTCTTGGGTTACTAATAATAATTTTAAAATGGCCTCGTCAATGGCTCCGTATTTATAGTAGATATGACTGTGTGTGTTTTTGATCATTTCTTGGGTTACTAATAATAATTTTAAATTGGCATCGTCAATGGCTCCGTATTTATAGTAGATATCACTGTGTGTGTTTTTGATCCAGTTTAGAATTGTTGACCTAGGGATTTTGCGATAAAGTTCAATTTTTTGTCCAAAATTTATTTTTGCTTGTTCTCTTTTGCCCATTTTTGTTTAAGTTTTGCAGCAAAGTGTAAAAACCATTTCCTGGGTTACTAATAACAATTTCAAATTTGTGTGTAGGCAACAGTATGCCTGTTATTGGCAAAAAAAGTTGGATTTTACTTGAAAAACTTGGAAGAAAACGGAAAAAAATTCAAAAAAAAATAGGGGACCATGAATAAATCAACGCAACGGAAACTTGAGAGCTTTCACACCAGTTGTCTGCGAAGGATACTATGTTTTTCATATCTGGAGAGGGTGAAAAATGAAGAAGTAATGGCTAGATCACGTATGTCGACACTTTCTGCAATGATCATGATTAAACGGTTGAAATGGTTTGGCCATATACTGAGGATGAATGACGATCGTCTAGCGCTCCGAGCCTTCACCTGGGAGCCGACAGAAAAATATCGATATGCTAAACAAGCTCAAGGGGGTCAACGCAACACGTGGATGGATCAACTTGAAGAAGATTGCTCAAGGAATAACATGAGCTACATCACCTTACGACAGAAAGCGAAAAGAGAGTCTAAATCCCGCTTCAACAGTTTTGTCGAACAGCATTTCGTGGATTAAATAAACCCAGATAAGCTCAAACTTATATGCATTTTATTAACTTGTTTGTACTTATTGTCATTGTTCCTTTATTTCTTTAGGGAATTTAAGTGTTCAAACAGTAGTAGTAGTAGTAGTAGTAGTAGTAGTAGTAGTAGTAGTAGTAGTAGTGGTAGTAGTAGTAGTAGTAGTAGTAGTAGTAGTAGTAGTAGTAGTAGTAGTAGTAGTAGTAGTAGTAGTGTTCAAACAGTAGTAGTAGTAGTAGTAGTAGTAGTAGTAGTAGTAGTAGTAGTAGTAGTAGTTGTAGTAGTAGTAGTAGTAGTAGTAGTAGTGGTAGTAGTAGTAGTAGTAGTAGTAGTAGTAGTAGTAGTAGTAGTAGTAGTAGTAGTAGTAGTAGTGGTAGTAGTAGTAGTAGTAGTAGTAGTAGTAGTAGTAGTAGTAGTAGTAGTAGTAGTAGTAGTAGTAGTAGTAGTAGTAGTAGTAGTAGTAGTAGTAGTAGTAGTAGTAGTAGTAGTAAACGTCAGAACACTGACCCAAGCCGGATCTTTAGAGGCTTTGAAAATGGATCTGGCGAAATACAAGTTGGATATTCTGGGGGTGCAGGAGACGAGATTGCAGGAGCAAGAAATTGATCTCGGAGACCACAAGCTCTACCTGTCTGACTCGTGGTTGTCTGGTGTAAAGTCGAGACAAGGAGGAGTGGGCGTTGCTGTAAAGAAGTCATTGATAAACAGCATCGTAGAACAAGTAGCTCTAAGTGAACGTATTTGCTACGTCAAGTTCGCGGCTCGGAGGAGAGCCAATCTAGCTGTTGTTGTCTGCTACGCACCTACGAATGAAGCTAGTCTCCAAGAGAAGGATTTGTTTTGGAGTCAACTTTCAGACCTAGTTTCCAGCTTCAAACATAGGGAGCGTATTTGTGTCATCGGTGACCTCAATGCAGAGCCTGGACACCAGTTGAATGACACCATGAGCTGCAGAGGCCCGTTTGGAATGGGTGAAGAAAATGAAAACTCGGAAAAGTTGTTATCATTTTGCACTTCACACAAATTGCTCGTAGGTGGTACATGGTTCCAGCATCGACAAGTGCATCGGTACACCTACAACCCTCCCGATCCGAGTTGTCGAAAAAAGATGCTGGATCACATTCTGTTTGCAGAGAGATACAGAGGATGTCTGACGAATGTGCGGACCAGAAGAGGGAAAACCACAATTACCGATCATGAACTGGTCATTGCGGAAGTATCTATGAAACTTTTGTCTAAAAAGCCATGTTTCACACCCAGAATCAGTTCTGCAAAGCTGCAAGATGAAACAACGCGTGACTTATTCACGCAGGAGGTCAAGTTACATCTAGATAAGAGCGGCGATTTCGAGAATACAGAGCAGTCTTGGGACAATTTTCGAAAAGCCCTGAACCAAGCAGCAGTGAAATGCCTCCTTTCGGACAAGCGAGTGAACAAACCTTGGATTTCTCCAGATTCTCTGGAACTTATCCGGAAACGAGCTGATCTACAGTTGAAGAAACACAGCAGCGCGGTGGCGTTGTTAGAGTTCACAAACTGCTGTAAGGAAGTCAGAAAAGCTCTACGTGCAGACAAACGGGCATGGCTTGAACGCAAAGGCCAAGAAGTGCAGAGCTTTGCGGACAGAGGCAACTTGAAGGAGGTTTTTGGGGCATCACAGCAGATTTGCCGAAACTGGAGTCCCCAGTTGACCAAATTAGTTTCAAGCACTGGCGTCAACTTACGGACGAAAGAGGAACGACTTGAACGCTGGACGGAACATTTTAGTCAACTCCTGAATCCCTCAACATCCAGTTGCAGTACGAGATTGGATCCCGAAGAAGCAGCTGAAAGCTTGTCGATTGACCTGAGCCCAATTCGATTTGAAGAAGTGCTTGAAGCTGTCCGCAGGTTGAAGAATGGCAAGGCAAGTGGACACGATAACATTTCCTGTGAGATGTTGAAAGCACACAAGGGTATTGTCGAGTGGCTCTGGGACATCATAGATAAGTGTTGGTCGACGGAAGTTCTGCCCGATGACTGGAAGGTAGCAGAAATTGTCCCATTATACAAGAGTAAAGGAAAGAGGTCAGAGTGTTCGAACCACCGAGGGATCTCTCTATTGTCAGTACCAGGCAAAGTGTTCGCTTCCGTTATTCTCAATCGATGCAAAGATTCAGTGGATCGCGTCTTAAGGGAAGAGCAGTGCGGCTTCAGAAAAAGCAGAGGATGCGCCGACCAACTCTTTGCCCTGCGTCAAATAATAGAGAAATCAATGGCGTTTCAATTGGATATTAGCTTTTGTTTCATAGACTTTCGAGCGGCATTCGATTCTGTCGATCGTGAGCAGATGTACCAGATAATGAAACACTATGGTCTTCCGCAAAAAGTGATAAACATCATAAGAAACAGCTATGATGGATTCAAATGTCGAGTCAAAGCCGAAGGTGAGAAAGGACGCTTATTTGATGTCAGAACGGGCGTTAGGCAGGGTGATGTGTGGTCCCCAATCCTATTCGGCCTGGTCATCAACTCCATTTTGGCTAACTCGGTGTATGGAGGATTAGACATTGGGAGATTGGTGGCTGACTTAGATTTTGCTGATGATGTTGCTCTCGTGGGGGTCTCAGACAGTGAGGTGCAAGAAAACCTACATCGAATCGAGGCCCTTGCGGAAGCCGCTGGTCTGAAGATTAATGTGGCCAAAACAAAGAATATGGGCGTAAAATGCGACAGCCCAAATGTTGTTGCAGTGCCTAGTATCCAACAGAACTTGGAGATACTCACTGGAACACATAAAGGCAAACTAGGACTCCTGGCAGAGACATCTAGCCAGTCACGACTAACCATCAGCACGGAGGTGCTGCTTGGAACGAAAAAGAAAGCGGGCTGGTTCGAAACACAAGATGGCCGGAAGCTAAGATTGAAAAGCTTAGCGGTGGCTAAGCCAGCGTTGGTAGCTTCACAACAACAATCTGCGGTAGCAGATTCAGAGTCGCTAGAAAATGAGAGTCGGTCAGTGGTGGCTGACCAAGAGTCTTTAAGATGTCAGAACTGTCAGCGGCAATTCAGTACAGTTACCGGACGCAAAGTGCACCAAACAAGATTCTGCAAAGCCGGTTTGTCAAAGAATGTCGTCGACAAGTCAAAGTTCGAGCAACTAGAGGCGAGCCTTACCTGTGACAAGTGTGAAAGAAAGTTCAAAACAGTCAATGGCCGAAAAGTTCACCAATCGAGATACTGTGGCAAACCTAAAGCAGTTGCCACACGCGTGTTTTCCTGCAAAGTACAAGATGTTCTCGGAAACGAGTTTGAAAACATAGAAGCGTTCAAGTATCTCGGATCATATGTCAGCCTCAAGCATGGAGACCTGCAGGAAGTCAGTTGCAAACTTGCAGAAGGTAGACAACGGTTTGCTAACTTCCAAAATCTCTGGAAGAGCAAGCAGCTCAGCGTGCACCTCAAGTGCAATTTGTACAAAGCACTCGTTTTATCAGCCGTGCTGTACAGCTCAGAGACTTGGACTCTTTCGAAATTAATGGAGAGAAAACTTGAGAGTTTCCACTGTGGTTGTCTTCGGAGAATTCTACGTGTGTCATATCTGGAGAAAGCAACGAACGAAGAAATTATGTCAAGATCACGAATGCCCCAACTATCCACGATGATCATGCTCAAACGGATAAAATGGTACGGACACATCCAGAGAATGAAACCAGGAAGATTAGCCCGCAGTGCCTTTGATTGGGACCCGCCCGATCAATACGTCCATGCTAGACGCGCTCCTGGGGGGCAACGGAAAACGTGGATGAGTCAAATCGAAGGAGACTGTGTACGAAACAAAGTATCGTTCACCAGATTGCAAGAGAAAGCAGCAACCGGGTCAAAGAATGCCTTCAACAATTTCGTCGTACAGCACTTCACAGAATAACCAAACAAATAACTCTTCTTGTTTTGTTTGTATTTGTTGCCAACCGTGCCTTTATTTCATATTTGGAATTAAAGTGTTGAAACAGTAGTAGTAGTAGTAGTAGTAGTAGTAGTAGTAGTAGTAGTAGTAGTAGTAGTAAACATCATAAGAAACAGCTATGATGGATTCAAATGTCGAGTCAAAGCCGAAGGTGAGAAAGGACGCTTATTTGATGTCAGAACGGGCGTTAGGCAGGGTGATGTGTGGTCCCCAATCCTATTCGGCCTTGTCATCAACTACATTTTGGCTAACTCGGTGCATGGAGGATTAGACATTGGGAGATTGGTGGCTGAGATACTCACTGGAACACATAAAGGCAAACTAGGACTCCTGGCAGAGACATCTAGCCAGTCACGACTAACCATCAGCACGGAGGTGCTGCTGGGAACGAAAAAGAAAGCGGGCTGGTTCGAAACACAAGATGGCCGGAAGCTAAGATTGAAAAGCTTAGCGGTGGCTAAGCCAGCGTTGGTAGCTTCACAACAACAATCTGCGGTAGCAGATTCAGAGTCGCTAGAAAATGAGAGTCGGTCAGTGGTGGCTGACCAAGAGTCTTTAAGATGTCGGAATTGTCAGCGGCAATTCAGTTCAGTTACCGGACGCAAAGTGCACCAAACAAGATTCTGCAAAGCCGGTTTGCCAAAGAATGTCGTCAACAAGTCAAAGTTCGAGCAACTAGAGGCGAGCCTTACCTGTGACAAGTGTGAAAGAAAGTTCAAAACAGTCAATGGCCGAAAAGTTCACCAATCGAGATACTGTGGCAAACCTAAAGCAGTTGCCACACGCGTGTTTTCCTGCAAAGTACAAGATGTTCTCGGAAACGAGTTTGAAAACATAGAAGCGTTCAAGTATCTCGGATCATATGTCAGCCTCAAGCATGGAGACCTGCAGGAAGTCAATTGCAAACTTGCAGAAGGTAGACAACGGTTTGCTAACTTCCAAAATCTCTGGAAGAGCAAGCAGCTCAGCGTGCACCTCAAGTGCAATTTGTACAAAGCACTCGTTTTATCAGCCGTGCTGTACAGCTCAGAGACTTGGACTCTTTCGAAATTAATGGAGACAAAACTTGAGAGTTTCCACTGTGGTTGTCTTCGGAGAATTCTACGTGTGTCATATCTGGAGAAAGCAACGAACGAAGAAATTATGTCAAGATCACGAATGCCCCAACTATCCACGATGATCATGCTCAAACGGATAAAATGGTACGGACACATCCAGAGAATGGAACCAGGAAGATTAGCCCGCAGTGCTTTCGATTGGGACCCGCCCGATCAATACGTCCATGCTAGACGCGCTCCTGGGGGGCAACGGAAAACGTGGATGAGTCAAATCGAAGGAGACTTTGTACGAAACAAAGTATCGTTCACCAGATTGCAGGAGAAAGCAGCAAACGGGTCAAAGAATGCCTTCAACAATTTCGTCGTACAGCACTTCACAGAATAACCAAACAAATAACTCTTCTTGTTTTGTTTGTATTCGTTGCCAACCGTGCCTTTATTTCATATTTGGAATTAAAGTGTTGAAACAGTAGTAGTAGTAGTGGGGGACAAAATCCAACCTCACCTCCACGTGGTGTCCCCTGGGGGTAGGTCATGTGCTGCGGCTCTCCGCTCACATGGTCGAGCTAACGAGGCACTGGTCTTCTAGTTTGTGGCGCAACTAGTCGTATCTCAGCCTTCAAACAACAAAGCAAAGTATTTGATGTCAGAACGGGCGTTAGGCAGGGTGATATGTGGTCCCCAATCCTATTCGGCCTTGTCATCAACTACTTTTTGGCTAACTCGGTGCATGGAGGATTAGACATTGGGAGATTGGTGGCTGACTTAGATTTTGCTGATGATGTTGCTCTCGTGGGGGTCTCAGACAGTGAGGTGCAAGAAAACGTACATCGAATCGAGGCCCTTGCGGAAGCCGCTGGTCTGAAGATTAATGTGGCCAAAACAAAGAATATGGGCGTAAAATGCGACAGCCCAATTGTTGTTGCAGTGCCTAGTATCCAACAGAACGTGGAGATACTCACTGGAACACATAAAGGCAAACTAGGACTACTGGCAGAGACATCTAGCCAGTCACGACTAACCATCAGCACGGAGGTGCTGCTGGGAACGAAAAAGAAAGCGGGCTGGATCGAAACACAAGATGGCCGGAAGCTAAGATTGAAAAGCTTAGCGGTGGCTAAGCCAGCGTTGGTAGCTTCACAACAACAATCTGCGGTAGCAGATTCAGATTCGCTAGAAAATGAGAGTCTGTCAGTGGTGGCTGACCAAGAGTCTTTAAGATGTCAGAATTGTCAGCGGCAATTCAGTACAGTTACCGGACGCAAAGTGCACCAAACAAGATTCTGCAAAGCCGGTTTGTCAAAGAATGTCGTCGACAAGTCAAAGTTCGAGCAACTAGAGGCAAGCCTTACCTGTGACAAGTGTGAAAGAAAGTTCAAAACAGTCAATGGCCGAAAAGTTCACCAATCGAGATACTGTGGCACACCTAAAGCAGTTGCCACACGCGTGTTTTCCTGCAAAGTACAAGATGTTCTCGGAAACGAGTTTGAAAACATAGAAGCGTTCAAGTATCTCGGATCATATGTCAGCCTCAAGCATGGAGACCTGCAGGAAGTCAATTGCAAACTTGCAGAAGGTAGACAACGGTTTGCTAACTTCCAAAATCTCTGGAAGAGCAAGCAGCTCAGCGTGCACCTCAAGTGCAATTTGTACAAAGCACTCGTTTTATCAGCCGTGCTGTACAGCTCAGAGACTTGGACTCTTTCGAAATTAATGGAGAGAAAACTTGAGAGTTTCCAGTGTGGTTGTCTTCGGAGAATTCTACGTGTAACATATCTGGAGAAAGCAACGAACGAAGAAATTATGTCAAGATCACGAATGCCCCAACTATCCACGATGATCATGCTCAAACGGATGAAATGGTACGGACACATCCAGAGAATGGAACCAGGAAGATTAGCCCGCAGTGCCTTCGATTGGGACCCGCCCGATCAATACGTCCATGCTAGACGCGCTCCTGGGGGGCAACAGAAAACGTGGATGAGTCAAATCGAAGGAGACTGTGTACGAAACAAAGTATCGTTCACCAGATTACAGGAGAAAGCAGCAACCGGGTCAAAGAATGCCTTCAACAATTTCGTCGTACAGCACTTCACAGAATAACCAAACAAATAACTCTTCTTGTTTTGTTTGTATTTGTTGCCAACCGTGCCTTTATTTCATGTTTGGAATTAAAGTGTTGAAACAGTAGTAGTAGTAGTAGTAGTAGTAGTAGTAGTAGTAGTAGTAGTAGTAGTAGTAGTAGTAGTAGTAGTAGTAGTAGTAGTAGTAGTAGTAGTAGTAGTAGTAGCTGTAGCAGGAGTGTAATATGAACCAGTTTTCAGCCATATTACTTTTTGGCCACAGAATGTACCCTTACCCATATTAAGATGACCAAATTAAGCTTTGAATTAGGTACCCATATTAAGATCCGAGGGTGCCCATTTTACACTTTTATTTTTTCGACCATTTTGAGTTTTCGCCCGATACCCATTTTCACTCACAGTCATATGACTTATTTGACTAGGGTAAAATTTGGGTAGTATTTTGTAATTTTGTGGCCAATCACAAAAAATGGCCGATAATAGGTCTAGATAAAGCAATTTTTTGAGGAAAAAGCTGAAAATGAGTCGTTACTCCTGAATTGTGTTTTTTTGCTTTTAAAAAAAGTTTTTTGGTGAGTTGTCTTTTCGTTTCATTCGCGTAAGAACAGTGCTCAGCTTCTTATTTTTTGCTGAAAATTAGAGAAAATTTACAAAAACTTACATCAGAAGACAAAATTTAATTGCTTCCGAACTCACAGATAATTGAGTGTTTTTTACAGAAGAAGCGTAGACAACAGTGTGCTTGTTATTGGCAAAGAAAGTTGGATTTTACTTGAAAAACTTGAAAGAAAAGAAAAAATTTTCAAAAAAATGGGGGACCGCCCGAATTGGAGGCTTGGCCTCAAATTCGGGATGGTCCCCCATCTTTTTGGCCGCCATTAAAACTGCTATTTCTGTTCGTCATTTTAAGCCTATTTCCAGAAACCAGAAACTCTTCCAATATAAATTGTGACTTGTTTAAGCTTTTGTCCTGATAAAACTTTGCTCAAATGTAAACGTTAAGTTTGATTTAGGCAAAGCTTATATTGCAAGCTTTAATCTTTTGTAAGCGTGAATGGCTCCGTATTTATAGTGAATTTATCACTGTGTGTGTTTTTGATCCATTTTAGAATTGTTGACCTAGGTCTCTTGCGATAAGGTACAATTTTTGTGTCCAAAATTTATTTTTCTTGTACTCTTTTTCCCATCATTGTTTAATATTTGCAGCAAAGTGTAAAAATCATTTCTTGGGTTACCAGTAATAACTTCAAATTTGTGTGTAGGCAACAGTGTGCCTGTTATTGGCAAAAAAATGGATTTTACTTGAAAAACTTGGAAAAAAAGGGAAAAAATTTCAAAAAAATGGGGGACCGCACGAATGGGAGACTTGGCCTCCAATTCGGGATGGTCCCCCATTCTTTTTGGCCGCCATTAAAACTGCTATTTCTGTTCGTCATTTTAAGCCTATTTCCAGAAACCAGAAACTCTTCCAGTATAAATTGCGACTTGTTTTAGCTTTTGTCCTGATAAAACTTTGCTAAACTGTAAACGTTAAGGTTGGTTAAGGCAAAGCTTCTGTTGCAAATTTTAATCTTTTGTAAGCGTCAATGGCTCCGTATTTATAGTAGATATCACTGTGTGTGTTTTTGATCCAGTTTAGAATTGTTGACCTAGGGATTTTGCGATAAGGTTCAATTTTTTTGTCCAAAATTTATTTTTCTTGTTCTCTTTTGCCCATTTTTGTTTAAGTTTTGCAGCAAAGTGTAAAAATCATTTCCTGGGTTACTAATAACAATTTCAAATTTGTGTGTAGGCAACAGTATGCCTGTTATTGGCAAAAAAAGTTGGATTTTACTTGAAAAACTTGGAAGAAAACGGAAAAAAATTCAAAAAAATAGGGGACCGCCCGAATTGGAGGCTTGGCCTCCAATTCGGGATGGTCCCCCATTTTTGGGCCGCCATAAAAACTGCTGTTTCTGTTCGTCATTTTAAGCCTATTTTCAGAAACCAGAGACTCTTCCAGTATAAATTGTGACTTGTTTTAGCTCTTGTCCTGATAAAACTTTGCTCAACTGTAAAAGTTAAGTTTGATTTAGGCAAAACTTATGTTGCAAGCTTCAATCTTTTGTAAGCGTGAATGTTTCCGTATTTATAGTGAAGTTATCACTGCGTGTGTTTTTGATCCATTTTATATTTGTGGACCTAGCTTTTGTCCCGATGAAACTTTGCTCATCTGTAAACGTTAAGTTTGATTTAGGCAAAGCTTGTAGTGCAAGTTTTAATCTTTTGTAGGCGTGAATGGCTCCGTATTTATAGTGAAGTTATCACTGTGTGTGTTTTCGATCCATTTTAGAATTGTGGACCTAGGTCTCTAGCGATAAGGTCCAACTTTTGTATCTAAAATTTGTTTTTCTTGTTCTCTTTTGCCCATTTTTGTTTAAGTTTTGCAGGAAACTGTAAAAATCATTTCTTGGGTTACTAATAATATTTTTAAAATTGTGTGTAGGCAACAGTGTGCTTGTTATTGGCAAAAATTCGGATTTTAATTGAAAAACTTGAAAAAAAAGAGGTTTGAAAAAAATGGGGGACCGCCCGAATTGGAGGCTTGGCCTCCAATTCGGGATGGTCCCCCATTTTTTTGGCCGCCATAAAAACTGCTGTTTCTGTTCGTCATTTTAAGCCTATTTTCAGAAACTAGAGACTCTTCCAGTATAAATTGTGACTTGTTTTAGCTCTTGTCCTGATAAAACTTGGCTCAACTGTAAAAGTTAAGTTTGCTTTAGGCAAAACTTATATTGCAAGCTTTAATCTTTTGTAAGCGTGAATGGCTCCGTATTTATAGTGAAGTTATCACTGCGTGTGTTTTTGACCCATTTTATATTTGTGGACCTAGGTCTCTTGCGTTAAGATCCAACTTTTGTATCTAAAATTTATTTTTCTTGTTCTCCTTTGACCATTTTTGTTTAAGTTTTGCAGGAAACTGTAAAAATCATTTCTTGGGTTACTAATAATAATTTGAAATTTGTGTGTAGGCAACAGTGTGCTTGTTATTGCCAAAAAAGTTGGATTTTACTTGAAAAACTTGAAAAAAAAAGAAGTTTAAAAAAAATGGGGGACCGCCCGAAGTGGAAGCTTGGCCTCCAATTCGGTGTGGTCTCCACTTCTTTGGCCGCCATAAAAACTGCAGTTTCTGTTCTTCATTTTAAGCCTATTTTCAGAAACCAGAGACTCTTCCAGTATAAATTTTGACTTGTTTTAGTTTTTGTCCTGATAAAACTTTGCTCAACTGTAAAGGTTAAGTTTGATTTAGGCAAAATTTATATTGCAAGCTTTAATCTTTTGTAAGCGTGAATGGCCCGGTATTTATAGTGAAGTTATCACTGTGTGTATTTTTGATCCATTTTAGAATTGTGGACCTAGGTCTCTTGCAATAAGGTCCAACTTTTGTATCTAAAATTTATTTTTCTTGTTCTCTTTTGCCCATTTTTGTTTAAGTTTTGCAGGAAACTGTAAAAATCCTTTCTTGGGTTACTAATAATAATTTTAAATTGGCCTCGTCAATGGCTCCGTATTTATAGTAGATATCACTGTGTGTGTTTTTGATCATTTCTTGGGTTACTAATAATAATTTTAAATTGGCCTCGTCAATGGCTCCGTATTTATAGTAGATATCACTGTGTGTGTTTTTGATCCAGTTTAGAATTGTTGACCTAGAGATTTTGCGATAAGGTTCAATTTTTTTGTCCAAAATTTATTTTTGCTTGTTCTCTTTTGCCCATTTTTGTTTAAGTTTTGCAGCAAAGTGTAAAAACCATTTCCTGGGTTACTAATAACAATTTCAAATTTGTGTGTAGGCAACAGTATGCCTGTTATTGGCAAAAAAAGTTGGATTTTACTTGAAAAACTTGGAAGAAAACGGAAAAAAATTCAAAAAAAATAGGGGACCATGATTAAATCAACGCAACGGAAACTTGAGAGCTTTCACACCAGTTGTCTGCGAAGGATACTATGTTTTTCATATCTGGAGAGGGTGAAAAATGAAGAAGTAATGGCTAGATCACGTATGTCGACTCTTTCTGCAATGATCATGATTAAACGGTTGAAATGGTTTGGCCATATACTGAGGATGAATGACGATCGTCTAGCGCTCCGAGCCTTCACCTGGGAGCCGACAGAAAAATATCGATATGCTAAACGAGCTCCAGGGGGTCAACGCAAGACGTGGATGGATCAACTTGAAGAAGATTGCTCAAGGAACAACATGAGCTACATCACCTTACGACAGAAAGCGAAAAGAGAGTCTAAATCCCGCTCCAACAGTTTTGTCGAACAGCATTTCCTGGATTAAATAAACCCAGATAAGCTCAAACTTATATGCATTTTATTAACTTGTTTGTACTTATTGTCATTGTTCCTTTATTTCTTTATGGAGTTTAAGTGTTCAAACAGTAGTAGTAGTAGTAGTAGTAGTAGTAGTAGTGGTAGTAGTAGTAGTAGTAGTAGTAGTAGTAGTAGTAGTAGTAGTAGTAGTAGTAGTAGTAGTAGTAGTAGTAGTAGTAGTAGTAGTAGTAGTACTGTGGTTGTCTTCGGAGAATTCTACGTGTGTCATATCTGGAGAAAGCAACGAACGAAGAAATTATGTCAAGATCACGAATGCCCCAACTATCCACGATGATCATGCTCAAACGGATAAAATGGTACGGACACATCCAGAGAATGGAACCAGGAACGAAAAAGAAAGCGGGCTGGTTCGAAACACAAGATGGCCGGAAGCTAAGATTGAAAAGCTTAGCGGTGGCTAAGCCAGCGTTGGTAGCTTCACAACAACAATCTGCGGTAGCAGATTCAGAGTCGCTAGAAAATGAGAGTCGGTCAGTGGTGGCTGACCAAGAGTCTTTAAGATGTCAGAATTGTCAGCGGCAATTCAGTACAGTTACCGGACGCAAAGTGCACCAAACAAGATTCTGCAAAGCCGGTTTGTCAAAGAATGTCGTCGACAAGTCAAAGTTCGAGCAACTAGAGGCGAGCCTTACCTGTTACAAGTGTGAAAGAAAGTTCAAAACAGTCAATGGCCGAAAAGTTCACCAATCGAGATACTGTGGCAAACCTAAAGCAGTTGCCACACGCGTGTTTTCCTGCAAAGTACAAGATGTTCTCGGAAACGAGTTTGAAAACATAGAAGCGTTCAAGTATCTCGGATCATATGTCAGCCTCAAGCATGGAGACCTGCAGGAAGTCAATTGCAAACTTGCAGAAGGTAGACAACGGTTTGCTAACTTCCAAAATCTCTGGAAGAGCAAGCAGCTCAGCGTGCACCTCTAGTGCAATTTGTACAAAGCACTCGTTTTATCAGCCGTGCTGTACAGCTCAGAGACTTGGACTCTTTCGAAATTAATGGAGAGAAAACTTGAGAGTTTCCACTGTGGTTGTCTTCGGAGAATTCTACGTGTGTCATATCTGGAGAAAGCAACGAACGAAGAAATTATGTCAAGATCACGAATGCCCCAACTATCTACGATGATCATGCTCAAACGGATAAAATGGTACGGACACATCCGGAGAATGGAACCAGGAAGATTAGCCCGCAGTGCCTTCGATTGGGACCCGCCCGATCAATACGTCCATGCTAGACGCGCTCCTGGGGGGCAACAGAAAACGTGGATGAGTCAAATCCAAGGAGACTGTGTACGAAACAAAGTATCGTTCACCAGATTACAGGAGAAAGCAGCAACCGGGTCAAAGAATGCCTTCAACAATTTCGTCGTACAGCACTTCACAGAATAACCAAACAAATAACTCTTCTTGTTTTGTTTGTATTTGTTGCCAACCGTGCCTTTATTTCATATTTGGAATTAAAGTGTTGAAACAGTAGTAGTAGTAGTAGTAGTAGTAGTAGTAGTAGTAGTAGTAGTAGTAGTAGTAATAGTAGTAGTAGTAGTAGTAGTAGTAGTAGTAGTAGTAGTAGTAGTAGTAGTAGTAGTAGTAGTAGTAGTAGTAGTAGTAGTAGCTAGAGCAGGAGTGTAATATGAACCAGTTTTCAGCCATATTACACTTTGGCCACAGAATGTACCCTTACCCATATTAAGATGACCAAATTAAGCTTTGAAATAGGTACCCATATTAAGATCCGAGGGTGCCCATTTTACACTTTTATTTTTTCGACCATTTTGAGTTTTCGTCCGATACCCATTTTCACTCACAGTCATATGACTTATTTGACTAGGGTAAAATTTGGGTAGTATTTTGTAATTTTGTGGCCAATCACAAAAAATGGCCGATAATAGGTCTAGATAAAGCAATTTTTTGAGGAAAAAGCTGAAAATGTGTCGTTACTCCTGAATTGTGTTTTTTTGCTTTTAAGAAAAGTTTTTTGGTGAGTTGTCTTTTCGTTTCATTCGCGTAAGAACAGTGCTCAGCTTCTTATTTTTTGCTGAAAATTAGAGAAAATTTACAAAAACTTACATCAGAAGACAAAATTTAATTGCTTCCGAACTCACAGATAATTGAGTGTTTTTTACAGAAGAAGCGTAGACAATTTGGATTTTACTTGAAAAACTTGAAAGAAAAGAAAAAATTTTCAAAAAAATGGGGGACCGCCCGAATTGGAGGCTTGGGTCTCAAATTCGAGATGGTCCCCCATTTTTTTGGCCGCCATTAAAACTGCTATTTCTGTTCGTCATTTTAAGCCTATTTCCAGAAACCAGAAACTCTTCCAATATAAATTGTGACTTGTTTAAGCTTTTGTCCTGATAAAACTTTGCTCAAATGTAAACGTTAAGTTTGATTTAGGCAAAGCTTATATTGCAAGCTTTAATCTTTTGTAAGCGTGAATGGCTCTGTATTTATAGTGAATTTATCACTGTGTGTGTTTTTGATCCATTTTAGAATTGTTGACCTAGGTCTCCTGCGATAAGGTACAATTTTTGTGTCCAAAATTTATTTTTCTTGTACTCTTTTGCCCATTATTGTTTAATATTTGCAGCAAAGTGTAAAAATCATTTCTTGGGTTACCAGTAATAATTTCAAATTTGTGCGTAGGCAACAGTGTGCCTGTTATTGGCAAAAAAATGGATTTTACTTGAAAAACTTTGAAAAAAAGGGAAAAAATTTCAAAAAAAATGGGGGACCGCACGAATGGGAGACTTGGCCTCCAATTCGGTATGGTCCCACATTCTTTTTGGCCGCCATTAAAACTGCTATTTCTGTTCGTCATTTTAAGCCTATTTTCAGAAACCAGAGACTCTTCCAGTATAAATTGTGACTTGTTTTAGCTTTTGTCCTGATAAAACTTTGCTCAACTGTAAAGGTTAAATTTGATTTAGGCAAAACTTATATTGCAAGCTTTAATCTTTTGTAAGCGTGAATGGCTCCGTATTTATAGTAGATATCACTGTGTGTGTTTTTGATCCAGTTTAGAATTGTTGACCTAGGGATTTTGCGATAAGGTTCAATTTTTTTGTCCAAAATTTATTTTTCTTGTTCTCTTTTGCCCATTTTTGTTTAAGTTTTGCAGCAAAGTGTAAAAATCATTTCCTGGGTTACTAATAACAATTTCAAATTTGTGTGTAGGCAACAGTATGCCTGTTATTGGCAAAAAAAGTTGGATTTTACTTGAAAAACTTGGAAGAAAACGGAAAAAAATTCAAAAAAATAGGGGACCGCCCGAATTGGAGGCTTGGCCTCCAATTCGGGATGGTCCCCCATTTTTTGGCCGCCATAAAAACTGCTGTTTCTGTTCGTCATTTTAAGCCTATTTTCAGAAACCAGAGACTCTTCCAGTATAAATTGAGACTTTTTTTTGGCTTTTGTCCTGATAAAACTTTGCTCAACTGTAAAGGTTAAGTTTGATTTAGGCAAAACTTATATTGCAAGCATTAATCTTTTGTAAGAGTGAATGGCTCCGTATTTATAGTGAAGTTATCACTGTGTGTATTTTTGATCCATTTTAGAATTGTGGACCTAGGTCTCTTGCGATAAGGTCCAACTTTTGTATCTAAAATTTCTTTTTCTTGTTCTCTTTTGCCCATTTTTGTTTAAGTTTTACAGGAAAGTGTAAAAATGATTTCTTGGGTAACTAATAATAATTGCAAATTGGTGTGTAGGCAACAGTGTGCTTGTTGTTGACAAAAAAGTTGGATTCTATTGAAAAACTTGAAAAAAAGAAAAAAAATTCTTAAAAATGGGGGACCGCCCGAACTGGAGGTTGGCCTCCAATTCGGGATGGTCCCCCATTTTCTTGGCCACCATAAACACTGCTATTTCTATTTGTCATTTAAAGCCTATTTCCAGAAACCAGAGACTCCTCCAGGGTAAATTGTGACTTGTTTTAGCTTTTGTCCTGATAAAACTTTGCTCAACTGTAAACGTTAAGGTTGGTTAAGGCAAAGCTTATGTTGCAATTTTTAATATTTTGTAAGTGTCAATGCTCCGTATTTGTAGTGACGTTATCGATTTATTTTATTCAGACAACAAGAAAGGCTGCTTTTTGCTGTCAAATTTTACAAATAGTTTCCTCTCATTTTCGTCCAATTGACCTCAAATTTTGGTAATAGCTGTATTTTTTGCTTCAGAAACGTTGTTTTGATGATCCGTTCCACAAGTTCACTACCTCTCTGATAACAATTGGAGGACCTCAGCGTTTTAAACTTGGCATTTTGTGGGTCATTAACTTGTCTTTTTCGTAGACATATCTGTAACCCTGGCGCATTTGAGTTCAAAAACCTCACCATTACCCATATTCCACTTTCCGACCAAAATTGAAAAATGTACTTTTTTGTCTCAAAGGTAATTAGAGGAAGTAATTTATCCATAATTGTTTTTTAAAAATCCTAAGAAACAAAATAGTGCGATTAGTTTTAACAAAAGCAAAGTTAAACAGCCTCAAGTGTGGTTCAATTTTGTATATGTTGTTTTAACAACTGTGCAGATTTTGGCATTTTTTGCCGATTTTGTTTTGGTTTTATTCAAAAAATGGTTTCTCGATGCCCTGAAAGAGTTTGATCAGAAAAATGAAAACATTATAACTTTTTTCGTTTTTTACTTTTGCTGTCGTAGAATTATTTTCCGACGCATTAGGTCTTTTGTGTTTTTTTTTATCGAGTTTAGTTTTGGCCAATATGGAGAAGATTCTTCATAAATAAACTAGTTCCAAGGAATAGTACGATTGTAGTTCATTCTTCTTTAGGGGAGAACTTTTTTGAAATGGCCAAACGAACATCTCGAACAAGTTACCCATTTTAAAAAAAATTGATTATCAGAGAAACGTGCTTTAAAAGGTTTTTTTAATAGATTTTGCAACCTGCACACAGAGACACTAAAATATTATTTTGTTTATTTCATTTACACAATTGGAAAAACTTCTTTCTGCCATCAAATTTTTCAAATAGTTTTTTCTCATTTTCGTCCAACTGACCTCAAATTTTTGTAATAGCCGTTTTTTTTGCTTCAGAAGCGTTGTTTTGATGCATTCCATAACTTAACTTCCTCTCAGATAACAATTGAAAGACCTCAGCGTTTTAGAATTGGCGTTTTTGGACCATTAATTGGTCTTTTTTGTAGACATTTTTGTAACCATGGCGCATTTGAGTTCAAAAACCTCACCATTAAACATATTCCACTTTTTGACCAAAATTGAAAAATGTACTTTTTTGTCTCAAAAATGATTAGAGGAAGTAATTGATCCATATTTATTTTTAAAAAATCCTGAGAAACAGAATAGTGCGTTGAGTTTTAACAAAAACAAAGTTGATCAGCCTCAAGTGTGGTTAAATTTTGTATATGTTGTTTTAACAACTCTGCAGATTTTCGCATTTTTTTGCCAATTTTGTTTTGGTTTTATTCAAAAAATGGTTTCTCGTTGCCTTGAAAGAGTTTGAGCAAATATTAAAAGATATTGTTGATCAGAAAAATGAAAACATTATAATTTTTTTTGGTTTTTGCTTTTGCTGTCGTAGAATAGTTTTCTGGCGCATTAGGTTTTTTTCTGTTCTTCTTTATTTTTTATCGAGTTTAGTTTTGGCCAATATGGAGAGGATTCTTCAAAAATAAACTAGTTCCAAGGAATAGTACGATTGTAGTTCATTCTTCTTTAGGAAAAACTTTTTTGAAATGGCCAAATGAACATCTCGAACAAGGTACCCATTTTAAAAAAATGATTATCAGAGAAACGTGCTTTAAAAGGTTTTTTCAATAGATTTTGCAACCTGCACACAGAGACACTAAAAAATTATTTTGTTTATTTCATTTAGACAATTGGAAAAACTTCTTTCTGCTATCAAATTTTTCAAATAGTTTTTTCTCATTTTCGTCCAACTGACCTCAAATTTTGGTGATAGCCGTTTTTTTTTGCTTCAGAAGCGTTGTTTTGATGCATGCCATAACTTAACTTCCTCTCAGATAACAAATGAAAGACCTCAGCGTTTTAGAATTGGCGTTTTTGGACCATTAATTGGTCTTTTTTGTAGACATTTTTGTAACCCTGGCGCATTTGAGTTCAAAAACCTCACCATTAAACATATTCCACTTTTTGACCAAAATTGAAAAATATACTTTTTTGTCTCAAAAATGATTAGAGGAAGTAATTGATCCATATTTATTTTTTAAAAATCCTGAGAAACAGAATAGTGCGTTGAGTTTTAACAAAAACAAAGTTGATCAGCCTCAAGTGTGGTTAAATTTTGTATATGTTGTTTTAACAACTCTGCAGATTTTCGCATTTTTTTGCCAATTTTGTTTTGGTTTTATTCAAAAAATGGTTTCTCGTTGCCTTGAAAGAGTTTGAGCAAATATTAAAAGATATTGTTGATCAGAAAAATGAAAACATTATAACTGTTTTTGGTTTTTGCCTTTGCTGTCGTAGAATAGTTTTCTGGCGCATTAGGTTTTTTTCTGTTCTTTTTTATTTTTTATCGAGTTTAGTTTTGGCCAATACGGAGAGGATTCTTCAAAAAAAAACTAGTTCCAAGGAATAGTACGATTGTAGTTCATTCTTCTTTAGTGAAAAACTTTTTTGAAATGGCCAAATGAACATCTCGAACAAGGTACCCATTTTAAAAAAATGATTATCAGAGAAACGTGCTTTAAAAGGTTTTTTCAATAGATTTTGCAACCTGCACACAGAGACACTAAAAAATTATTTTGTTTAATTCATTTAGACTATTGGAAAAACTTCTTTCTGCTATCAAATTTTTCAAATAGTTTTTTCTCATTTTCGTCCAACTGACCTCAAATTTTGGTGATAGCCGTTTTTTTTGCTTCAGAAGCGTTGTTTTGATGCATGCCATAACTTAACTTCCTCTCAGATAACAATTGAAAAACCTCAGCGTTTTAGAATTGGCGTATTTGAATCATTATATTGTTTTTCTCATAGACATTTCTGTAACCCTTGCTCATTTGACTTCAAAATTCTCACCAGTACCCATTTTGGATTTTCGTGCAAAAAAAAGTTTGGGTAGAAAAATTACTGATATATTGATTTCTCAACCAATTGTCACTTTGATCAATTGGAGATCAATAGATTTTCTTTTCAAAAAATCATTCTTTGGATAAATAAACGGTCGAAATCAAGGAATTCCCGACAACACATAAAAAAAATATCTTGTGTTTTTTTTAGAATTCGCAGTTGTTTTTGAATAACTTTTTTTACTGGATTTGTTTTTTGTTATTTGAGACTTAAAACGTAGCATTTTCGGTTAATGAAAAAATTAGTTTTCTAACACTAGCACAATCCAGATTGAAATGGAACACATTTTTTTTAATTTTCATATAATATTTTTAAACCAGTAAAACAAATTTTTTAATTTTTTCTACACATGGCCAGCATCTCACCTTCTACTTTTCATCTTTGCGCTTCCAAAAAAATAAATTCGAATCTGCAATCAATTAAAAAAAAATATCAGAATTGGGCCAAAAATTATCCAAAAACTATTACCCATATTTGAAGGCCATTTTTTTAGAGTGTTTTTTCTACTTTTTCACTTCATAAAAAACTCCAGTTTTTTGTGAGGTGGGTTGTCGTACTATTCCGAACTTGCATGGCAAAACTCAGAACTCTGTGGTTATTTTTCAGAAATCACCTCTTTTCGAATCTGAGGATGTCCAAACGCACTCGACTTAGTCAAACCGATTTCATAGGCCGAAATTTTCGCCGCATCTGAAAAAGCTACGTCAAACATTCATAAGAACAAAAATGAGAGAAAGTAGTCATACAAGACAGGAACAAAAAAAAATTTCGAAAAAAAGTAGTTATTCGTAGAGACACTGCCTGTTCAATTTTCCATACTGTTCGGCCAAAAAAGGCAACCTACTCCTATAGCTCAATATCTCAACGAATACTTAACAAAAATTTAAAAAAATACATGTTTCAGAAAATAGAGATAAAAATCTATCCAATAACGTTCAATTTTAACGGTCTTTTACTGTTAAAAGAAGGAGAAAAACGCTAGAAAAGAAAAAAAACAATTAAATTTTAGGGAGGCTATAACTCGAGCACTACTGGTTTGTTTTTAAGGCCGTTTCGGTAATCGTCAACTATAGCTCATAATATTCAATCCTATGGGTTGATTTGAGTTTAAACATCAAAATTGAGGCGGCTCGGACGTTTTCCAGAAACCGCGGCCGCCCTTACCCAAATTGCTCTCTGCTACAGTAGCAGCAGTAGTATAAGCTATCAATTACCTTCTGAGGGTATAAACAAGGATGATGATAAAATTGGCAGCCCAAAGATAAAAAACGATATAAATCATAGAGCAGCCAAAAAAATGATCATTAATTGAACAAAAAGTCATGCTATACAGAAACTACATCTACACCTAAGGTACCACGTGCAAGATAATTCAAAATCAAACTTATGATTTCTCATTGCCATCAGTAGTTTTGGAGTTGCGGTTTTGGATTTGCAAGTATCCTTGAAAAAACTGATGCTGACGTTAAGCAGATCCGGGGCGTCATTTATATTAAGTTCAATTCTGCCAAAAAACGTTTTCTCTGTATAACTTTTCTTAGCTCGTGTGAGTACCAGACGTTGACGATCAAAAGTGCGTAGGTTTAATACCTATGAGTACAACTTGAAAATTTTTTCAGAAGATATGCAATTCTCATTGTTTGACGCGTATGTCACGTTCGATAAGTTGATAGCATACTGGCAGGGAAAATAATTTTAGCAGGGAGAAGCAGTAATTGTAACCAAAGCACCATTGCAGGCCTTGGGTAATGAGCTGTTCTAATTTCCGTAAAAACGCGTATGTCACATTCGATAAGTTGATAGCATACTGGCAGGGAGGATAATTTTAGCTGGGAGAAGCAGTAATTGTAACCAAAGCACCATTGCAGGCCTTGGATAATGAGCTGTTCTAATTTCCGTAAAAACGCGTATGTCACATTCGATAAGTTGATAGCATACTGGCAGGGAGGATAATTTTAGCTGGGAGAAGCAGTAATTGTAACCAAAGCACCATTGCAGGCCTTGGATAATGAGCTGTTCTAATTTCCGCAGATCCGAAGTTTCAAGTAGAATATCCATATAGAAGAACCGACACAACACATGCCTTGAATAAATTGAATTTAACTCCAAAAGAGAGGTTGAACGGAACACTGTGCTTCAGGTAATTGAACGACCGATGAGGGTTACTATTTTCGTTTGAATATGAAGACTCCATTTGAACGCTTTGGATACCTCAATTCCCAGATCCATAGTATTATCAAGCAAAGGAATCTCGACATCACCAAGAATGTCAAACAATGATATTGTACTAATATGTAAAAAACCGCTTTTAGCTATATTAAAAGGACAAGTAGTTACAATAGGGCAAAAACCGCAACAATCATAGATCATTTTGAGCGCTATACAAGCAGAAGTCGCCATTGCAGAGCAATTTCGTGTCCTCAGCGTAGCAGAAAATTTTTGATACTTCGGGTTCGTCAATCATATCATCAATGAAAATTTAAAAGAAATTGGTCCCAACACGCTTTCCTGGGAACAACACCACTGGTAACTGGGAGGCTTGCTGAGAAAAAACAATCGAAGTTAACACATTGCCGTCTAGACGATAAATAAGAATTAAATTTTTCACAAAATCTTCGTCAAAATCAAAATGAATTATTTTCGAAAGCCGCGTCCAGTGGTCCACAGAATCAAAAGATTTGTTGAAATCTAAATATGTAAAAAACCGCTTTTAGCTATATTAAAGGACAAGTAGTTACAATAAGGCAAAAACCGCAACGATCATAGATCATTTTGAGCACTAAACAAGCAGAAGTCGCCATTGCAGAGCAATTTCGTGTCCTCAGCGTAGCAGAAAATTTTTGATACTTCGGGTTCGTCAATCATATCATCAATGAAAATTTAAAAGAAAGTGGTCCCAACACGCTTTCCTGGGAACAACACCACTGGTAACTGGGAGGCTTGCTGAGAAAAAACAATCGAAGTTAACACATTGCCGTCTAGACGATAAATAAGAATTAAATTTTTCACAAAATCTTCGTCAAAATCAAAATGAATTATTTTCGAAAGCCGCGTCCAGTGGTCCACAGAATCAAAAGATTTGTTGAAATCTAAATATGTAAAAAACCGCTTTTAGCTATATTAAAGGACAAGTAGTTACAATAAGGCAAAAACCGCAACGATCATAGATCATTTTGAGCACTAAACAAGCAGAAGTCGCCATTGCAGAGCAATTTCGTGTCCTCAGCGTAGCAGAAAATTTTTGATACTTCGGGTTCGTCAATCATATCATCAATGAAAATTTAAAAGAAAGTGGTCCCAACACGCTTTCCTGGGAACAACACCACTGGTAACTGGGAGGCTTGCTGAGAAAAAACAATCGAAGTTAACACATTGCCGTCTAGACGATAAATAAGAATTAAATTTTTCACAAAATCTTCGTCAAAATCAAAATGAATTATTTTCGAAAGCCGCGTCCAGTGGTCCACAGAATCAAAAGATTTGTTGAAATCTAAATAAACAACAAATTGCTCAACTTTCCCGTCTAAATTCAGATATAACTCATGCAGAAACAGGTGCAATTGGGTAACTGTAGAATGTTTGCACGAAATCCATGTAGTCTAGGATTCAGCCGATTTTTAATCTTCGGATAAATAAACAGAAATAGAATCTCTAAAACTAAAGATAACCTCGGGAGTAATGAAATAGGCCAATAATTTTCAACGTCCGCTCGTGGTCCTTTTTTGTGAATAGGGGTAACATAGGCACATTTCCAATTCTCGGGCCAAATTTGTGAACGAGTAATATATGTGAAACCAAGATGGACGAATGGTGAAAATGTATGTACCGCTTTAGTTAAAATAGGCGGCGATGTACCATCAAAAGCAGTAGTCGTGTTAATTGGGAGACTTAGAAGATAATTTTGAGTTTTTTCAAGGCTGAACTGAACATCAGATGACTTGATCTCAATGCCGCACACAAAGTTAGTTAACCGTATTTCAGTTTTCGGTTGAAAAACTGATTGAAAAATTGGTTGAACAGATTTGCTTTCACTGAGCTTTAAAAAGACACCTCGTTTTCGTAGAACATCTTTTAGGGAAGAAAATTCTACCATTTAAACTTTTCAACATAACAAGTGCATCATTTGTGTTAGACTTCTGTACACTGCTCAACAAGACCTGCCTGCCCATATCAATAAGAATCATTAGCTCCATTTCGAGGCACTCAATTGAATTTTTCTG
This sequence comes from Convolutriloba macropyga, assembly GCF_964194025.1. NCBI lineage: Eukaryota > Metazoa > Xenacoelomorpha > Acoela > Convolutidae > Convolutriloba > Convolutriloba macropyga. Next base: position 378,372 of record NC_134469.1, read on the forward strand.
GTGTCTTCGAGCTGTATTTATTTTACTTGAACAATGCATCGTCTGCGATGAATATTAGAATGCAGCTTCGTAGCGCTTTCTCCGTTTTCTGTTAAAACTTTGGTTGAGAGCGCAAAATACTTTAGGATAGAACGTTGATAGAAATCAGGATTCAAGTTGTGGCATTCATGGGCGAAAGATCGTGAGAGCGTTAGATGCGAAGAAAAGTCAGCCACGTTATAAGAGCTGATCGTATAATAGCGCCAATTTGCATATTGGTAATCTAGGTCAAAATTTGATAAAAGAATAGGATAATGATTTGAGCACAATCGCTCTACAATTTGAAGTACCATTTGTCGGGATGGGAGCAACAAACTAGATCCAAAATAGTCTTTGCTGTAATATCTTTAAAGGGGAAGGCAAAGGGAAATCGACAAAATTCGTCGATAACGGCGAGCAAATAGAGGTTACTTGACTTGAAGGACGCAATCTTCGGATCAACTAGACCAATGGATATCCTATCAAGTGGTTTTACAGTCTTTATAATTCGACCTGACCTGCTCGACCTATTGAACTTGGATTTTACCTGCCACCAGTGTCGCATGTGGTGATTGTTTGCTTACCGTCTTCGAGAGTGAGCGGTAAGTTCATAAAATTGATGTAGTGCCAAAATGTAGTGTCACTTCAGGATGTGCTAATTTATCGCGCAGAGAAAATAACGAGGATTTGCTCTTCGTCTTTGCGGCCGCTTCTCTAGTTTTGTTTCCAGGTCTGTCTTGAAGACTATAGCGATATTAAGCAAATTTGATTTGCCAGCGGAGGAGCCTCTTGTTCTTTATTTTTGATTTTCACTGCAAAACAAAAATGCGACGCTCTTTTGATCGGTCTTCACAGTAACCAAAAACGTTCTTAGTAAAATGGAAAACTTTCTGGAAGATAAAGGCTATAGCTTCGTTTTCCGCAGCAGAATAACTACGCTCACACTGCAATAATGTTTGCGAACAATACGCTATTGGTCTACTCTTCTGAAATAATGATGAGGAAATGGCGTACCCAGAGCAATCGGCTTCGAATCAGCTTGATACAAGAAATGACAGTATAATTCAACCGAATAGCTTCCTGCTTCTGAACGTCTACATGCTGAATTCTGCTGGAGTATTGCGGGATTCTTTTTGTATTATACGAGAAAATTCTAAAAAAAAACGTTGCAATGCTTTCGAAGTTTCTTGAACTGGACACTCGTTCAGAGCCCTAAGTCTCTCTGGTACCGGCCGCTTAGAGCTGGACGAGACAATGTGGCCCAGCAGGGAAAGTTTTTTTTGGACAGGACTGAATTTTGTCCATATTTAGGGATATTCCATTTTTTGGAAGCAAGAAGAAATGCTGTAACGTTTTTGTCATGCTCTGTTTTGGATCGTCCGCCAATTCTTCCATCGTCAGGGTAAGGCTACGTTCTTTTTAGCTTGTTTCGGTCAACGAAATTGTCTAAACTTCTCTAAAACGCAGATAATGCTTTAGATACCCAACAAAGAAGACAACTAATTTCGTAAATTTTTCCCCCAAATTCAAACGCTGTGAACTGTTGACCTTCATCCATCAATGGTACCTGATTATATGCGCTCTTTAAGTCGAAGTTCGAGAAAGAATGATTCTCAGAAGCGTTATACAGCAGTTCTTCCATATTCGGAAACGGATGCGCATCAAAACTGTTATGTAAATTGACTGTCGTAGATTAGTTGATTACCATGCATTATTTCTGGCCTTTTACAACAAACACCTGAAATTGCCATAGAAATGTTGAGCGACGAACTATTCTTTTCTTTAGCAGATCCGAAATTTCTTTTTGCCTACACTCAAAATTTGTCGCTGCCATGGGCTAAGCTTTATAAACTTCGTCGGACAATAAGTTCGGTCGGTCAATAACCATTCGTCTAAACTCGTTACTTTCAGCAATAGCAGTCCAATTAGAAACGTTCAAATGATTATCCTTTCTGCCAAATTCAAATGCTTTATAATGTGAGAGTACATGAAGGCCAATGACTGCGAAACAAATTAACTGACTAACTACAGAGAAGGAAACAGTATAATAAACGTTATTCATGCTCAGTAAATCACTAAAATTTCCAAGAAATGGAAATTCTACTCCGTTGGCGAGACAAAATTTTGACTTCATTGGCTGGATTGGTAATCGCTCAAACATGAGACCTTGTTAAAGAATGAGTGGAGCCGGGATTAATGAATGCTCTAACAGGAGGAGAGCAGTCTTCGCCAATCAAAATATTTTCGTAGATTCCATGGGGACACTTTGTAACTTCATTTGTTGAACTGCATAGTACAGAAGCTACCTCTTCGTCGTCACCAGAAGCGATAGTCGCAACAGTTGACTTAAAAGCTGCTGCCCAATGATCTTGTTTGCCGCATTTCTGACACGTACTTTGTCGCGCCGGGCATTTAGTACGTGCCTGTTCCTCCAGAGCAACAAATCCAAATTTACAATTCAAAGCATTATAAGGTTGAGCTGTTATTTTATTGACTGCAGCGATTTTTCAGACGAGCGCAAGAGATGTTGAGGGCGGAGTGTCTGAGCTGGCATTGGATGAGCGGGAGAAATTGACAGACACTTCGTTGGCATCAGCGAGTGAAATGCATTCCTCAAGCGAAGCTCCCAAGTCCGCCAATTCCAAAGTTCAAACACGTATTGCATCAGATTTAAGACCAGATACCAAACCATTGCAAAGGAGTGTGTCCTTGTCTTGCTGCAGGGTGAGGTGTGTGCATACACAGCGCTCAACATGAATCCGTAGTCGCTACAAAAACGCTGTTATGCACTCATCTCGCAGCTTGCACGAAAAGACTTAATATCAGGCGTATATAATTCTCAAAGGCTTCCTAAATTGAGCATCCAGAAAATCGATTGTGTCGTCAAACGCAGTTGCGCCCGAGAGAATTGTAAAGAGTCCCGGTCCTGCGTATGATATGAGAAATGTCAACTTATGAGCGTCTTCCGTAATTTAATTGCTGTTAGACCATCAACAAAGTATTGCTTCCGCAAAGACCATTGCTTTTGGTTTGGCTCCGCTGGAAGATCAGGAGGCCGAAAATTTTTGACAGATGTTGAAAAAAATTTGTCGTGGTGCTCAGATGAAACACCGCTTATTGCAAGCTTTTATAGAACATCTGAAGCACAAACACATATAAATCATTGTATAGAACACTTGCTTACGATGCAACAGAAACACAGAAGGTACACAATCATCATTAGAGTGTAAAAAAAACAGTTGCTCAAATTAAAATTACTTCCAATGATTAAAACGATCGTTTTCGAATTTTACGTTCATCGTCAGGTTAAAACTGTTTGACAAATTGTTAAAGGATAAAATGAATATGTTTTTACTTTTGTCCGAGACAGCAACTGCAACATTTTCGGGAATTATTTCAAAAAACTCAATAAAAAATTTTTTCCTAAATACAATATTTAGCTTATTTGCAACTCATATTTACATCTATTATCAATTTCTTTAAAAATAAACATATTCGGGAATTTTCGATTTTGGCCATGTTTGTGTATTTCTAGGGTAATTGCGAATTTGCCCTTACCCTAATTATCCCTCTTGTGGAGGTTTATCAAATTTGGTTTTGTCATGTACGAAATATTTTTTGCCCTATTTATCTTTCTCAAGTCAAAACTAAGATTCATACTAATATCTTAGCGTGATTTCTTCCCATTTAACCATCGCATGTGTTTAGTGCACACTTCAGCTTGTTGTTGTTTATTGCTTGGATAATCATTAGCTTCTCTACTGTTCGACAGGCATCCAGAATTTTCCATTCAATCTCATTCGTGGACCCACAACATTCAACAATATGTTGACCCACCTGTGAATCCTTCTTTTGATGTTCTGATATACTTTTGGTAACATGTCGGCTTGTTTGCCCAACATAGGTGGATCCGCATCCATTACATTTTATCTCACATACTACGTGGCTCCACCACGTGGTATAAGAGGGATACTAGGGGCTAGGGCAAATGGGAAATTACCCTAGACATAAAAAAAAATATGGCCGAAATCGAAAAAGCCGGAATAGAATTATTTTTAACGAAATTGATAGCAGATGTAAATATGAGTTTTAAATAAGTTAAATATTGTATATTTTCCTTTTGGAAGTTTTCATTGTGGAACTATAAAGGAAGTGTTCATTGTGGTCTCTGATAAATGTAAAAGCAAATTCATTTTATTCTCTAACAATTTGTGAAACAATTTTAACCTGACGATGACTTTTAAGTTCAAAAACGTTTGTTTTAAACATTGGAAGTAATTTTAATTTGACAAATTGGTTTCTTTTACACAATTTAATTGGTCAATTGTTTGAAAACAAGGCCTAAGGAGGGGCTTACTGCAAAAAAGTTTGAGTAGTTATCAGTGTCTTAAACTTTTTAGCGGGTATGAATTTTATTGATTTACCGACATGCTGCCTTTTTGGTTGCAAGATCGCTTCATCACGCTGTAAATAGTCTCTCATATTCAAAAACATGTGGACGTCTTTGAGAACGAACAAAGAGCTCTCCAGCACTATCATTTACTGTCGATGGATATTCACAGAAGATATTTTTCAGGAGCTGATGAAATCTGTGGTACCGGTGTTATGCGTACCCAGGCATCTAATTTCGAAAAAAAGGAGGACGCAGCCAGAAAAGTATTTCGAGCTGCATCACGAAGCTAGATTTGATATTAAGACCCTGTTTTTTGCCATCAATACAATTTAGGAAGGCTGCTCAAGAAAGAAAAAGGCAAGAACTTGGGCAAAGGGCAGAGGAAAGCGAGAACCAAAGCAAGGAAGGTGCGACAGACACAAGATGAGGAGGAACTGTTGAACAATTGGGTTTCATCTGGACTTTTTGAGGTTTCGCGCTCCTAAAAACAAGGTTTTTTTCTGAACAAGCTGTGCACAGTCTTCAATTTAAATTCCTGAAATTTAGGGCGAAGGTGAGATCAGAACTGATGCCATCCATTGTTAGCAGCAATAAGCGTAAAAAGAGAAATCATTCCGCAATGGTTCAAAGTAGACTTAATGGTAAACTTGATCTTGATAAGTTGTCAGAGAGACAGGATAGACCATAATCGAATAAAACAGTTTTTAGGGAAAATGAAATTGGTTCTCGGATTCGTCTTCAACAGAAACTCCAAAAATGGCTCAAAAACGCAAGAAATCTCCTTTAGAAGGGTTATCCGAGCAAAGGGAAAGACTTCGTGTTGAGGCACGGTCTGATAAATGACACAACCTGACAACACTGATCAAACAACTGCCAACCTTTTAGCGTGCCGGAGTTAATAACGTTTCTAACAACGAACAAGGACCGCTGCAGCGCTATCGTTTACTGTCGACGGTTAGGCACAGAAGATATTTTTCAGATGTTGATGAAACTGAGGTACCGGTGCTAGGCGTAACCAAGCATCTAATTTCGAAGAATAAAAGATGGACGCAGCCAAGAAAGTATTGCCAGCTGCGTCAGGAAGCTGTGTTTGAAATAAAGACCCTGGAGACAGTATTACGCCATCAATAGAACCTAAGAAGGCTGCACAATAAAGGAAAAGACAAGAACTTGGGCAGAAGGCAGAGGAAAGCGAGAGCCAAGGCAAGGAATGTGCATCAGACACAGACTGAGGAGGAGCACTTGAACAATCTGGTTTCATTTTCCCTTGTCCTTGAGTTTCTTTGAGGTATGTGGTTGCTGCTACAATAGGATGGCTCAGGTATATTTTGAAAACTTAAAATGTTACAAACCTTTTTTAGATTAATTGAAAACCCTAAAGAAAGTCACAAGCTACAATCGCCGACTTGAGTTTTTAAAACCATACATTAAAAATTATATGATTTTAGTTTTTTGAGGTTTCGCGCTCCTAAGAATGAAGTTTTTTCTGAACAAGCTATGCACATTTTTCAAATAAAACTCCTGAAACAAGAGATAAACGGTGCAGAAAATTGTTCAAGGTAAAACTTGAAACAAATAAGAGTAAATTTAGGGAGAGGGTGAGACCAGAACTGATGCCATCCGTTGTTAGCAGCAAGAGGCGTGAAATGAGGAAATATTACGCAACGGTTCAAAGTAGACTTAATGATAAACTTGATAAGCTGTCAGGGAGACAAGATAGACCACATTCGAAAAAAAAACAGTTTTTAGGGAAAATGACATTGGTTCTCGGATTCTCCTTCAACAGAAACTCCAAAAATGGCTCAAAAACGCAAAAAATCTCCTTTAGAAGGGTTATCCGAGCAAACGGAAAGACTTCGTATTGTGGCATGGTCTGATAAATGACACAATTTGACGTCACTGATCAAACAACTGCCAACCCTTTAGCGTGCCGGAGTTAATAAAGTTTCTAATAAAGAACAAAGACCGCTGCAGCGCTATCGTTTTTTGTTGAAGGTTAGGCACAGAAGATTTTTTTAGGAGTTGATGAAACTGAGGTACTGGTGCAAAGCGCAACCAAGCATCTAATTTCAAAGAAGAAATAATCCACGCAGCCAGGAAAGTATCGCCAGCTGCGTCAGGAAGCTGTGTTTGAGATAAAGATCCTGGAGACAGTATTACGTCATCAATACAATTTAAGAAGGCTGCTCAATAAAGGAAAAGACAAGAACTTGGACAGAAGGCAGAGGAAAGCAAGAGCCGAGGCAAGGAAAGTGCGCCAGACACAGGCTGAGGAGGAGCACTTGAACAATCGGGTTTCATTTCCCCTGTCCTTGAGTTTCTTTGAGGCATGGCTCAGGTACATTTTGAAAACTTAAAATGTTACAAACTTTATTTAGATTACTTGAAAACCCTAAATAAAGTCACAAGCTACAATTGCCGAATTGAGTTTTTAAAACCATGCATTAAAAATTATATAAATCTGCATTTTTTGAGGTTTCGCGCTCCTAAGAATGAAGTTTTTTCTGAGCAAGCTCTGCACAGTTTTCAATTAAAAATCCTGAAACAAGAAATAAACGGTGCGGAAAAAGGCCTTAAATTGTTCAAGGTAAAACTTGAAACAAATAGGAGTAAAGTTAGTGAGAAGGTGAGACCAGAACTGATGTCATCCGTTGTTAGCAGCAAGAGGCGTGAAACGAGGAACCATTACGCAATGGTTCAAAGTAGACTTAATGGAGAACTTGATAATTTGTCAGAGAGACAGGATAAAGCACTCCGGAATGGCTCTCATAGTAATGTTGTGATAATGGATGGCGGTGAACTTTGAAAATTTGTACTTGACATCCTATCGTTGGGACCTAAACGCCCTGTGAGAGACAAGGTTAACTTACGTTAGAAAAAGTTAACATGGAAGGGGATAGGGCTTTTCTTGACATTAACGTAAATGCGAGCTGCAAAAATAATATCAACTGTCATTGGTATCAAAAACCAACTGTTATGGGAATAATATTAAATTTCCGCAGCTGTGTACCGCTTCATCATAAGAAAAATGTGATTCAAGGGACGGTTAACAGGGTTTATAATGGAACATCTAATTGGTCGGCAATCGATTGAGCACTTGAAAAGAACAAAAATCTTTGGACCAAGTATCAGTATCCAGAGGAATGGTCTACAAAAATAGTGAACCAGACTTCAGAAAAGATAATAAGTGGCGGTAAAGATCAATTGAAAATAACACCAAAAGAGCATCATCAAAGCAAGACTAGATCTCTTGATAAACCAACTATTTTTCTACAATACAGCGGCAATTTTTCTCAGAAAGCAAGCACTTTGAAGAAACTATATGACTTTCAAAGGGTTTTTATAACGCCAAAACTAAGATCATGCCTCCCCACCCTGAAATCATCTTTCGATAGAGACCTGAAATTACACGTTGTATATGAGGTAAAATGTAATGGATGCGGATTCATCTATGTTGGTCAAACAAGCCGGCATGTTACCACAAGGATATCAGAACATCAAAAGAGAGATTCACAGTTGGGTCAACATCTTGTTGAATGTTTTGTCACCACGAATGACATTGAATGAAAAATTCTGTATGACTGTCTGACAGTTGAGAAGCTAATGACTCTCGAAGCATCGAAGCAATATACATCAGCAAGTTGAAGCCGGCATTAAACTCATGCGAGGATTATAGGGGAGGGGAAAGCACGCTAAAATATTAGTTCAAATCATAATTTCGACTTGAGAAAGATACACAGGGCAACATATATTTTGTGCAAGACAAAACGAAATTTGGAAAATGTTACGATTTACAATAGCCTTTGATACAATGAATTTCAAGGCAATCCGAGCAAGATGAGGAAAACAATGATAATTAACCACGTGCTGAAACCAAATGTTCATAATTTCAAACGATATTATCACATTCACTTGGTCTTTTTGAGCTTGAGATTCTTAAGCATAAAGCGTTATAATAAAGCATTTCTAAGCAAGTGATTCAATTAATGTTGCACCGCAACATTTGGTCCGCCGACAAATAGGTTAAGGATAAAATAGTCAAAGCATTAGGCACCAAAAGCGTTGTGGATGGACAAACTTAGCTGGGATCAACCTTTATCGGACCCAATTCTACAGCAGTACCTGCGACCTCGAGCACAACTGAAGGATCTTGAAAAAATTAGTCTTCAACGGAAGGTTCTCAAGCCAGCCACGAAATCAGATTTGCAGTTGCAAGTCTTTTGCGACGCTTCTACTACAGCTTATGCTGCTGTTGTTTTCATCAGACAGGAGACAGACAATTTCATTGAAACAAAAATGCTTACAGCAAAGACGAGAGTTGCACCAATTAAATCAGTTTGTGTGCCAAGGTTGGAACTTTGTGCTGCTCTGCTAGGAGCTAAGCTTGTTGAGGCAGTGACAAATGCTATTAGCGATGAACGGTTTCCAACTCCGAAGGTTTTTGCGTGGTCAGATTCTACAGTTACAATTGCCTGGCTACAAGATTATCCGAGAAAATGGAAAAAATTTATCGCCAACCGAGTAGCGAAAATACAAGAAATTATTCCAGCCAGTAGCTGGAAATATGTTCCAACAGAAGATAATCCAGCGGATTTTGCTTCCAGAGGATTAGCAGCAGCTGATTTGATGAACCATAAGCTTTGGTGGGATGGACCAGAGTGGTTGCGGCAACCTGAAAACGCCTGGCCTTCACTTGACATTTGGTCACCTACAGGAGAAGAGACCAAAAAAGAAGTAAAAGTGCAATCTGAAAACGTGACAATGATTTCATCAAAAGAAGATAACGCAATTTTTTTGATGATAAATCGGCATTCGTCAATACATAAAGTTACAAGGATATTTACCTATGTCCAAAAGTTCATCAGCAGTATCAGGAGAAGATTTCAATCTTCAAAAGCGAAACAACGGACAACAAAAATGTCGAACAGCATAAAAGCATGCTTTTCAACGCCAAACGAAAGGACTGAGAGTAATGAGTCTACGTCTCAACCAATGATCTGGACTTATAATTCAATCTCTTTACAAGGGAAAGATTTATACGAAGGACGACTTCAACTGTACAGCTTCATACAGCGAAACTTTCTTCATGAATACAAGATCATCATGAATCAGCCCACTGAAGATGCAAACAACAGCAGCAGAGATGCGACAAAACAATACGTTCAGCAACGTATCAAATCCACTGGAACAGAGGGGGTTGGTGGTATAGGTAGGGCCGGGGGCCCAGGTGCTTACATCAACACCAGGATTGGCAAGGGCACGGGGATCTCTTTAGTTACCAATGGTCCTCAACACTTAGGTAGGACCGGAGGCCCGGGATGTCTTGTCAGCGCCAAGGGCGTGGACGAAAATTGGAGCTCAAGTTCAGCCGGTACTCCTGAGGTTATAGGTAGGGCCGGGGGCCCAGGTAGTCTTAGTCTTGTCAGCGCTGGGAGCGCAGATGAAAGTTCGAGCTCTTTTTCTACTAGTTCACTAGGTATAGGTAGGGCCGGGGGCCCAGATAGTCTTGTCAGCGCCGGGGGCGCAGGTGAAAATGCGAGCTCAGTTTCTACTAATTCCTTAGGTACAGGTAGGGCCGGGGGCCCTGGTAATCTTTTCAGCGCCGGGGGCGCAGATGATAAAGTTTCTACTACCAAATCCTTAGGTATAGGTAGGGCCGGGGGCCCAGGTAGTCTTGTCAGCGCCGGGGACGCAGGTGAAAATGCCAGCTCAGTTTCTATTGCCAATTCCTTAGGTATAGGGAGGGCCGGGGGCCCAAGATGTCTTGACAGCGTAGAAGTTGTCGGGGTCTCAAGGGATGATGTCAGACATGGTATAGGTTGGGCTGGGGGCCCTGGGGATCAACTGTACATCGTGTCTACCGGGAATACAGACAATTCTAGCGAAACAGTACATCAATTCAACAAAGATGACACCAGAGAAATAAAATGTTTCGTTAACGCCTATGCAGCAGCCACTAAAGGGAGACACAGAAGACGAAAATTTCCTAGAAGCAGCAGTCTCAACAGCCTTTCACCATTTTTTGATGAAGAAAATAAGGTGATTCGAGTTAGAGGACGCCTAGCTAATTCACCCTACACAATAGACCGAAAATTTCCAGTTCTTATTCCAAGAAAATCGCCAATCACTGAAATGCTTATTCGAGAAGCACACGAGAAAAATCTTCACGGAGGACCTCAACTGACGTTATACACGCTTCGACGAAATATTTGGATACCTGGAGGGCTTCCTGTAGTGAAAGGTGTCTTATACAGATGCAAGCCATGTATCCGTTTTGATGCCAAATTGTTACAGCCTCAGATGGGAGATCTACCTCGAGAGCGAGTAGTGCCGTCCTTTGCGTTCAGTCACTGCGGACTCGACTATTGTGGACCATTCTACACAAAAAATGGAACTCGAACGCTTTTGAAAACATACGTTGCAATTTTCATTTGCTTCAGTACGAAGGCAGTTCACATAGAGCCAGTTATGTCTCTGACCAAGGACGACTGTCTTGCAGCCATTAAAAGATTTGTGTCTCGTTGAGGTATTCCTGATGAAATATACAGCCACAACTCAACAACTTTCATTGGGACCAAAGGAGAGTTGGAGTTTCGACAAGCCTTAGCTACGCACGAGTTTGAAGATTTGATATCAACGTTCGGCAAGGAGAACAATACAATTTATTTTACTATACCGCCGAGAACACCAAATTTTGGAGGACTATGGGAGGCCGCTGTCAAATTTTTGAAACGCCACATGTACCGCAGCATTGGAAGAACAAAATTGTTTTTGAAGACTTCACAACACTGTTGACACAAATTGAAGCAATCTTAAATTCAATGCCTATTACGTCCGGTTCAAATGATCCCAATGATGCCTTAGCACTTACACCAGGACACTTTTTGATAGGACGACCAATCACAGCATTGCCTGAACCAAAAACAACAGGAAAAGAAACAATTTCATTGACACGACAGAAGAAGAGGATGGACAATCATATCAGAGACTTTTGGAAGAAGTGGTCAACAGAATATTTGTCAAATTTTCAACAACAGAAAAAATGGCAAACGGGACAACCAAATATTGACATCAATGATGTAGTAATAATCAAGGAAGAGAACACACCACCAACTCTGTGGCCAATGGGACGAATAACAAAGGTCTTTGAAGGAAATGATAAAATAGTTCGAGTTGTTGAACTGAAGACATCATCTGAACTATTTATACGACCAGTCAACAAGCTTGTCTTGTTAATGAAAGAGGATATTGACATGCCGTCATTAAGATTTGACAGAGAAAATGACACAGATGAAGAATGAACAACAGAGAATACAGACGAGGAATGACAGCAAGAAAATGTAAATTACAATTGTACAAAACTGGCAGACAAGAACTCATTGAATTTAAGAAAGTATCGATAAACTTGTGATGAGTTGCTGAGAAAAACTATTTACCACATTTGACCAGTTAACCAGAAAGCCAGTTTCAATGACATATTAATAAAGTTGAACCAGTTCAAGGAGGCCGGTATGTTATTACGATTTACAATAGCCTTTGATACAATGACCTTCAAGGCAATCCGAGCAAGATGAGGAAAACAATGATAAATAACCACGTGCTGAAACCAAATGTTCATAATTTCAAACGATATTATCACATTCACTTGGTCTTTTCGAGCTTGAGATTCTTAAGCATAAAGCGTTATAATAAAGCATTTCTAAGCAAGTGATTCAATTAATGTTGCACCGCAACAGAAAACCTCTATAAGAGGGAGACTTAGGGTTAGGTCAAATCTGGAAATACCATAGAAATGCAAAAACGTGGCCATAATTGAAAAATCAGGAATAGGATTATTTCTAAATAAATTGATAACAGATGTAAATAAGAGTTGTAAATAAGATAAACATTGTAAATAGGGAAAAACTTTCAAATTTTTTCAAAATAAATCCTAGAATTGCTTTAATTGTGGTCTCAGACAAATGTAAATAAATATTCATTTTATTAACAATTTATGAAACGGTTTTAACCTGACGACGAACGAAAAGTTCGAAAACGTTTGTTATAATTATCGGAAATAAATTTAATTTGACAAATTGGTTTCTTTTACATACCACGTGGGATTTCAGGTCTCTATCGAAAGGTTGGCGAGGCTTCCATGTTAACTTTTTCTAAGGTATCATTACAGTATATATCCTTTTATTGATAGATTTATATAATACGAAATGCTCTATGAAGACAGTGCTGCGAGGGCCCTGGACCAGCCAATACTCACCCAGTCTTGGGAGGGCCATTTCCTAATTTAGCTTTTGTTTTCATTTTCGCGACCGATAAGGAAGTGTTATCAATTGGAATTCTACTGACAACAGAAATGTGATTGAAAGAAATTTGGGATCTATTCTGTTCTCCCCAAGCTTAATGAGCATAAATCTTTTATGACACCCAGGTGCACGTGCTATTTTCTTACATAGTAACGTGCTATATAACAACACGATAAGAACTAATTGGGAGAAAAGCTAGAATTATGGGAACGAACCAGAATTTCTTGACACTGGAATTTCACTGAAAAACACTGGCCAGGGGAGACAGAATAGATCCGAAATTTGATGTTGCCTGTAAAGAATTTCAAATGGGACGAGAGCAAGTTTTTCGTCGTTAAATTATTGAGCATGAGTTTCCCCAGACACCGCTTCTTGTCAAACAGTATCAAGAATAACTAAATTTGCTAACTTTCGTGCACACATTCTGGCAAATTTTCCTGAGTTTCTCTGATTATTAAACATTACAACTAAAAAACCAAATGATAGCTGTAAAGGATTATTTGTCGAAGAATCCACCATTTGAGTCTACTTGTTGCAGTGATTTTCCTTTTTGTCAATAAATAACTGACAGAGCCCAACTATTTGTCTTCTATTCTGAGGCTTAACATTTTTTGTACACTGTTTGGTTAATGATACCAATGTTTGTATATATCAAGCATTTAACCAAATTAAGGCAGCGACAAATTAAAGTCGCTTTTCTTTAATTGGGAGTTGCACATGGGAATAAGTTTCTTCAAATAATGATTGGCGCAGATAATTGCTCTATTACATGTGATGCTTTCTGAAGCAGACAATGCTTTCTAAGGATTTCAAAGTTTCGGCGTGCTAGTGGGAGACATACTTATCAAAATGATTTGCTTTGTAGTTCGTTCTGTGAAAGCCTTTAATCTGCTGAAGCTTATATTAAATGTAGAGTTTGTCTACTATTTTTTGATCTCTTTCAGGCTAGCAAAATGAAGGATGATTCTAGGGAACTCGTCACGCTGCCTTGGTCAGACGAGTTCAATATCAACTCAATTTGCGAGTCGTTTCCTGTGATTTCCGGGGGAAATCTTATGCATTGGGCATTCCTAACAGTTCTGCTGATAACATCAGTTTATTTATTTTCATTTGGATACCGTTTTTACCGATTCTCTGCGTTTCTGATAGCTGGACTTTTGGGAACTACGTTTTGCTATCTCTTATGTGCATCCGAAAACATTTTGGAGCCTTACATCAATGCTGCTATTGCAGTTGTATGTGGACTTTTATGTGCTGTCATCGCATCGTTACATTCAAAACTCGGCTTTTTTGTGACCGGATTCTGCGTGGGATCAATAACGGGTAAATTTTTGGAAACTTTTTAAAAGGCTGCCGCCAAGAGCGGTACAATCTCTTAAGTTGTTGACAGTTAAAAGATTTTCATTTCAATTTTTAACAGATGCAATCAATGAAGTCTCCGCTGAACTTTATTCCTGTTTTGCAATCAAGGAATAAAAATGTGAAATTTCGAAAAATTTAATTCGGGAATTTTGGAACGGTATAAAAAAACACTCTAGCAAGTGTTTTAGATCTTTCAAAAGCCTTAAACTCCATTCCACATAAAATTTCCTAAGATTAGATTATGATTTTTCTGAATTCTTAGTTATGTTCAAATCTCTTGCAAACCGAGAACATAGTAAAATGAAATGATATGTTTTCCGAAATTGTAAAAGTTAATTATGGTGTGTCTCTAGGAGCCGTTTTAGCGCTCTAATTTTCCTCCTTTACGTAAACGTTTGTTCCAAAACTATTGAGTCAACAAAAGAGATGATTCCGTTTGCCGACGATTCCTGTGTTGTTTGGTGCCAATCAGAAAATCTCAATTTAACTAAAAAAGTTGAGCGCATTTTGAACTGAAAATTATTGCAATCTGCGTGGCCTCCATTATTAAATAATCTTGGTTTATCTTGATGTAAAATTTAAATGTTTGCGGAATATTTCTTATTGCCAATCTTCGCCGATCTTTGATATTTCTTCCTCTCAAACTCAGCCTTTTAACTCTCGTATTTTAATTTCCTCGCGTTGATGAACTGAGCTCAAGTCTCTTCGTGTTGGATGACATTGCTTAATAAATGACTCCCCTCTCATTGGATTAGTTCAACAATAATTCGGGTGTTTCTAATTCATCAAGAGGTTCAGCTCAACACAAGTGTCTAGGAGAAGTTTATCTTCACATTGCGTCCCACATAATCGGGTCGCTAATTATCAGACAAGTTCCTTCTTCAAGATTCAATCATGAGGTCAATTCTCTGAAATATAAAGGGGATCTGCTATAAATGCTATAGATATACAAATTTTAATACTCAGCTGAACAAGACATGGCTTCCGCTATTCTGAATTTTTATCTGATCAGGCATCGATTTCCGTTGTAGACAAGAATACATCTTTTCAAGACATAGTGCTATCGGACTGTTTTTATACAGCTTTTTGGTTCTCAAAAATTGTCGGAAAAAATTAAATCGAAAAATTAATATAGGGGATAAAGGTGTGTTTTCTGAGAAAAAAATCGATAAGGCAGAGATCTGATTGATAAAAATGTACTTCTAGCGGAGTTTTTTTAAAAATAAGATATGTTTGATAAAAAAATATTTCAGCAGTTTAACTCTAAAAGAATTCACGGTTTCATATGCAGAATAACGGGACGAAATAGCAGGAATAGACAGAATAGCAAAGCGAGCTTCGGCATGATTTCAATTCTCTTAAACAGGATGATGGGAGCTTTTAAAACTTATTTTTACTTTTAGCTAGAGAAATTTCTCAATGTTTTTTAAAAAACCAAAGTTCAACTTGATAAAAAATAAAAGTAATTTTTATGATTTATGGCAAAAGATTTTTCGCTTGACCGATTTTTCGTCTGACCCATTTGACTTTTCGTCCTCAAAAACAGGTATGAACTTGTAGCTCCCAGTGGACATTAAGTGCTATTAGAGCCTTCCGCTCAGTAGTCTCCAAGTATGCGATTCTAAGAAACTGTTTTGGAAACGTATACTTATGGCGTGAAGGGAGGTTCTTAGTGGTTGACCCCACACCAACCCCCCCCCCCCCCACAACCACCCCTTCGCACTCCCTCACATCAGTTCCCTCTCATCACCGCCGCAATCCCCACCCCTGCCCATCGTTCAGGCCATAAAGGCCCCGTGCTGCGGAAACCTCCCTCCCACCGTTGCCCCCCCCCCCCCCCCCGCTGCTCTCGCTCCACACCCCTTCAATTAAGCTAAGGAGAATTAAGTCTTGTCCTTTCTCTAAAGCTAGCCTTACTAAACCGTGGCTAGCTACTGACGAAGCCAGCCGATCGTTTGAGAGCAATTTGCCCGACGTTATTCGGTTATGTTTTGTTTTTGTTCCAAATATTTTTCAAGTATTTGGTCATATACTAAATTTACTTGTTAAAAAATTAAATAAGTTTTCTGAGAATTGCAATACTGGCAGCAAAATTCAGTTTATTTTGAGAGACTTCTCTCGTCGGACAGTACCGATGTCTAACATCCCAAGGAATTGTTTTTTACGAACATTAAAACTGTGCTATTTTTTGCCGCTCAAAACAAAGTACCTGTCAATCCAAAAAGCTTTCAGGAAATATATTCCTGCTTCCAAATAAGTTAAAAATCTCTGATATTTTGCATTCTCGAAGCAATATAGTTTCACAGCACTGGTCATTTTAGCTGTTTGTAGGTGCCTACTGTGTGCTGGCTGTTGCCTTGTTAGCGTCTTTCAAAGCACTCTGGTTCGGACTCACAGTCTGTTTCGTCAGCGGAATCTTTGTCGCACTCTTGTCAGTTTGCTGGCAGAAGTTATTCTCAATTGCGAACACAAGTTTCGTTGCTGGCTTTCTTGTGTTTGTAATATTTGACTATATTTTGGAGCAGTTAGTATTGGCTCATTACGGATGGATGGTTCTTATTGAAGCCGAATCAACTGCCCTTTGTGCTTACAGTTGGGTGTCCATTTGCATATGGCCAATCATCTTAATAGTCGGAATCATAATTCAGTATGCTAAAACTGCTAGATATTTCGACCACCTTGAAGCTAAGAAAGTATTCGATGATAATGAAGATAATGATACGCCAAAGAGGAGTATAAATGGCACTTTGAGGAATGGAAAGTCGATAACACCGGAAGGGTCCAGCACCAAGACCAGTAAGAGTACATTAAGGCAGTACAGTGGCACGAGGTATACTGGTGACATCGTTCCCAAGAATTTGACGGGCAACAACGCATTACCCACAACAATGCGCACAGCAGCTCGGTAGGTTCAAGATTTTTCCCCTCCCAATAGTTGTAATTGCTAATTGCTGCAGTTTTATTTGCAAAATACGTCGTTCTGTTTCTCTTTACATAATGCTACCGATGGTCTCATACCCAAAATTCTATATTTCTTGAATTGATAAGGCCAATGCTGTTTTGTGGGATTTGCTCAAATTTTTTCTCATGGTTAGAAAAATATTCTTGAAAAGTAACGAAAGATTCTTTTTTTTAAATGCAAAGATGGACAAGCTATAAATTGTTAAACAGGATCTTTTTATACTTTGAAAATGACGTTAAAGTATCTTGGAATGGTACATCTTTGTCATAAATCAGCTGTCTTGACAAAGCTGTCTTGTCAGCTCATTTATGACAGAGACAATACCCCCCCCCCCCCCTCCCATCCCCCCCCCCTCCCCCGCTTAGTGAAAATATAACTTTTACACCCCAGGCGGCGCTCGTGCTATTAGTTACATTGTAAGCTGATATGCATCAACACATAATTTGTAAGTTAAGTCATAAAAACAATGGAAGCCCGAAGCAAAATAGATTTTAAAAATCTCTAATTACGAACCCAAACCACTAGCTAACTTGTGGCCTATTTTTATAAATTAATTTCTGTTGTTTACTGTTTATTTGGGTTAAAGTACCTCCTGATTATCTTTAAAGGGTCTGTCGAGGTATGTTTGTACTTTAAATCTCATAAAACTAGTGACCACTTGGCCAAAAAAAACTTAGAGATTTTATGGCCGCGAACTTTAAGGCATATTCCATGACAGCAAAGGTTGCGTCAAAAAAAAAATGAATTTGTGCAAAATATGCTCCTATTTTATCTGATTGTTTTTTTATTAAAAGCCGCGAAACGATAGCAGCTACTATCGGGGACATCGTGGTTTTTACAATTCAAAGAATTTGAATTGTATTGGGGCTCTGTCTAACAGGTAAAACCCAGGGGCATTAAGTTTCCTTAGAGGCCCAAAGTGGGCTTTAGTAGTCCTTCAAGTGCTTAGAGTGGTGGCAACTGCTGGGATGGCCTTAGTGGACTCATTGAATTGATGAAGGTCTTTTGAGAGACAAAATTATTACTTGCTATGACTATTTTATGAGCTATGTTTTAGTACTACAAACGAAAACACGCAAAATGATACTAATTTTTGCAAATTTTTAATAGCCGCGAATCGGTTACGGTTATTATTGGGGAAATCGCGTTTTTTTAATTCGTCATCTCGATCGATTATTTTTACGATCTGACTTCATGGAATTGACTTTTTCACTGACTTCTACCGCTTTGCATTTAAAATTTGTGTGCGTCATTTGTTCTGCTTTTAGGTCAATTGAGTGAGTTACCTCACTTAAAAAAATGACTTCTGAATGCGCTTAATGAACTTTAATTTTTATGAACATTTACTAGTTAAAGGACATTAAGATGCATTTAAGAAGTGCCGAACTTATATGCCCTAATTCTTGAGTATTAGTCTTGCGTTTTTGATTTTGAATATGAATTTTGAGGAAGTTCTTTTAGGGCGCTTTCCTTATAGAACGTATGTGTCATAAAATTGACACTCCTATCTAACCCAAAAAGTCTTGTGGTCTATTAAAGGACTGGTTGTCGATCTGTCCATCTTACGTCTTTAGATGTTTCCATTCATGGAAGGCCAGAAGCGTCTTACGGCTATTTTCCGCCAAGCTACCGGCTATGTTTCATTTCTTTAGTTTTTTCTACCCTCAGGGGCCAGTGAATTTCCTTTAAGGTTTTATACTAGAGACTGCGTTGTTGTGAGTATCAATGGAATTGTTTTCAACATTTAATGTCTCGAGCAATTTTTTTCAAGTATTCCTAAAATTTGTCATTTTTTTATTTTTATCCGGCTGCATGGGCCAGGAGACCTATTCCACGGTGTGATAAAAAGTTATTGCGTCGTTGTTAGGGTCGATGGAATTGTTTCCGACAATTTAACATTTCGAATTTTTGAAGTTTTTGATAAAGTTTGCAATTTTCATAGTTTTTGAAAATATTTGCCTTTTATTCACTTTACTTGCCTCAGTAGCCAGTTAACCTAGTCCAAGGTTTGATAGCATGTTATTGCAACGCTGCTAGGGGCAATGGAACGGTTTCCAACATTTTAATACAACAAAGTTTTCATTCATTTCATTGGACTGTATTTAAGGAATTTTATGCTATGTTTTTAATGTATTCACGCATTTTCATGATATTTGAAGTCAAATTGTTGTAGTGATTTTGGTCACGCCAAAACCAGGAAGTAGAGCGAAAAAGCGAGTGGTTGCGTGGCGTGAAGTTTTCTCACTCTAATTTTAAAGTAGAGTGAGAAAACGATGTTAGAACAAAAATTCGCTTTCTGGCTTCTGGTTTTTTCTTCACATGCGGCAATTTCAATTTGAATTTGAGTTTTACTGTTTTTTCGATTTTTGACCGGATTGTTTTCTAAATAGTTTCCCCAATTCACATAGTTCATTCTAGTCCTAGTTTTTTGGAACCAAGATTCTTTTTCTTGCTAGTGTTTTTTGTTAACTTTCAGCATTCTGACATTGATTTTTGTTTTTTAAATTTTTTTTGATCTGATTTTTTTTGGCAATGGTTTCCACAATTTACTCATAGTCCGTTCTAGGTCTTGTTTTAAATTAGAATATGAAAGTTCTTAGAATTGTCCATCAGGACTTTTCCTGCTATGTTTTTTTTGTTCGTCGTCTCCATCGACGATTCTTACGATTTCTTGGAATTGACTTTTAGTGACTTCTACTGTTTTGCAGTTATAATTCGTGACGTCATTGGGTCTGCTTTTAGTTCAATTTGGGGACTTACCTCACTCAAAAAATGACCTCTAAAATCAGTTAATGATTTTTGAACTTTATGAACATTTTTTAGCTAAAGATCAATATTGTGCATCCACGTAGTTCCAAACGTAAATGCCCTAATTCTTGAGTATAGTGTTTTGAGTTTTTTTTAATAAATATGAAAAAGCTCTATTGGGACTTATAGAGCGTATGTGTCTCATAAAAACGGCAGTCCGAGTCTAACACAAAAAGTCTAGTGGTCTATTAAAGGACTGGTGGTCAATCTTATTTCTTTAGTTGTTTCAATTCCATGGAAGGCCACAAGCGTCTATCGAATTTGCATTAAGATGAAAGCGCTCACTCAATAAAATGACTTTTGCATTTAAACTTAGGTTTAATTTGAATTAGTTTAAGGTCAAAGGAACTCATATGTATAATGAAGGTCCCTAGTGAAGAGGCTTCTGCGGAGTGAATTGTAACAAGTAATATCAATTTCTAACTGAAAGTTATTTAATAGTTGTTAGCGGCGTCGATGAGTTCTTTTATGCATCTGTATTCTACGACACGCAATCCTTTTTCGCAGCTATTCCTACAGTCTGCGAGCTATGTTTTTTGATCCAAGTTTTGGTGTTTGTGTGTTGTAACAGTGATTTGGCTTTAGAATGCGGGCTATGGCTGCCCAAAACGCTGGAACCCTAGCTGCAGGATTTCCGGCTGGAATGGAGCTGGGACCAGAATACCAAGTGATGGGAAGCACTGTGTACTATGGAGACACTTACTCTGAATATGGCGCTGCCCAGGGCAGACAGCCTGTAGGACCAATGGGAGCCGGAGTGCCAGGTATGACGTCATTGAAATAAATCAGCCCAGCTTTCTAATTACGGGGTCATGCTGGACAATATTGTCCCCTAAATTTGCCATCTCTATTACACTCACTGACTATCTTACACTCAGCTTAAAGGAAGTTAAGTGCCAACTTTTTCAAGATTTTTTTCATGGAAGTGTTTCTTTGAAACAGTTTTGTAGAATTGGTTAATCTTGCAGTCAATTGCGTGATATTGAGTGTATCAGTATAGAGATTGAAAGTTCTGAAGATATATTAAAATCTCGTCAATAGCTGGAGAGCTTAATTGTTGCTCCTATCCCACTTCTGGGACAGACAGAATATACAAAGGGTATTTTTAATAGCCGCGTCAGCAATTCCAGGTGGCTATTATTGCGCTCCTAATTTTTTACAATTCAAAAAATTTGAATTGTATTGTCTTTTTTTAAGATCTGTTCACACATTTTCATGATTTTTGAAGTCAAATTGGAGTAGTGATTTTGGTCACGCCGAAACAGGAAATGGAGCGAAAAAGCGAGTGGTTTTGCGGCGTGATTTTTTTGCTCTAATTTTAAAGTAGAGTGAGGAAACGGTGTTTGAACGAAAATTCGCTTTCTAGCTAGTGGCATTTTGTTCACTTGCGGCAATTTCATTTGATTTTTACTATTTTTTCGATTTTTTGGATCGGATTTTTTTCTAAATGGTTTTTCCAATGCTTTCATATTTCATTCTAGGCCTAGTTTTTTGTTTGAACTAAATTTTCATTTCTCGCTAGTGGTTTTTTGTTCTCATCCGGTATTTTGACTTTTTTTGTTTTTTGATCTGATTTTTTAGAAATGGTTTTCTCAATTCGAATTTTTTTCGCAATTCGAATGGTTTTCTCAATTTGATCTGGTTTTCTCAATTCACACATAGTTCGTTCTAGGGTCTAGTTTTTTGTTTAGTCAATGAAAATCCTTTGAATTGTACGTCAGGACTTGTCCTGCTATGTTTTTTACTTCGTCTGACAGACTTAGGTTGTCTTACCCTGACTTCTTGGAATTGACTTTTTCAATGACTTCAGTGACTTCTACTGCTTTGCAGTTAAAGTTTGTGTTCGTGACGTCATTTCTGCTTTTAGGTCAATTGCGTGACTTACCTAACTCCAAAAAATTACTTCTGAACTCACTTTTGGAACTTTAAATTTTATGAACATTTACTAATTAAAGGTCAATATTGTTCATCTTAGAAGTGCCAAACCTATATGCCCTAATTCCTGAGTGATAGGGTCTTGAGTTTTAATATCGAATATTAATTTTGAAATTGCTCCATGATGGCTTTTTCCTTGTAGAGCAAATGTGTCTCATAAAATTGACTCCAAAAAATGACTTCTGCACTCACTTTTGGAACTTTAATTTTTATGAACATTTACTAATTAAAGGTCAGCAGTGTGCATATTAGTAGTGCCAAACCTATATGCCCTAATTCCTGAGTGATAGGGTCTTGAGTTTTAATATCGAATATTGATTTTGAAAATGCTCCATTATGGCTTTTTCCTTCTAGAGCAAATGTGTCTCATAAAAATGACAGTCCGAATATAACCCAAAAAGCCATGTGGTCTATTAAAAAGCTGGTGGTCGATCTGTCAATCTTATTTCTTTTGTTGTTTCCATTCTTGGTAGGCCACAAGCGTCTATCGCGGCTATTTTCCGGCAATCTGCCGGCAAAGTTTATTTCAACCGAATCTTTTTGTTAACTCAGGTGAAGAATATTTGTTTTCGGACAAAAATGGTCGCGGCTGCAATTACTGTTGTTTTGGAAGGTCTGACGCTTTAAGTCGCTTCTGGATTTCTTCCGTCTACGTTTTCCAAATTTTGTTAACATTTTTGTGGCCATATGGCTTCGCACTCACCTCCAATAAGCCTTTGTTCATTCCTTCATGCAGTTTCTAGACTCAGTTTTGTGCGTGAAGTCAATTTTGTCCTCTGTTCTTGCAAACGACTTAAATTACTCTGACTTTTGTCACTCTAAAAAAATATGCTTTCTTTAATTGAGAACTCAATTGGCAGCAATTTAATTCAATAAAGTCAAATATAAAGTGTGCCGAAACTGGTGCCATTTTTTTAACTTTAAATCTTAATAGTGGTAAATGTTAACCTCTAATGGGGTTATTCGAAGCCCACTATTGAACTTCGTAGTCCCATTTAGGCTCCCTCCCTCCGACTGAAGCAGGCTGCAATTGATTAGAGCTCCACTAGTCGTTCGAAAGCAATTCTTCCGACGTTTAGTCGGTTAGGTTTGGTTTTAACTACTAGAAATCGTGTTTTTGTGTGATACAAGGGCCTTTAATTTCGTTTCAATAAAATCTCAAATATTTTTTCAGCGTTAAGTTTCTGAAGAACTTTTTTTTCATAAATGCAGTCTCAAAAGTTTTTTGACATATTTTTGCAAAATGCTTCAATGTTTCGTATGTTTGAACTGCTTTTTTTCTTTTTGTTCTTGTCAGGAGGATGGATCTTTGTCTCGGGTGACTCGTTGTCTTTTCTATGTTTCGAATGCTGAACAATGAAATGTATTCGTTTTTCTTGATTCTTTTAATTTGATTTTTAACTTTCAAAAGTCAAGAATTAGTCTTTTTGTTGAGGTGTTCATTACATTGTATCGATATTCTTCACATTCTAGTTTGTATCATTCTAGCTTTTTTCTGGAACCTACTTTTATATTCGTTATGTTGATTTTTTTCTGTTATTAGAAAATTATATGGTTTCAGCTTTTTCCTAGGTTTTCTTCATTTCTTTGGTTCCAAAATTTCCACTTATTATTTTTTATTGCATTTCACTTCCGGTCTTGGTATTTTTTAAAGCGATTTTTAAATAGAAATCTATGTGGAGTGGTTTTCTGATTCTCAAATTTGAGCAATCTTTTTCGAAAAATTCAACTTACCCAAGATTTTTATCTTTTTGAGATTAAAATCGTGAATTGTTTGAGGGCAATTCACAGCCTTGTCAGTTTTTTCAGCCTATCAGTATTTTGACCATCCTAATTATTTAGGACTTTTTTAACGTTAACAAACGTTTTCCATAATATAAATGTTTGCATCATTTTGTTTCTCTTGTTGACAGTGGTTTAAATTTCACCAATTTTTATTATCAGACCTGGGAAGGCAGTGAGTTAATGGTTTAATACAAAGTAATGGCTTCAGCTGCATTTGCGGATTTGCGGTTTTTTGTGAAGTTTTGACGCTTCGAGTCGCTTCCGGAATTCTTCCGGCTGTGTTTTTTGTTTTGTCGTCTTACGCTCTTTTTCGTTTTACATTCGTTCACACAGCAAAACTAAAAAAAGTCACATTTTCTGAATGACGTCTTCCTCTCACTAACGATTTTTGCGCGCGTGACGTCATTTCTCACTCTCTCTATTAAAATTTTTTTGCGTGATTAGATTTTGATCATAAGTGACTTACCTCACTCGATAAAATGACATTTGCACTTTAAAACTAAGTTTTTTTTTAATTAATTTGAGGTCAAAAGAACTCAAATGTGTAATAAAGGTCTAATGAATAGGCTTCTGTGCAATGAATTCTAGCAAGCTTTTTTAATTAATCGATTTTTTTACATAGCCTTTAGAGCGGCGTCGATAAGGTTTTCAAATTGTATCTGTGTTTCTTTCTCTATTGTACGGCACGCAGGTCTATTCCTTCGCAGCTATTTCGGCAATCTACCGGCTAAGTTAAACTTTTGTCATGAAAACTTATTTTATTTCTTATTTTTTTGTATAAAAATAACTATTACATAATAGCCGCGCGAAGCGATAGCTGAGGATATTATTGGCCTTCTCTTGGTATTTTTTATTTCATCGTCAAGATTATCACCATTTTAGGACGTCACAATCACTTCAAATCTGCTTTTTGTTCATTCATTCATGCAATATTAACTGAATTGGGTGTGTGACTTCATTTTTTACTGTTACTGGAGCGATTTTTTTTCATTCGCTTAAGCAAGTTCTTCGTCACACGTGACTTACCTCACTCTCAAAAATGACTTCCTCTCTGAAGTTGACTTTTCCTTATTATATATCAAAGAGATAAGGTCAAATGAGTGCGTGTCACTCTAAATGAAGGGCTTAGTTCAAGTATTTGTATTTTGTGCGGCAGTTTGTATTTTTTTCTCAATTATTGTATACATTTTAAAATGGATAGGGTTTAACCAAAAAGTGGGAAAACAGATTGTGTTAGCTGCTAATGATTGCAGGGAAGTTTTAAAATTAATTGTTGGGTGTCAAACTTTTTTGTCGACAAATGAAGTTTTTTCTCGTCGCATATATTCTCTCACTTATATATCTGCTTGAAATGTTTCTATCCTGTAATTAATTGCTCTCAAATTAATTGGTACCAATTATATCAGTCCTGCTGGTCTGTTTATGCAATTTTTCGTACCACCAACTCTTGGTCTGAGCATTTGACTTTTCGTCCTCAAAAAGGGGAATAAGCGGGTTAAGCCTTGAAGACATTGAGTCGCTGAGCAGTTCTTTTAGGTCCTAACACTTTACCAGTCACTCAATATGCAATTCACCAAGCTGTCGAGGAGACATAAATTAGTGGTGTGAAAGGCGGAGAGTGGTATTTTGTTTGCCCCACCCCCTCGTCCGCCCTGGTCCACCTCATTGCACCACCCTCAAACCCTCCCCACGAACGTTCAACCCACCGCCACCCTCTATTATGAATAAATTTGATGTCCAAAGAACTCAAATGTGTAATAAAGGTCCCTAATGAATAGGCTTCTGTGCAATGAATTTTAGCAAGCTTTTTTATTAATCGATTTATTTTTTTGCATAGCTTTTAGAGCGGCGTCGATAACGTTTTCAACTTTTATTTGTGTTTCTTTCTCTATTATACGGCACACAGGTCTATTCCTTCGCAGCTCTTTCGGCAATCTACCGGCTATGTTAAACTTTTGTCATGAAAACTTATTTTATTTCTTATTTTCTATGTATAAAAATAAATATTACATAATAGCCGCGCGAAGCGATAGCTGAGGATATTATTGGCCTTCTCTTGGTTTTTTCATTTCATCGTCAAGATTTTTATCACAATTATTGGACGTCACAATCACTTCGAATCTGCTTTTTGTTCATTCGTTCATGCAATATTAACTGAATTGCGTGTGTGACGTCATTTTTTACTCTTAGTGGAGCGAATTTTTTCATTCGCGTAAGCAAGGCTATTATTGGCCTTCTCTTGGTTTTTTTATTTTATCTTAAAGATTGTTATTACGATTATAGGACGTCGCAATCACTTCAAATCTGCTTTTTGGTTCATTCGTTCATGCCATATTAACTTAATTGCGTGTGATAAAAACTGAATTGTGATAAAAATCTTGACGATGAAATGAAAAAACGTGCTTTTTGTTCATTCGTTCATGCAATATTAACTGAATTGCGTGTGTGACGTCATTTTTTACTCTTAGTGGAGCGAATTTTTTCATTCATGTAAGCAAGTTGCTGGTCACACGTGACTTACCTCACTCTCAAAATGACTTCCTCTCTGAAGTTGACTTTTCCTTATTATAATTGAAAGAGAAAAGGTCAAATGAGTGTGTGTCACTCTAAATGAAGGGTTTAGTTCAAGTGTTTGTATTTTGTGCGGTAGTTCGTATTTGTTTTCTCAATTA
Source organism: Convolutriloba macropyga (assembly GCF_964194025.1). Taxonomy (NCBI): domain Eukaryota; kingdom Metazoa; phylum Xenacoelomorpha; order Acoela; family Convolutidae; genus Convolutriloba; species Convolutriloba macropyga. The sequence goes on from NC_134469.1 coordinate 404,607, forward strand.
TTGTATACATTTTAAAATGGATAGGGTTTAACCAAAAAGTGGGAAAAAAGATTGTGTTAGCTGCTAATGATTGCAGGGAAAGTTTTAAAATTAATTGTTGGGTGTCAAACTTTTTCTCGACAACTGAAGTTTTTTCGCGGCGCATATATTCTCTCATTTATATATCTGCTTGAAATGTTTGTATCCTGTATTTAATTGCTCTCAAATTAATTGGTACCAATTATATCAGTCCTGCTGGTCTGTTTATGCAATTTTTCGTACCACCAACTCTTGGTCTGAGCATTTGACTTTTCGTCCTCAAAAAGGGGAATAAGCGGGTTAAGCCTTGAAGGCATTGAGTCGCTGAGCAGTTCTTTTAGGTCCTAACACTTTACCAGTCACTCCTCTTGGTCTGAGCATTTGACTTTTCGTCCTCAAAAAGGGGAATAAGCGGGTTAAGCCTTGAAGGCATTGAGTCGCTGAGCAGTTCTTTTAGGTCCTATCACTTTACCAGTCCCTCAATATGCAATTCACCGAAGCGGAGGAGACATAAATTAGTGGTGTGAAAGGCGGAGAGTGGTATTTTGTTTGCCCCACCCCCTCGTCCGCCCTTCTCCACCCCCTTGCACCACCCTCAAACCCTCCCCACGAACGTTCCACTCACCGCCACCATCAATTAAGCTAGCCTACTTAAGCCGCAACGAGTTACTGACCAAGTCAACCGTTCGCCAGTCGTTTGAGAGCACTCGGGCCGATTTAAGTCGGTAATGTTTAGTTCCTTGATGTTGATTTCAATGTATCTTAAGACGCAAACTGTCAGGATAATAGCTTGTCACATGTTGGTGTAAAATGGTGGCGTCAAAAATGTGTTTACTTGATAAAAAATAATGCTTGATAACTAAATTTTGAATTTATCGGTCAAAATTAGGCGTGATCGATAATTTTGACCGATAAATTCAAAACTTAGTTATAAAAAACCAACACTCAAGAACGTAAAAGGCACTCGAGAAGTTAAAAAGAAGTCAAGCCAAAATGTTGCAAAAGAAAGACACGTTGCAAGAATTAGACAGAACACAGCAATCTATTTCGACTTTAAATTTTAGGTCAGTTAGTAAATCAAGAGCCTTTATTTGTAAACGAATTAATCTTTTTGTAGTTTCTAAATTTATCTTTTATTCTTTTTAGATGTTTTGGATGTTTTCTGTGTGTGTCCCCATTTTAGTGGGTGCATATTATTTGCACCCCCAAACGAACGTGCCTTTTTTTACATAGTCAGTTGCTATTTAATTGTACGTGTTCTGTAACTCTGGAGCATAGCGTACTAGTTGTGGGGAGCACAGCGGATAAGATCCAATATTTTTTAGGCTCTTGATTTACTAACTGACCTAAATTTAAAGTCGAAATAGATTGCTGTGTTCCTTAATTTATTGCTAACGCACGACGTTGAAAAATTTGTTTTAGTGGTGTCTTTCTTTTGCAACATTGTTGCTTGACTTTTTTTAACTTCTCGAGTGCCTTTTACGTGTTTGAGTTCTGCGTGAGCGATAATTTTGATCGATAAATTCAAAATGTAGTTAGCACGTTTTGTTTTTATAAGGTAAAAACTTTTTAACGTGTTTTTACGCCTTTTTGTGACGAACTATTGAAAACACGTAAAAGTTCTACAATTTTAAAACGAAATTTCGTATTATCCACTTTTTCCCTATTGTTTTTTTTGCAAATGCAGCTTCATTCAGTGTTGAACATACATTAAAAGTCGCATTTTGAATCTATCGTTACTGTAATCTTAGATGGAGTTCATCAACTTGACTTTGATGTATCTTGTAAGTTACCATTTTGTTTTGCCTCAATTTACCAGGAAGGCAAGAGCTCCAATATTTGTGTTTAGGGGATCAACTGTATAGAAATTGCGTCCGAAACTTGATCGCAAGTTTGTGTAGTATTACTTCAAAAAATGAAAATTTTTTCTGTATATGGTGCTAACTTTCTTTTGGTGTTCAGTTAAATTGTCGGACCTAAGTCGGCCAGGTTTAATTTTTACTTTTGCTAAAAATCAATTTTTCTGAGTTAACTCCGCAAAAATTCTATCAAAAAGTGGATCACATCGAATTTTTATTCAATTCAAATGAAATGGGTAGCTTATGGTTTTTAATTGCTCTCAGGAGAAATTTGTAGCAATTATACTAAACGGCAAAAGTAAGTTAGCAGCCCCTAGGCTGACGAAGTAGTAGTACAAATTTTGAGGCCGTATTACTCCAGCAACTCATCAATTTTTGAAAACAGTTTTTAACCATTGATCCTCTACACTAGTCTGCTCCCAACCTAGCAACCTTCACTTACCAAAAATCCCAATGTAAATTTGCTGAACTCCATCCGAGTTTCACAGTAAAATGAAATTTGTAGCAAGTTGTGATAATTTTCCTTGTTTTCATGTTTTTTCAACTACGGCCCAAGTTGCACTTGTGTTAAACATTAGAGAGGAAAAGATGCAACTAAATTGTGATCATGTTGCAAGTTTCTGTTTACTGTGAAACTCGGATGGAGTTCATCTACTTTACATTGGGATTTCTGGTATGTTAGCGGTAGATTTTTAATTGCTCTCAAACGAAGTTTGTAGCAATTATATTAGTCCTGTCGGTCTTTTTAATACGATTTTTCGTCTGCTTTTGACTTTTCGTCCTCGAAAACGGGATAAACAGGTAGCGCACAGCTGGCATTAAGTGCTCTTAGAGCCTCTCAGCTCTGTTTCAGCTCAAACTGTTTTGGAGACTTATACTTATGTTGTGAAGGGGGGTTCTTACAGGTTGACGACACCCCCACTGTTGACCCCTCCCCCTATTGCCCCCCCCCCCCCTACTGCGCTGTTCTCCCCAACCCCACTGTTGCCCACCCCCTCCCCATCATACCCCCGGTGTACAACCCCCCCGCCTCTCGTGCCAAGTTTTTTGAGAATTTTTCTTTGTGGTTTTTCAGCCCTAGGTGTCAAGAAACCTCCTCTAGGGTTTTATATTAGGTTACTGCATAGTTTCTAGTGGTAGTGGAAGGGTTTCAACATTTTAACATCACGAATTTTAGCCTTTTTTTGACAAAACGTGTAAATTTTTCCAATTTTTTTGACATTTATATTTTATCAATTTTTTCCGGACGCAGGGGCCAAAAAAGGTCCTTAAGGATTTGATAATAGGTTACTGGAACAATTTAACTTGCCATGGAATAGCTTTCAGTTTTTTAATATTACAAATTTTTTTTTATAAAACTTGCATTTTTTCAGGTTTTTGTTGGTCTTTAGGTTTCTCCAGCCTCAAGAATCGAAAAACCTCCTCTAGGGTTCAAAAGTAGGTACTGTATTATTTCTAAATGTAATAAATTGTTTTTTTCAGATTTCAACACTACGAGTTTCAGCATTTTTTTTTTGACAAATTTTGCAATTTTTTAACATTTTTTTCAGTTTATTATCGCTATTGCCAGTTTATTTGTCATTGATGTCATATATTCAGGTTTTCAGCCTAACAGAAAATCTCCGTTAGGGTTTGATAATGATTACTGTAGAATGTTTGTTGGCCATGGATTAGTTACAACTTTTATCACAAATTTTAGCAGTTTTTTTGCAACTTCTAATTTTTTTCAAGTTTTTTTTTGTCATTTTCTTGGTTTCTCTAAACTCAACAGCCACATAACCTCCTCTAGAGTTTGAGTTTAGGTTATTGCATAGCTTCTAGATGTAATGGAATGTTTTTCAACATTTTAAGATCAGTAATTTTGAAAATTATTTGCAAGTTTTTTTTTAAATTTTTTTTTTACTTTTTTTTATCATTTTTTCCGGCACCAGGGTCCTAGGGACCTCCTCCAAGGCTTCATGAAAAGCTGTCGCATAGTTTCTAGATTCATGGAATTGTTATCAATATTTTAATGACTCCAGCTTTAGCACTTTTTTGATAAAGTTAAATTTCTTAAAGTTTCGGAAAATTTTTATCGTGGATGTTTTTGAGCCAGTAAAACTAATTTAAGCTTGAAATAGTGAGACTGGATTGTCTCTCGAGACAATGAAATGGTTTTGAAGATATTATTGTCTTGAATTTATTCAAGATTTTGTTAAAATTTGCGATTGTTTTCAAAATTTTCTTGTGTTTTTGTTCTTTTCTAAGTTTAACTAGCATTACTGGCCAGCGAAGTTTTTCAAGTGATGCAGATGGGTTACTTGACATAACTCAGGAGAGACAAAAATAATTTTGAACATTTTCACTGCAAAATCTGGAAGCTTTTCGTTTAAATTTTGCATTTTGCAAATTTTTTAAATATCAGTTTCCTATTTGATTTGTTTACTAAAATCTAGAAAACTATAAGTTGAAGAGTCGAATCAAGCTAGCGCTAGCTTCAATAAACCGTGGCTAGCTACGGACGAAGCCAATCGCTCGCCGGTCTTTTGAGAGCAATTCGCCCGTCGTCAGTCGGTTATGTTATCTAAATTTCATGGGTGGGCAAGTGGACTAGTGCAGGGGATCAATGGCTTTTAACTTTTTTCGTAAATTAATTTTAAGTTCATTTTTAAGTTAATTTTAAGTATTATTACCTCAAAAAGTGTATTCTTACTTCATGAAATTATGGGGTGCTAACTTAATTTTGCAGTTGAATATGTTAGTCCTGTGATCTTTCTATTGGATTTCTCTCACAATTCTTTCACAACACAATTCTTTCACAACACACAATTCTTTCATTCTGTACAGTTGCTTCTTGACCTTCATTTTTTAAACGTTTGAAGCACTTTCTCATCCATTGCTAGTTTTAAACGTTAGAACAATAGTTCTTTTTAAGCAACAGATTCTGTAACAAAATTCTAATTGTAAATATCAAGAATTGTAAATTACTCCTGTAAATATCCTCCTGTAATATATTCCGATCATGATGATGACTGCAGAAAAGTTTAATAGTTATCCGAAAGCAGATCTTTATAAAATTTATTGCAAATTTTATCAAAAATTAGAAGAGAAGGACAGTCTCATCGCCGAGCATGCGGTAACCGTGAGTGAATTCCTTAAATAATCGGCACAGGTAACAACTACTTCAGCTATGATAACACCAACGGTTAACACGAGTGCAAAAATGACGTTTTTTTTCGAAAGTTTGAAACATTAAAGATCGAGGAGAAAACAGAAAATTTTTTAATTGGTAGTAGTATCATCAAATACCTGGTAAGAGATCGGACATTTCCTCAGGACTGCAGTATACATGCTTACCCAGGCTCGACGACAAAGGAAAAACTGCAATTTTTACAGCGTTACAATAAAAAAGATGAAAACTGTCATTTTACAGGATGGGACCAATGCTATTCCAAAACAAAAAAGTGATCATTTAGAAACATTATTCTCAGATTACAAAGATTTTGTCTCTGCAATAAAGGAAAAGTTCAGCCCAGAAACATTGGCATTGATGGAAGTGCCTCCCTTGAAAAAATTGCCGAAAAACGAACAGACAAACAACTAAATTTACAAATTCAATGAAAAACTGCGAGTAAATTACACAAGAAAACACTGAAAAAATCAAAATACTTCCTGTCTGCAACATGTTGAGTCAAATGGCAAATTACAACGCTCTCTTTTACGATTATATACATTTTAATTTTCAGCAGGGAATTCCGATCATTAAAAATGCAGTTTTAAGTCATTTTCTTTTAACTTCTTGTAATCTTGTTCGTTTACAACCTTTGCAATATTATCAAAGTGCATACGTGAGTAGGGCTAACACTTACAAACCATGGAGGCAAACATATCGTTATACAAATGGATTTTAGCTGCAGTTTCTGTTGTATTTAAGCTATTTTGCAACGTGTAATGATTTATCAGATATAGCCAAAAATGGCAGGTATTCGACTCATAGTTATACTATGTGTACTACTCATATCCTCCGATAGTATTTCAGAAATTTTTTTACAGTTTTCCTTATGCATCTCGAATACCTTCATTCAAAGGAAGCTGTAACAGCAAACAATGTGCTTTAACATCCAAATTCAACCTTTCCTTTTTCTTGGTTGTTATATGGTAACTTCTACTAAAAAGTGGTGATATCGAAATAAATCCTGGGCCAGTTTTGCCATATGCACTCATGATGAAAAAGTTAAAATTATTTGATTCCAGAATAAAAATTTACATCAAAACGCCAGAAGTTTAGCAGGACAACATCTGCTGTTGAAAGAACTCATTCAGGACATTCGTTACAACTGCATATATGCGTTTAGTGAAACATGGTTGTCACAAAACTATCCAGAAGAATTGTGGCATGTATATAAGCAATACTTTGACTGTTTTTGAAAAGATCGCATCCAAACAACGAAAACAAAAGGTGGTGGTATTATCATGTACATTCCGAAACTATTGAAACCTCGTCTCCGCGATGATCTCAACTGCTTTCCGGATACAATTTTTGAAAGTTTATGGGTTGAGTTGAGCATTTAAAAAAAGAAATGCGTTTTGAATTTATCATACTGTCCCGAAAAAAACTTGTAAAGATGTTTTTGGAAAATTTGGTCCTGGGAATTGATCTGGCTATGGCTTAAGGAAAATCTGTCATACTTGCTGGAGACTACAACTTAAGCTATTTTGCAAAGCGCGACAGAATTCTGATACAATCTGTAATTTCTCCATATGATCTTAAACCAACGAATAATGACACAGCTACAAGAATGACTAACTCTTCTTCAACACTTATCGATTATATCATAACAGACTATTACGAAGCAGGCATAGTAGTGGATACGATTTTGAAAACTGATCATTTTTCAACAATCACAGTTCTTAAATCTGTCATGCTAAAATCAAAAACAACAAAGAAAAATTTTTTTGACAAAAAAACCATTCAGCCATAGCATTCCAAAATTTTATTGAACATTCAGACTGGAGACACTTTTACGGTGCAGTGACAGGAGATATGATGTTATTAGAACTTCAAAGAATTATTGAAAGAGCATTAGCACTACATGCTCCAAATAAAGCCTGTTGTATTAGAACAGATAAACCAAATTTTTTGCTTCAAGAAAAATGGCTATGTGAGGAAACAAAAAGACAGTTTTCAAGAATTAGCGATGTTGAAACTAAAAACGATTTAATTCGTCAAAAGGAAAAACAACTTCTTTCACGTTTTATGGAGTTAATCAGTGAAAAAACCAGATGGAAATTTATTCAAGATCTTCGTAATAAAGAAAAGACTCAAGCAAGAATTCAATCTTTAATAAACAGTTTTGGTGATAAGATAGCAAAGCCCATGGAAATTGCAAATCTTCTAAATTACAGATTTTCCACTCTAGCAGAGTTCATTAGCTTGCAACAAACAAACAACATTCCTCCTAACACTGCTCCGAGAAAGTGTTTCAAGTTCCGATATATAACAACCAAGGAAACAAAGGTGCTCATAGATTCATTGAATACAAGTAAACCAGTCGGTCCTTCAAAAATACCAGCTTGGGCAATAAGAGATGCTAAAGCAGCGCTAGCGGAACCACTATGTTATCTCATTAATCAGTTCATTACAGAAGGAAAATTTCCAGAAGATCGTAAAAAAGCTTGTGTAACTTCTCTTCAAAAAAGGGAATCCCGAAGACCCACTCAATTATAGACCTATTTCTGTAACTTCTGCTTTGTCAAAAATTTTTGAAAAGGCATTGAGTTCACAAATCACAATTTTCCTAGAAAGGGAGCAATTATTGTCTGCTAGTCAATTTGGTTATAGAAAACAAATTTCAACAATTGATGCTATCCTGAAATCGACAGAACAAATAAGATTAGAACTCAGCAAGAAAAAAATGTTAAAGGCGCGTTTTTAGATCTTTCAAAGGCTTTTGATTCTATAAACCACAAAATACTGTTACGGAGACTTTAAAGTATAGGTTTTGACGAACATGCTACCAATTTAATAGAGAATTATTTGAGTGAAAAAACGCAGAGAAGTGTTCTGAATGGAATTGAATCAGATTGGATAAATTTGAAAAGACGAGTTCCACAAGGTATTATTTTAGGACCTCTGTTATTTAACCTTTACGTCAACGATTTAGCAAAGATTGTAGAAAAGGATTGCACGGTCGTCCAGCGTCCAGTACGCAGACGACACTTTTCTTTTTACATCGGACACTGATGAAATCTCGTCAAAAACAAAACTTGAACATTTACATCTCAAAAATTATTGACTTTTTTGCAAAGTCCCAGTAAGTAGTGAACAAACGAAAAACAGAATTTATTGTGTTCAGCACCAGGAAGAGGTTAACAAATACTGTTCTGAATGTCGACAATGAAAGAATAGCAGAATCAAATAGTGTGAAGTATCTTGGCGTAATTATTGATAGCAAACTAAAATTTGATGGAGAAGTGAAAAAGATTCTTCAGAGAATGGCTTGTGGAATAAAAGTTTTAAATACACTAAGTAAAAGTTTACCAGAGAAAACGAAAGTCTTATTACTTAATGCAATAGTAATAAGTCATCTACATTATTCCGCTCTAATTCTGATAGGGTTGCAAAAGTCATTACTAACAACTTTAGAAAACCTACTGAATTATGGAATAAAATCCATTTTTAATAGGAGAAAATACGATCAGTCTACAGATCTCGAACTTCGCAACAAAATACTACCAGTTTCTTTTCTCTTGAAATACCATTGCTCAAAATATTTTTTCGCTTACTCAGCAACGATCTTCCAGCATATAAAATTGAACCTCTCTCTACCATGAGAATAAAACAACATGACAGGTCAAAAAATGTATTGTTCGATATAAGAAAGTTCGATATAAGATTTATGCTCGCATTTTAGGCCATTTTTAATAAGGTAAGGTCAAATTTTTAGTTAAGTAATTTAATGATTTTATAATTTTACATAATGTTATATTCTTAACTTTACATTGCCTCTTTTACCATTTGCTTTATACTTATGTGTACCAGAGGAAATTAACAATGTGTTTTTTATTTCTCCCCTGAACGATTTTTCAAGTCTGGGTGTTTTGACCTACCCCCCTGCACATGTTGCACCCGTGATCCAGCCCCCCCCCCCCGCCCGTGAGCTCCCTCCTCGCCCGCTGCGTTCACCCCTTCGGTCCTTCAATTAAACTAAAGCTAGCCTCCCTAAACCGTTGCTAGCTAGCTACTAACAACGCCAACCGCTCGCCAATCCTTTGAGAACAATTTGTCCTACATTGGTCGGCTATCTTACCATAATTTGAGTGAGATGAGGCCAAGAAATAGAAAAATTGAAGTCTCACCCCGACATTGAACTAAATGAAACCAATTGTTCAACTATTTTATGAGGAGAGGGGGTTGTAATTTAGACTCTGAATGAAGGTCCGATAGTTTAATCAACCTTATCTTGCAAAGCAGGTAATACCATAATTAGATGCCGTTTTAGACAAATTCGTCAAACGTAAGTGTTTTTTTGTTGCTGAAATTTGATGTTTCTGTTCGCATACTCACTGAGAGACAAGTTAAGCGCAACTGTATTCATGCAAACTCGGCATTTAATTCGCCTATTTTAATTTGTATCATCAACAGCTTTTTCATTAAAACTAAGGCCAGCTTAAATAACGCAAACGTAATCTATATTATTAATCAATGTTAAAAATTTTATGTTGTGGAGGTTCTTTAATGCTGCAAATGTGAACAATTGATTTTTGTGCCTTTCAAGTGAAATTATGTAATGCTTCAAGTGGTGCTTTCAATGCGTCAAATGACTGCATTGGATTTTTTTAATTCAGAGCTTTCTATTTGATAGATCACTTTTTTGCAGGTCCCCAAAGAGGCAGAAGGCGTGCTCCCGGAGCAAAGCGTCCTGGCACCAATGACTCATCGCTTTACGAAGACGTGGACGAACAAGACCAGTATTGCGCAATTGACTATGATCAGATTAAGAACTATGAGTATGGGTACGCACAGTATGGACCTGCATACATGGGTCCTCAAAGCAGTTCGGGTGGCTTAGACGCACAACAACTTGTAATGATGCAACAACAACAGATCTATCGTCAACAGCAGTCCAGAACCAGTACTTTGGGAAGTATGAGGGGCGTCCCAGGTGAGGGTGGCATGTACCAGAGAATCCCGAATACCTCTCCCAATGCGTACCAGGCACCTGTCTCTATGCAGCAACAAGAGAGCACTACTAATAACCCACAGGAGGGAATCCAAATGGATAATCTCAAGTCCGGAATGTCGAATGGCAGCATGGGTCCTGGACCAAGTTCTGCGGGTGCGTTCCCGCCAGCACCGGGTGCTAAGAGCCCACCTTTGATGCAGAGAGGTCCAACCAGAGCTCCCCCTCCACCTCCCGCAGCAACCCAAAGCTTCCCCAGTAACGAGGACTACATGGAACCAGTGGTCTCTGCTAGCACGTCAAAAGTCTAATAAGTCAGACAAAGTTTGACACTGTGTACTTGATTGACGAATGTTGAAGAATAAATAAAGTTTAGGTTGAAGAGTGCTAGTTGCCTCCGTAGCATTTGAAGTATTATTCCGTTAATGAAGTGATGCATGGAATTATGTCAAAACTGCTCAATTTAACTGAGCTAAGCAATGTCTTCTGTAGAACAATTCATGTACATAATGATAGCAGAATGTGAAGAGTAAATAGAACCTGTTTCCCTTTTCCGCATCGTAGATGATGACCCTTCATATTCATATTTTAACACCTAATAGAGTATCAAAACTATCATTTGTTTGTAACAAACTAGCACCTGTTTCTTAACACATGATAATGCTCACTTCTCAAATTTCAAAAGGCCTTCAAGTGTGTCGAAAGTTGACATTGTTTAGTTCATTCCACCGAGTCATGTATAATTCGGACTGTGTTTTGTTGTGTGGAAAATCGGATAATTAAGAGAAAAGGTGGCTATCTCCTGTTGGATGAAAAGACATGGCTACAAATGAAATGAACAGATTACTTTGCCATAGTAGAATTACACATTCTCCATAACATACTGGAAGAATCATCGAATGTTCATCAATCAAACATATTATCCCAAGATTTGAACAATTGATTTAAGGTTCAATTTAGAACCCATATCTGTTGCCTGCCAATGGCACTCTTAGAGAATATTTTTATATAAAATGACATTCGTTTTTCAACACATCACAATCCAGTTGTTTATTATACATGACGCGTGTTACTTGATTTCAATCCGTATTTCTGCCACTTTTAATTAGAAGGTCATTCTCTTCTCTGATCTGATCTGATCTGATAGTCTTTCCTTTGGCCCCTTTTGCAAATTACAAACTCCCTTTTGTTCCATTTTCTAAATCTGTCTCTAATTTGTTTAATCACTTAGTGTTATTTAATAACCAATTTTAAAAATCACACCCATTCTCCTATTTTTCACCTGTTTCTGATTGACATTTCAAAAAGTCTCATTTTCATCAAAACAATTCCGAGAAATTCCACAAGTTTGAACTTTCGGATTAAAATTTTTATATCGGGAATTTGTAGAATATTTCGGAGTCGAGGAATTCTGAGAAATTGATGGAATATTTGGTGGAAAATGGAGAAAAGTTGTAGACGTAATTGAATTACAATAGAAATGATAAAATTTTGTGTCTTTAATAGTGTTAGATAGTAATGAGAAGTAAGTAACTGAAGAGGCGATCTCTATGTGTGAATTTGTGAGGAAGGATTTAATCCTCCAAATACAAACTTGTTCAGCAGTTGTTTGTTGTGCCCCCTTTGACTCAAACTAACTTTTGACAATCTACAATAGTCCATATTCTATATTACTCTGTCCTGTCCTCTGTCCATTATCACGAAGCTCAGTTAGCCTAACTTAAATTTCTAGTGTTCAAATTAGTTTCGATCTGTCTAAATTTTTCACTTCATGTTAATAGGATTCTGAGGATGAGAAGCTGAAGTTTAACACAGCAATGGCTCTAACAACTTTTCGATATTGCTTCATAATGCGGATCTCTGTGACCTTCGAAGTAAATGGGTCACCGGATTTCTAAGTGACCGGGAGGGCATTTGCTATTGATATTTAAAAAATAGCTGGGCACTTGCCTCATTTAGATAAATGTTTATGCTGGAAAATAATATTTATTTTGGTCAGATTTACAAGAGACAAAAATTAAATCTTAAATTGTCCAAAAGATTTAATATTTTACACAAGATTTTCTGGCTTTATTGGTACAAGTGGCCCCTGGAATTTACAAATCTGTTGACTTATTTGGTAGAATCCTTTTCTACTAACTGAGCTTAAATCTAATTGAAAGGGTCCTGTGCATAACTAGTCAGTTATCTCAAATGTTGAAACCATGAACTGTTTACCCTTCCACCCACGGCCCTTTTCTTTCCCTTTCCTCAATTCTATTCTATCTGTGTCTGTATTGAGGTGGTTGAGAAAGTGTGATCTCAATTTGAAGTTGTGCTCTTTTGTTAGTTTACCACTTATTGCTCTATTGAGGCATGGGTCGTCAAAAAGTGCACTATTCACTAAACCGAAAGGCTACAAATGGACATTTATAATTCAGTGAAGAATAAAACGTCGGTGAAGAAAAGAAGGTGCTACATAAATGGAACTGTACCGAAATGATAATTTATACCAACCTTAAGTCCTTTTTCATTCGGTTTTGGGCCTTTCGCTTTTCCTAACAGTGTGCCATGGATGAATCACGCGATTTTAACCGACTAGCCAGTTAGGCAAGCAAGCAAAATGGGAATTTATAACTACATTTTGAGGATATAGTAAAGTGAACTGTCAGGCCCGCTTCAATCTACCAAAGTGATCTAACTAGCCAACTAACGTGTCCGATTTGTACGCTGAATTTCTCACTTCTTTCCACAGAGATCAAAAGCAGCATGTTTCATAATTTACCTTGCAAATTTCGCACAGTTTTGTAATTACTCGATATTGAACGTGTTTCGGGATCTTTTCCCTTTCCCACCCTAGATCAGCAAGGATATCTAAATGGCAGTGTGGAAGGGGAAAACCCCACGTGATGAATTCTACCAAGGTGATTAATTTCTACAAATGAAATGCAGTGAGTTATAATTTGTCAAGTTCAAGTTTAAGGTTGAGGGTAAAAACTTCTTAGCATAGCATTTATTAGTGATTTTTTGTAAAAAAAAATCTTGTAATACGACGAAATTAAACGAAAGCAAAATTACTGTTTGAAAAAGGTGCTCATTTTTATTACTTGTTTTTCTCCTTTTTGTCGATAAATAAATAATTGTCACCTAAACCAACATGTTTGTATGTTTCTATGTCCCATTCAATCGTATGTCTTTTTGTAGTCTGTAATTGGATCACTTCTATTCTTTTCTTGGATTTACATTTTTAACTAAAAAGTGCAGCTCTCTCCTCTAAGTTGTCCACCCTTCCCTAAAATAGTTTGTATGTTTATGCGCAATGCTTGTATTAACATAAATGCTACCCCCAAACCCACTTTGGAAAGGACCAAAATTTAATTATGATTTAAGTGACAAGGAATATGCCATGAATGGTATCGAGATGAGTTTTGATTGATGCAGGTACCAATGACTGGCGTTGGGCGCGATTTTCCGTTGATGTGAAGGGGTGAGAGCTGCTAATTTTGAATACAAGGTCATGCCACAGATGATTCCACGAATAGACAGTCGTCAATGAACCACTTTAGTCACTGAGAACGAACAACTGCTATTTGTATAAATATTGTCGATTGATTCTTTTGCATGTTCTATCTTGTTGATGATGTGAATGAATATGAGATCAATGAGTTAGGTTGAAAATCAGGATCTGATGTGCACCTGTGCAATAAAATAGGTTTACTTCTATTACTACATTTGTTATCGTTACTGCTCTAAAGGTTCTTCTCCAGTTATGAAATCTAATATGTTCAAAATCTAATCAAACTACCAAAATTTTTAGCCTGTGTTTGTATTTACTATACAATAAATTATATTTCTCAATTTTTTTATCAATTCGTTTCTTTAATCTGACGAAATACAGCCATGCTAAACTGACTTTGCATTTTAAAATCATCAAGTGACTAGCCAATACAAATGTTGAAGTCAGTTTTGAGTTCTACTGAAACTTCTTGGAGTTCTCTACGACCAGGGATTCAGTTTTCCGAAGCACATCGACAAAAGGAACAAAACGGTCAGCAGTAGAAATTCTGTTGTGAAAGCGCTTACAACATCCAAAAACGGACTGCAGAAGGAGGGTCTTACCTCCATCTACAAAACCGTGACTAGATCAATGCTCAATTATGCCCTTCTTGCATGGTGCCTTCCAGCGTCAAATACTGGATGGCAGAAACTCGGAGACAAAATGAGGCCCTGAGAGCGGTGACAGGATGCACCAGAATGAGTGGTATTGATCACCTACGTCATGAGGCAAGATGTATTCCTGCCGACAGTCACTGCAAACTTCTTGCAGCACAGTTTGCGACGAGGGCAAAGAGACAAGGACGCCCAGTTAACCTCTTCCTACATCGCAAACATGACAGGAACATGAAAATAAGTATAGTGCAGCACCTCAGCAGCTGCAGGGAGACGTTCGATATTCCCGATACAGTCAAAGGGAAACAGCTGTCCGACGAATTGCACACAACACAGGTTATGTTTCTTGCTGTCTCGAGAACTATAACGTCAACAAGCTGATCAATAAGTGACCAATAGTTCGCCCGAGAAAGTTAGACTAACCCAAATGAAATCTCTCACGACAAGACCGAGTAACTCTTGCCCAAATGCGATCTTCATATTGCCCCCTGCTCCGAGACTGTCAACATAGAATTGGCAAAATCGAAAATAACCTATGTCGATAGTGTCGGTCGAAGTGGAAACTGCCTAGCACGCGTTATCCTGCATTTCAGGAATTGATTCTACCTGTATATGGACAGATCTTGAAAAAGCCGCCGGAGCAATCCAGATCCTTCGGGCCTAGAACAACAACATGAGTTCTACTGAGCGAATAAGTCAAAAATTGTTTGCAGTTTTTTTCTTCCCGTCTACACAAATTAAGTAAAATGTTCATGCAAAATACTGAGTACAGGTTTTGGGATTGATGATAATGTGAATCCAGCGAAATGCAAATATATGGCAACAGGAGGATCGATAATGTACGTTTGCACATGTCCGAATCTGTCAAAAATAAAAGGTGAAACTTGTTCATCCGCGATGCTCAGTATAAACTACGTATTTGAACATAGTTATGCTCTTACTTATTGACAAATTTGGCTATCAGAGAACAGAGTTATTCTTTCTCTAAAAGAAACAATAGTTTTTAATAGCCGCACAGCGATAGCTGGGGCTATTATTGGCGTTCTCATGGTTTTTTTTTATTTCGTCGTCATGATTTTTGTTACGACCATATGACGTCACAGCCATTTTTTGTTCATTCGTTCATGCAATTTCGACCGAATTGCATGTGTGACGTCATTTTTCGCTCTTAGTGGAGCGAGTTTTTTTGTTCATGCGCGTGATTAAATTTTTGGTCACACTTGACTTACCTCACTCTCAAAAATGACTTCCTCACTTTGAAATGGACTTTTATTTACTTTAATTCAAAGAGATAAGGTCAAATGGGTATGTGTCACTCTAAATGAAGGTTATTAGAGAGCAGCTAATATAGGCAGCAATAACTTATACAGATTTTTAATCAAAATATAACAGATCAGCCCTCAATGAAAAGACGATTTTTTTGGTCTGTCTTTTTTACTGTTTTTTTTAGACTGCCGATCTACGAATCTATTGCGGCTATTTTCTGGCAATCTGCCAGCTATGTTAAGTTATATTCAACTGAAAAATCTCCTGTCCTTCTGAGCAGTAATAAAATTGAGCGGTACTAGCTTATCAAAAATTGTGGAATAAATGCAAAAACCGTGACCCAGAATTCACATCATTTTCTAGATAACTCGAGACAGGTGAGTTTTAACTTAGACTCGAGACTGGAAAGTTTTAACTTTAAAGTTTCAAATTTTTCAGCAGACAAACTATTTTTCTAGTTCCTCCTAATCGGCAAAAAACTATCCGAAGGCCATAATTTAGATCTTGCGCTACAAAATGAAACATTTTTTGTGTTCCTAATGGACGAAAGGCGATGAAAGGCTGCTTTTGATCTCATAGGGAAGTTTACTATAAAAAAATTTCTTTTGGAAAAGCTGTTTTTTAAAAACCTTTTCATGTATTCTAGTATTTTTTTCCAAGTTTCGTTTTATCAAGTCAGTTCGAGACTAGCTACTTTTCATATCAAAGTTCCTTTAATGACAAACCTCATTTACAGTGAAAGGATGCCCAATGAAAATAAAATTCGTTTTCGAGGCATATCTACTGTTTTTTAAGGCTTCGACTCTGAGTTTTCGTAATTTTTATTGAAACTTTGATTTTTTCGAGACTTTAATAAATTTTTGTAGTCCTCTGGCTTAGGCTCGTTGACTAAAAGTGCAGTAGGCTTCCTAAGGGGGCATTAGTGAACCTATCTAATGCTTAATTATACAGCTAATGGCTGTTAAAACCCTAAAAATAATTCTTCGAAAAAGTTTTTTTGAACATTAACTGATCTTAAACTTATTTCTGTGAAGTTAAAGGTTTGTCTCACCAATGACAGGACACCTTTTTTTTATGCTGAAAACAAAATGAATATTTTTAGCGTTTTTATCTTATAACAACTATTGGTTTTATGACGAGTTTTCATTTTTAAAAAAAAGTTTGGATTTTACACATTTACATATTATCCTAATATTGACAGTTCCATTGGCTTAGAAAAGACGTTCAATTGATTATAGATCAAGTTCCCAGAGAAAAGCTTATGGTTATAATGGCTTCGACAATTTCTTTCACTTTTCGACTGAATTATTGGTGTTTGCCTGTGTTTGTTGTCGTTTTCATAGTCATAGTTCTTATTGTGATTACTTATTGATGACTCATGAATAAGAGCTATCATTGTATTCTCACCGAGTCATAATTGAGCGTGTTCATTAATTTCCGTTGAAAGCTGTTGAATTTAATGGCATTGAAACTATGGGTTTTCTTGAAAAATTCGTGGTTTTAATATATTTTCAAATTTGTTGATGTTTTGAAGTCACATTGTTGCAATAAAATGAATCCCATTGCTGTTGAAACAATTAGTTGGAAAGAAACAGTTCTTACTGAAAACTCATTTTTTAATGGCTTCGAAACTTTTCTCTCAATTTTTTTTGTGAATTTGCTGTTTTGCCTGGTTTTTGTTCTTTATGTAGTTGTAATTTTTTTTCTAATTGCTGAGAGGTCTCATTAGCTTCTAATTGAGGATTGAATGAACTTATTCAATACAGTCAGTTTATGGCTAATAGTCTTAACGTTTTTGATATTATTTGTTTTCAAAAAATTTTTAAACTTTTCAATTTTGGTAGCTCTTGTAAACGTGAAAAAGTCTTACACATTTTTTTTAAAGCTGCGTATCGCTTTTTATAACGTCATTTTGGAAAGAGATACAGTTAATTTTTCCTCTGAAAAACATATGAGCGAAGCTGAAGGTCACATCAATCTAATTTATGAAGATCGGCTTTGTTCACCGTCATTTCTATCTCGTTATTGTTGTTTTGAAGGGCTTCATTTGATCATTATTTATCTCCAAAAAAGTTAAACAATTTATAAACCATTGAATGTGATTCTGATAGTTTTAAAGGCTTTGGTACTACAAACACTTTGTTTCTGATTTTCAGCAATTTGTTACAATGATACCAAATTGTAGACCTACATAACTCAGACGTTGTGTAAATAAAAGTACTTAATTCCTTATTATTGCTAATAAATTCTATGGATTGCATTGAGTCGTCCACGGCAGTGGAGAAATTGCTCCACGATATCGTGGTGAAGTTGACGGCTAAAAGTGCCACTGACTCCTCCGAAGGCTCATGACAGTACACGAAGTGGCAGAAATGAGATGACCATTCGACAGAAAAATTCAGAAGACAGCAAGTTTGTGTACGTTTTGAATTTACTCTGTCCACTTAATAGTAATTTTTACAAAATATGTTAAAACTGCATGTCGCTCATTGTTCTAATTGTTCCGAACCACTTGGGGAAGGAACTATATACTCAAACGGGGTTTTTTGTTCAGTCAATTTTGGCCGATCGATATTTTCATCAGAGAGTTGCAAGTGGTATCAATAGAAAGCCCGTCCACCGTAGAATATGGAAGTAAAAAGATTTTTTCTATTTTCGATTACAGGGATTTATCCAGGTATAAAGTTTTGTGAATAGTAGACGGAATTCCTTTGTTTTTATTCACCTTTTCCGTATTTTTTGACCAAATTTTTGTGAGTTTGCCTAAATTTTTTAAAAAAAATTGTTAACAATAGTGTTAATGGTTTTACTTTTAAAGATAGAGGAGGCTGGCCAATTGGTTTTATTCGAGTCTTTTGGTTATAATGTTTGCTAAGTTTTTTGAATTTCAGACCTTATTAATCAAAAACGGCTACAAATACGGTTTTTTATCCCACCTTTTTCAAATATGCCGGACGTAGAGAGCTAACATCTGCTGTCACGGTCTTTGACAACTCCAAGAAAGGCATGTTTTTCTTTCGCTTACCATATGGGTCTTCTGGAACTACAATTTTAACGCTCTTTTGAAAAGTTAACTCAATAATTATAAAAATTTCATCATTTATTTTCGGTTTATTGAAATACTTCATTTGCTAATTGATCTAGTTTGCAAACATATGGAAAATTAGTTATCTTTTTTGAACGTGCAGCAACATCAGGCTAGGTTTGGAATCATCTTGGATTCTTAAGATCAATAATTTTTCAGATTATATTGAGTCGCAGTCTTCAAAATAATTTCGGATTTTGTTTTTTTTTTAGGTTGATTAATCACTAAAATGATCTCAAATCGAGGCCCGATGAATGACATATCCTTTTAAAAATAAATTGAGGCCAAATAGACCTATTTTATGTCTTCATCGAAAAGCTCACAATTTTTACGGCTTGGACTATGGTTTTTTGTAAACGTTAATTGATTTATTTTGTTTTGACTGCATTGTCATTCTTTTTGCAGACTCACAACTTCATGTTAATCAAAAATCTAGTTGGGTTCTGTAAGAGCTATACAATGCTTTCAGTTGTTATCTGATGCCACTTATGACTTTAAATATATTTATTTTGAGAAAATGTCAGTGAAGTTCTGAAGTTTGCAATTTTTTTTTAATTCGGTCCACATGTAGCTTCCTCTCACCATATGCACGGCAAAATTTATTCCAATTGAATTTTGAAAAAAAACAAAGGGTAAAAGTAATTTTTTACTGTACCTCATATTTAAAATTTGTGTTAAACTAGTGGTTTCTTAGCTTTCTTACTACAAAATTTCAAAACAATTTTGTGATATTTGTTTTTGTCTATATTTGAGGTTTTATCTCGCAAAAAATACAGCTCCAATTCGTATTGAAAGAACGAGCAAGAAACACATTTTAAAGACTTCACTGAAAAGCTTATATTTTTAACAGCTGCGAAACCGTATCTCGCAAAATTTATCAGGTTTTTTTTGTATTTTTGTTGTTTCTCGTTCTTTTTATTGTTGTACGGCATATTCCTGACTATCAAAGTCTTTAATTGCTTCTATGCATGTTTAAATGAATCTATTTACTGATTTTATTTTATTTTAGTGGTTTGAAGGACTTTCAATATCCTTTTAAAGGTCAATTTATTTGTACTTCCCAAGTTTTTTTCTCATTGTTAAATTGTTTGTGAAAGTTTGTTCTGTCAGGATTTGTTGTTTTCGTGGACGTCTTTGTCACTGCTGTTATTTCTGTCAATTTTTTAGCTTGTTCTCTGCAACTACAGGTCACATCCTGCTTATAGTGAATCAAGATCCATTCTTTACATTTTATATATCTCTTTAATTTCAAATAACGGTCTCTTTGCTTTAGTACTACGCATTTTCATAAAATTGTAATTTTTGGATATTTGCCCATTTCAGTTTTTCGGTTCCTAGTCAATATTACAACAATCGAGTGGCCGTACAAAAAATGCGCAATTGATGATTTTTAGTGCTCTGTATGAATAGTTTATGGGTTTGACAGTTATGACACCGCTTTTTAAAATTTAATTTTTTCTAGCCTTTTCCGTTCATTTTGTAGTTGTGTGACATATATTGGATAATCACAGATCCCAAATGCTTTCTATGAGGTATAAATTAAACCTGTTTATGAGCCTGATTGATATGTATTGGTTTCAATCAGTCTGAAATCGGCTGTTTTCAGAAAATAGAAACGTAGTTTTGAACTTTGCTCCTTTTTGTTCTTTGTCGACCTGTTACCGAGTCTTCTTACTGACATATCTTCTTTATATTTTCTTTAATGAAGTAGAGGTTAATTTGCGGAGTTCATGTTTATCTGATTGCTTTTCATTTCGTTATTAAGTTTTTCAATATATAGACATCGAGTTTGTGTCGTAGTGCTTGCTATTATTTGATTTTTATTTTTGTCTTGTCCAGTATTCTCCTTAATGGCAAGTCTCATCGGCCCTCTAATGCAGTATTTTTTTCATTTGGTTGTTTGTTGAACGATATGTAAAGGTTTGAAGTTTTCTATCTCTTCCTCATTTGGTAGATGATTAAATCTAAACGTGGATTAGCGCTGTCGGATCATTTTGTGGAAACGCACATTACCGAGCCTCTTTGTTTTTTCTATATCAAGAAACAGTTTATTTTACCGGTGCAAATTACTTTGAAATAGAGGCACATGAACTGCTAGTAAGTTTTCAACCGGCCTTTCTGGTAAATTACAGTTTAGAAGCTCTTTCCTTGAACTTATAGAAGTTTTCGGAAGAAACAAATGGTAAGCAAGTCAGAAACTAATTTAATCTTTATTCTCTTACCATTAAAGTGAGTCGTGTAAGGGCATTTAGGTATAAAAGGTCTCTACATATACATTAGTATTTCTCACTTTTCTCTACCTTTTGTTAGATTTGACATCACTTAATTCGAACAAATAAGAGCAATTATATTTTTCAAGTCTTCACTGCTGTTTAAATTCCATTTGAATTTGCTCAAAAATGGGCTGAAAAGTGTAATTGAGTTAACATTGCCTTTCTTCCAGATAAAACATGTAGCTCTTAGACGTCGTACGAATTTACAGCTCTTATGATGTCATTGACAGCCGAAGAGTTCAGTCACGTATTGGCACTTTTCAAGTGCAAGACTAAGAAGCTTAAGAGCAACGAGCCAACGCCTTCCAATGGAAAACCCTCTCAGAACCAGTCAGTTCCGGTCTGTTCAGACCAAGCGGGACGACTTAGTGACCTGTCCAGTAGTTACACAGCTTTGACAAAATCCCAGGATGTCGAAAAACGATTCCTAGTAAACCCAGTCAGTTGTCAATTCTGCTCGAAGCAGTTCCAGACCAGACAGATGTTACGTCAGCATTTTCTGTATCGTCACGCAAGTGCAGGTATAAAATGTCCGGAATGCTTTTTCATTGCCAAGTCACAAAAAGACCTTGAGCAACATAAGTGCAAAGTGAAACAAGTTTTAGACTGCGACAAATGCGATGAGAAGTTCAGAAGCAAGCGAGATTTGATGATTCACCAGAAAATTCATGACGTCAAATATAGTTGTACACATTGTGAGAAAAGTTTCAGTGACATGAATCGACTCAAAAAGCATGTTAAAGATTGTCACGTGGATGGAGGCTTTGTCTGCTCAACGTGCAGTGAACGATTTTTCTGTAAAGAAAGCTTTTCCTTCCATATTAAATACGCCCATTTAGAAGACAAGCCCGTAAAATGTAGTCTCTGTCCTAAAAGTTTCAAAAATATGAAGTATTTAAAAGTGCACGCTAATTTAATGCACAAAAAGAAGAAGACCAAAGTGAAGAATACAGCCGATTCGAGGTATCAAGAGCAATTGATAAGAGCGAGGACAATATTAGCCAAGAAGATTGCAAGTAATAAATTAGTCTCTTCAGAAGAACAGGCACCGATCAAGTTCAAAGCCAAATGTCCAGACTGCCATAAGATTGTCAATTCAGCAACTACACTCTACGCACACAAGGTCCTCCACCAGAACCCAAAGGTACCACCCACATTAGACAAATTAGAATCATCATGTCAGTAATGAAACAAGTAGTGTAACTGGGCTTCATATTTCAGACATTTTTCTGCAAATAGTCTGTCTTTGTGAGCTGCTTCATTTTGGCTCTCATAGTACAAATACTGTCTCTTTTCTATTCCATAATGTCCTTGGTGTAAGTTTTCGGGCGAGCTTAAATGCTCAACTTCTTTTGAAGCAGATCCGATAAAGTTTTTTTTTCTGTGTGCTTTTCGCTCGCAAGTCGAATTAAAGTATCGAGGTTTTAGTTCAATTGAGCCTGTAACTACTCAATTTCTGTTTCTACTCATTTTTTTCTTAGCTTAAATAGTTCCCCGATGCTATGTTGTAGGTTTTTATGCTATCTAAATGTTTTCACACCACTTTTGATAGTTAGTAGGCGTTATGTCATAAATTGTAAGCTTTTAACTATTAATTTGATATCGGATTTTCGGTCTGAAATTAGGTTTGAATGTAAATTATTTATCTTTTTGATGCGTTTTATTTGTTTTTGACGACAATAACTTAACAAAAACATCAAAAAATTTGAAAAGTATTGACTAATTTTAACAGATCTTCTTAGTTTTCTTCCAATTTTGATCACATTTGAAAACTTTTATGTGGCGACGTTTTTCTTTTTTCCTTGCCTTTTTTATTTTAAATTCCTGGGTGCTTAGTTGCTGAGTTCAAATTTGAGGCGCAAGGAGATGGGTTTGCAAATGCTAACTTTTATTTCCATTTTCGTAAGCTTGTGGTGTCTTCTGCCCATAGTTTATTGCGTGGCATAATTAAGGAGAATCGTAGCGTATAGGTCTTAATTTGAGGCAAATTTTTAGGCGTCCTTTCGGAATAAATGTTTTTACTGCAACTCTGATTCTGAAACAGTTTCTTTTCTTTCAAACAGTTTCTTTTCTTTCAATTTTTTTGTTCCTGCTTGATCATTATGTAGTTCAGATGTTTTCTGTATAGGAATTAGTCGCCAGATCAGAGTTCGAAGAGTTGTGATGAAAGAGATAAGTTGCTTTTTAGGTAAAATTTCAGATGTTTGTTGTTTCTGATAGTTTTTGATTAGGTTTTTAGTTTAGCTCGTCTTTGCTCTTCCTTGGCTCCAGATTGCTGTGTATGAAGTTTCAGGGAGTTGACATGTAACAGCTGCATTCAGCTAAAACTTGAAATCTTAAGTGTTGCAAATTTTTGCCTGAACAATTTTGTTCATTCTTGATTAACAAACAAACAATTTCAGAAGTTTTAACCAGCTCTACTCAATTGGCGGAAGTTTAAAAAATTAATAGTCGAATGAAAAATGCTGTGAAATCCATTTTAAATCTTGTAGCCCACATAAGCTCTAATAATAAGCCCCCGTTAGTCGTTTCAGAGCAATTCATCATGTCTTAATCGGTGATGATTTGTTTTGATAGCTGTCGTTACTCTTTCTGATTTGTCAGCCAATCTTGCGAAGTTTTCATGTTTAGGTCTGCTCCAAATGCAAGGCAGAGTTCGCATGGACGTGGCACATGAAGAAGCACGAGAGAATATGCAACGGAGTTCCCTCCACCAGGATGCTAAACAAGAAAAGTAAGCCATACGAATGTTTTCTCTGCAATAGAAGGTTCACTAATGGATCCGAACTGACGGACCACATGCGTGACCATGCTAAACATGATTTTGGAATCGGAACCACGTTGCAACACGATGATCAGGATGGTGACGAAGATGTCGGTGATGACCTTGACGACGTTGACCAGGGCATCAACCACGATGACGATGATGAAAACGAAGGTGATGATTTGATTCCTACCTCACAAAGTCCCAGCTCACAAAATCTTTCCGAAGCCGCCAATTTCACTGACCAAATAGATACGTTGAAATCTGACGAAAGACCAGAATCGGAATCGACGAGTGTCTCGTCAAATGGAACTGAAATTCCGAATGGTTCATCCTACGTTTACAGCAGTCAATATAGCTCAGAAATGAGTGCAGTATCACATGCTCCTCATTGGTTAGATATTCGAAGTCGAATGGAAACGCCGATAGATTTTGATGAGCGGATCCCGGGTTATTTAACTGTTCCTGGAAGCATGCGCTCACTCGCAGACAGTCAGCTAGTTCGAAATCAGTACCAAAACTACCAGGCCGAAAATTCTATACCGACTTCCACAGGTCCGGCCCAAACATGCAATACTTCAATGGGTCCTGAACAACCGACAAATCCTGCAAAATATGTGTTAGAAAAGAGTTGTTTTCCGAGATACGAGTACGCGCAGACTTCTAACAAAGATACGACTAACAACAGAGCTACATCAAATACGTGCAGTAATATTGTGACCTCAGAGCAGCCTGGACCGAACATTGTCACTTTCTCAACTCTAGAAGATAACTTGGATTCCGTGCAGGGTATCCTGAATGAGATGTTTGACACTGGCGGCCCAATTTCCCCCATTAGTGATTCGTGTCTCAATACTCCCTATGCAAACAGTCTGCTTTTATTAGATGATTCTTTCGTAGTTCCTCATGACATGCTATAGTTTGCAGTTGCTTCAAACGAACTAACACCCCCACCCCCCACCTCAATTATGTGACATATAGTAACGTTAAACATGCTGTCATTTGCAGCATCTTTGAGTTTGTAGTGTTTAATTGCTCTCGAACGAAGTTTGAAGCAATTATTGTTCAGGTGTGTTGCTTAACCTTTTTTGCGCTTTATTTTAGAACATTTTTTGAGCATTCTTAGAACATTCAGTGACCCATAAACCAATTCTAAGCTACACCCTCTCTAATTTAAATTGCACCCGAGAGCAATTCATCCAACCTTCGCTGGTTTATTAAGGGTTTATTAAGGTTCGCAGGGCTGTTTTGAATTTCTTGAAAAGGAGATGTAATTAATAGATATCCATCATATGTTTACCAGCTGAGATATCTATTATAAATGGTCTGTTTGTTACATAATAGAGACATCTGAATTTGACAGAGAACTTTTTCCAACAAATTTTGTTCCAGTTTCCATGTTTTGCCTATTAGGACAGCTTTATTTTGCTACTTTAAACAGACGTCTCACTGGATTAGGGTGGGTTAATTTTATCCTTCCCAGAGCATAACTGTAAAATGCACCTAAAATTGTCATGTAGTTGTCAATTATTTTCAATTGCCATTTGATTTCATCTTCAGTCCTATTTTAATCGCACATCACTAGCAGCGATCGTTTGAAGCAACTGTGAGCTTAGAATGTTGTTTTGTATATCGGAAACAATAGTTATGTTATGCATGACATAGTAATAATTTGATTGAACGCAATTACTAGCACACTCGATAGTCTTTAAGTTCTCTCCATGCATTAGCACCTGAAGGAAGCTATGATGTTTTTCTATTCAAGATGCCCATGATTGGATCAGTTCTTTCAGACCAAATCTTAAGTATTGTGTATCAAATGTGAACTCTCAATAACATTCTTTACAAAAGAGGCAAAACAGTGGCAATATTTGCAACCACATAAAGTTCCCACCCATCTTATTTTATAACGCGGGTGAAAGCTATGTACCCAAACACATTGCACACATCCAGAGCTAATAAATACTTTAATTCAGAACTAAGTAAAATGAAGGAAATAGATTTTAATGTTTTTCAACTAGATAAGAATGAAAGAATGCTGGCAGGTCTATGGAAGCCTTCCCAGGATGAAGTCCTCGACCCAAGACAGGTATGGGCCAGACGGACCTGGGTCGCAGACAAGGGGGTCCCGTGCGATCGAGCTCATATTCTGGACAAATTTTCGGTCGCGTCGCTCCGTCTGGCCCATACCTAGATCGGGTCTGTTCTCTCTGGCCCATACCTGAATTGTGTATGTTAGGTCTGGACCATACCCAATCTTAGATCTGGCCAATACCCAAACGTCGGTCAGTTTCGTCTGGTCCACATCCAGTCTTCGGTCTGTTTGATCTGTTCCATACCCAATCGTCGGTCTGTTTCATCTGGCTCATGCCCCGTCTTCAGTCTTGACCACACGAAATAGACCGAAGATTGGGTGCGGGCCAGACCAAACAGACCGACGATTGGGTGCGGACCAGACCAAATAGAGCAAAGGTTGGGTATGGTACAGACTGAAGAGCGGGTGTGGGCCAGCCCGAACAGACCGACGACATAGTATTGGCCAGATAAAGATTGGGTATGGGTCGGACCAAAAATAGGGACAACGATATATGGGCCAGACAGAACAACCAATTTACTTATGGGCGAGACAGAACATACAATTCAGGTATGGTTCAGACGGAGCGGATCAACCAAAAATTTGTCCAGTATATGAGCTTGGTCTCACCGGACACCCCTGTCCGCAAACCAGGGTTTATGAAGCCTTCAGCATTCTTTAATTCCCTGACTACTCAATTTTTGTTTTTCTGCCACTAATAGTTTGGTAAAAAAAGCACCGCAACTATATTTCTCTAAAACAAAATTACAACAGTACAAGTATTAGGCAAAAGTACACATACATACATACATACATACACAACTACCTACGATCATACATACACACTTACATACATACATACATAGATACATACATACATACATACATACATACATACATACATACATACATACATACATACATACATACATGTATTACATAAATTACATAAATGTATTACATTTATTACATACGTTACATGCATACAAACATACATACATACGTCCATACGTATGTAGGTACAATTTTTGCATTTGTATGCCGCTAGTGGAGGTAAAAAGCTTCATACACGCTTTTGGGTTTCGGAAGCAACCAAAGTTCCACCGCGATTTCACACAAAAAAAAATAACTAAGGTTCTGCTCGGTGAAAAACGACCATATAAAGTTTTCAAAAGAACTTGAATATGGAACGCTGAGGGTTTCATTCCTGCTTATTTTTCATGAAGCACTCAGAAATCCACAATTCAGCGACTACAATTTTGTTGCCGCTAATGGAGAAAAGCACCAACTCAATATTTGTTAAACCAAGCAAAATTTTTATTTAATTGCTCTTGATCGAAGTTCATATCTGTTATTGTAAGTGTTGGTCGTTTTCATGCAAGTTTTTGGCTTCAAGAACATTCTTTGACTTCTCAAGTGACTTTTTCTCGCTTTCCTTTTTGAGTGATCTCTATTGCTCTCACTCCGAATAAAATTTGCTGCTAAAATAAATTTGCAGCATTCCAAAAAACAGGGACTGATATCGGAGTGGGTAGTGCTTCTGGTCAGGGAGTGGGAGGTCAATGGTTCAAGTTCTGGCGTGGAAAATTATTTTTGCGCCCTTACGAAATGTATCTAGGCTGCAGCCCCTGAATTAAACTGCCTCGCCTGTCGATCACGAGCAATTCTTCCGATACTAGTCGGTTTGTTATTTTTACTGTTAAGAGGACAAAAGCTTAAGTATTAGGGAATCTGAAATTCGAATGCTGCACCGCTTTTGGGTTTCGGAAGCAATCATTATTCCACTGGAGTGATTTAAAAAAAAAGATAATTAGCTCCAGCTCGGTCAAAAATCAACATTTCTCCTGAGACTTCTTGTTTCATTGATTAAGATGATGTCGTCTCTGTTCTACGTAGCACGATAGCAATTAGTTTCGAAGAGAACATGAAATTGGAATTCTGCTAATTTCAGTCCCGCTTATAAGTGATTGAGCACTCAGCTATCCACTGTTCAGTAAATACATTTTTCTGCGTTTCTCTGCCGCTAACGCAGAAAAAAGCACGCACTTGATTTTGTCATGCAAAAATTAATTCCTTCTGTCTACACTCTTAATGTTAACAAAACAAAGTAAAAGTATTATGGAATCTGAAATTGAAATGCTGAGAGCTTCATACATGGTTATGAGTTTCGGAAGCAAACCAAATTTACTACAGTTTTTCCACATAAGAAATCAGATTCTGCTCTGCCAATAACTCGTAATATGACAATAGTAGTATAGTGTGAGTAGATCAGCCGCATTTTTGGGAGCCGGTCATTAACCCAATTGCTTTTAAGGGGTTATAACTTGACGTGATTAAATTGATATTTGTTGACAGATTGAAGAGACTATCTGTCTGGATACAAACAAATGATTACATTAAGTATTGAATAGGCTTGTTAATTGGAGAAATGAATGGAGGTAGTAAGTGTTTTCCTCCACTACATTGTTATAATGATAACTTGATTGAAAGATACGTTCATAGATTCAAAATCAGTTGTCTCATTTACTCTACCTAGTAAAGTTGTTGAAAATGGAAAAAGAAAATCTTTCTCAGACCCGTACCAGGAAGTACACTAAAAACGGTCGTCGAAATAAGAAACTTGGGAGAGTTGTGAAGCAGTGCATTCTATGCTGTTACCCAGTATCCGATTGTAGGAAATGTGGACTCATTGAATGTGAGTCTGAAAATTGTCGAAAAATATGCGCCGAGTGCAATTTTGAAATGAAGTACAAAGTTCTGGAAAAAGGAAGGAGATTTGGATTTTTCCTAATTATACAACTCAGCCCTTTTAAGGGCTACCAGAGTAGAATCCTCCTCATTATTTTAATCAAATAAAAAATATTAGGTGGTTCCTTCTTTGAAAAGTCCTTAAACGAAGACTCAGTTGACAAAACAAAAATTGTTTTGGTGTGAGCTTATAGATACAAAAAAAATTCTAAAGTGAAAAGTTTGAACAACATTCGAATAGAAAATATCTAAAAAATTTGACTCTGTGTTGCATCAGTAATATCAAAAATTGATATATTAGTGAGAACAGTAAAGTACCGCCGTAATTCTTTTGTCAGTGCGATGACACTGATTTTAATTCAAAGACGGTTGAACTAATAAGACTTAATTAGAAATGAAAGTCGACATGATGGTCCAACGTCAACTGGGTATGAACAAATCAGAAAATAAATGATCACTATAAAATAAAAAATAATGATCACAACTAAAATGAAGTTCCACAAGGCGAAATAAGATGAGGATACTGAACACTGTCTAAGTTGCGAAACTCATCAGGAACTTAAATGTATTTGTCAAAGTTGAAAGTCAAACATAATCTTCGGTCTCTCATATAGTAGTAAGATTTTCTAAATTTTGACGAAAATTTTGACCCCTTTAGAAGCCGGACAGTGCTATAGGTTATTACCATTTCTACAAATTTTCAAATTGAAAAATTAAGTTCGTGTGACTCACTACACACACACATACATTTGACAAAGAGTATATTGTTACCATCAATCGTGGTTTTCGAACTGTAGACAGCGAAAAAGTGTGTACATATGAAATGAGAAAAAGAGGATTGTCCTACTTCTATCCCAAAAGGATTGTTCAAGCCGACGGAATACACACAAAACCCTTGAACTTGTAAAACTCATTCGGTTTTTCAAATATATATTAAGTCTACAGTTCAGAAACCACGATTGATGGTAACAATATACTCTTTGTCAAATAAAACTGATTTGTACTTCTGAAGTGGATTGTCGTTAATGAGGCTACATTTGTTCAAGCCTTCGCAACTCAGTTTAACGTTCCGTACATCTTCATCAAAACAACAGTAGGTCTTAGAGCCCAATGCCACCATCTGTGCAGCGGAACTCTCTTTAAACAATCCTGGAGTTCTCTGATCGTGTCTGTTATGAGAAGCACAACATTCACGGGGAAAAAAGTTAGCTATGTTGTCTGCTTTAAAGTCGTCCCTACAGTCACGAGCCCGGAGCTGGTTCCACATTTCTTTCATAGTTGGTTTGATAATATCTATGATGTTTTTTTTCACTCATTGCAATATAAAGACTGTCCGTGTCCATTTCAATGAATTCGTACTTGTCGGAGTCACAGAAGAGATCAAAGAAGTTGTAGACGAGTTCGAGCATGGTAAGTTTTGCGTACTGTAGGATGAAGAACCCAACAACTAGTGGTTCCTTGTGTTCGACAGTACTGTTTTCAAGATCAACCTCAGATATGTTTTTGTCTATTTCATTGAAACTTTTTTGAAAAATTTGTTTACTAGTTTAGATATGTCAGGTCCAATTGTATATTTTGTTTTTGTGTGACGAGATCTATCCATGATCTGGTAACCGTACGAACTGTTTCCGATCAATTTCATTGTCTCGGCAACAACAGATGATTGTGTAATGAGGCCTCCTTGACGACGTGCCTCCACAACTGAGTGTACAAATTGACTAAAACATTTCTCGGGGCTGTACTGAATGAAGAAATTAATTCGTTTCAAAATGAGACCGTGGGATAAGTAGAAATTTAAAAGCGGGTTATGATTGGTCCACCCTCTAGAATCATACTGGAAATTAACATTTTACGTGGTTTCTGAAGAAGTTTGTGTTCTCGTGCGAATGTCGTCATGTGATCACCGATATCGTTTATACTGGCATCGCGATTCCTGAAGACAGGTGGGAATTTTTCGAACTTCGCTCGCAGATGTAGAGGAACTTCAAGCTGACAGTCAACAACACCAAACAACTCACCATTGAAAATGTTTTGAGGTAGTTTGTCACAACTAAGAAGGGGTATGTAAGGAAAATGGACAGTTCGAAAGTTTTTTGCTTCATACTTATTCGTTTTCGTCCACTCCTGCCATTGACACTCCCATACTTCAACGATCCTTAGATTCAACTTCTCTAAATACTGACGTCTATGCTCTGTTTTTTTTTCGCGACGTTTTATGGCATCTTCAAGTTCATGTTGTAACAAAGATCCTTCTCGACATGAATGGAAATGATAATAGCACCCCATAGCCTCAAATACAGTGCTACAATGCGAACAAAATCGATCCACGAAGAAGGCACCGAATTGTTCGTTTCCCGTGAGTAAACTGCGTCTGAATTGAACAGTCTGGTAGTGATTCACGAAAGAACGAGGTCACCATCAACTCAACAAGAAGCTGCGACTGTTTCGTTTGGGATGAAACTTGTTAGAATCGACTGAAAATTCCCATTTTGTGTATGGACCACTAGGCATATCTTTTGTCATAGAAAAGGGGTACAACTGGCTGGCATCGATCCCCACAATAGCTTTACAACAATTCTCAGTGTTTCCAATGCACGTATTGCCTACTTTGGCATATCTAGTAAAAATAATCGAAGGTCCCCCTGTAAGCCAACTGCGTAAATAAGTATCATAATGGGCATCAGACTATTTGAAAGGGAAGAACTTTGTCGAAGTTGATGAATGTAAGATTTTGTTAGCTAAATTTGGTAAAGTTAGTCCTGATTTAAGCATATCAACGTTCCTGTCATGATAAAACTTTACCATTTTTTTAACAACCCTGTCTCTCTTTGCAAACCTTCTACTGACTCAATTCTGGGGAAATTTGTCTGAATTTCATGTTTTTTTTTCATCTAACTGGATTAAAACATTGTAGAATTTTGTTTGCATCATTGCTGCTGATTGTTCTGACAACTTCGGAAGTTCATCCAAGAATTCCCTAATAAGCTGCATCGGATTTTTTTTACACAAGAAAATTGGTGAAGAATGAAGATTTGAAGCTATGGAAACACTGATTGGTACGTGCTTTCCAACCCAAGTAACCGAATTAGAGTTGCTCAGAGTTTCATCGTGAACTTTAATAGACTCAAAATCAAACACTGCTAAATTTGTGAATAAGCGAATCGTATCATTAATCTTGACATCAACATTCTCCAACTTTTCAAAGACATTCAACTTTAACAGATAAGGCTCATTAGGATAACTGTGTTTGATGAGATCGCTACAAGTTTTCATGTGACGTTCGAGGTTAAACTCTGTTGAAGAATTGGTTACAATTGATACAGCGAAATTTCTTTAGAAGCTTTTTTATGTCTGATGTCCAGCAAATTTGATTGTTGTACTGGATCAGATTAATCGTTTTAGAAAATTTTGATTCACTTCGTCTCATTAGTTCACCAAGTATCTCGTTTTCGTCGTAAAAAACATAATACAACTGAATATTATCTTCGGTAATTTTTTCCAAGTAATGTGTCTGATTCGTATCGACACCGGGGAAGTTATTTTCTGACTGCTTTGTCACGCCAATAAACTTCTTGAACAGTTCAACAGACTTTTCTTTCAAATCAACCACTCCATGAAGGTGATAAGCTACCGCTCGAAACATACAAAGATTGTCGTCGAAAGATTTATAAGTTTTTGAATCCATCACGAAACATTTAACAAGTTTATTTTTCAACAATGAAGTAGGAAGTTGAGTTTCGTAACATCCAAGAGGAACGTTGGTAAGGTGGTAGAGAAAAAAGTGAAGTTTATTAGACTATGCATTTTCCATTTTGTATCTGGTCGCGCTTTGATGAGGTCCTCAAACAAATTTTTCTGTTTTAAGCGATTCAAAATGGAATTCAAGTCATCTCTATCTGACAATACTTTTTGGGGTGTCAAAAACGGTGTTGTTCTCGGCTGGATAGTAATACTGAAAGTTATCATCGTTTTGAATATTCTGCAGGATGAAGCCAAAGGCTAAATTCACCTTTACAGTACGATTGAGTTCATCGTAGATTGCTATCATCTTCTCCTTGAGAAATGAAGTACTAAAATTGTTCATACGAAAATTGTATACGGTTTTGTTTGAAGATTCGAATTTTTCGTCATTCAGGAAATGTTTGACTGTTTCGATTTCTTGATGAATGTAAAATTTTGTTAGCTAACTTTGGTGATGTTAGTCCTGATTTAAGCATACCAACGTTCCTGTCATGATAAAACTTTACCATTTTTTGTAATGCTTTTAGTGTGGGTACAACGTCTTTGTTATTATACCACTGTAGATAGTCCTTGAAGTTCCGCATACCAGCTTCCTGCCATCAACATTGAAGTGAGTTGTAGTTTTCTTTTTTCGTGTTGGGTCGTTCTCTCAGTTCAAGTTTTTTTTGAGCATCTCCTTCCTGAAATCCCAGAGAGAGCAAGTGCTGATAGTCATTGAAGTCCTTCTCTAGTACATTACAGTTCTTTAATTTACTAAAGAAGCTTTCAATGGGTGGCAGGAAAGGCTCATTTAGTTTTTCTGTGCTATTGAACCTTTGATAGGTAAAATAAATTTTTTTGTTCCTCCATACCGTAGGCTTTCAGGAAATTGTCCAAACTGACAGAACCACCGAGGAAGATAAGGATATCTAGGAATTGCAGTCCCAAAAAATTCATTCCTATGAATTGGTTTCTCTTCCGAATCACAGATGGTGAGCAGTTTCTCTCAAGCAGGAGGATTTTCAGCAGATAATCTTTGATTAAATTCAGATCGTACCGCGAAATGTTGAATCCAAAGACCGGTAATTCACTAAAATATCTATTAACTTCATCCTTCAAATTAAAAAGTTTTCTCAATTTCGATTTCTGAATTTTCATTTCGAAACTGCAGTCTTCATCTTCGATATCAAGTTCCACTTCAGCTCTTAACAACCCTGTCTCTCTTTGCAAACCTTCTACTGACTCAATTCTGGGGAAATTTGTCTGAATTTCATGTTTTTTTTTCATCTAACTGGATTAAAACATTGTAGAATTTTGTTTGCATCATTGCTGCTGATTGTTCTGACAACTTCAGAAGTTCATCCAAGAATTCCCTAATAAGCTGCATCGGATTTTCGTTACACAAGAAAATTGGTGAAGAAAGAAGATTCGAAGCTATGTAAACAATGATTTGTACGTGCTTTCCGACCCAAGTAACTGAATAAGAGTTGCTCAGAGTTTCATCGTGAACTGTAATAGACTCAAAATCAAACACTGCTAATTTTGTGAATAAGCGAATCGTATCATTATTCTTGACATCAACATTCTCCAACTTTTCAAAGACATTCAACTTAAGAGATGAGGTCCATTAAGATAAATGTTTGATGAGATCGCTACAAGTTTCCATGTGACGTTCGAGGTTAAACTCTCTATTGAAGAATTGGTTACAATTGATACCGAGAATTTTCTTTAGAAGCTTTTTTTTATGTCTGATGTCCAGCAAGTGTGATTGTTGTACTGGATTAGATTAATCGTTTTAGAAAATTTTGATTCACTTCGTCTCGTTAGTTCAAGTGACTCGTTTTCGTCGTAAAAAACAGAATACAACTGAATATTATTTTCGGTAATTTTTTCCAAGTGATGTATCTGATTCGTATCGACACCGGGGAAGTTGTTTTCTGACTGCTTTGTCACACCAATAAACTTCTTGAAAAATTCAACAGACTTTTCTTTGAAATCAACCACTCCATGAGGGTGATAAGCTACCGCTCGAAACATACAAAGATTGTCGTCGAAAGGTTTATGAATTTTTGAATCCATCACGAAACATTAAGTTTTTTTTCAACAATGAAGTAGGAAGTTGAGTTTCGTGACATCCAAGAGGAACGTTGGTAAGGTGGTAGAGAAAAGAAAGTAACGTTTATTAGACTATGCATTTTCCATTTTGTATCTGGTCGCACTTTGATGAGGTCCTCAAACAAATTTTTCTGTTTTAAGCGATTCAAATGGAATTCAAGTCATCTCTATCTGACAATACTTTTTGGGGTGTCGAAAACGGTGTTGTTCTCGGCTGGATAGTAATACTGAAAGTTATCATCGTTTTGAATATTCTGCAGGATGAAGCCGAAAACTAACTTCACCTTTACAGTACAATTGAGTTCATCGTAGATTGCTATCATCTTCTTGAGAAATGAAGTACTAAAATCGTTCATACGAAAATTGTATACGGTTTTGTTTGAAGATTCGAATTTTTCGTCATTCAGGAAATGTTTGTGTCATCATTCAGGAAACGTCCTTTTGTGAAACTCGAGTTTTCTGTATGTCTAAATGTGCTTCTCTTTTATGATTTCTGAGACAATAGAATGTTCTGAATTCTTCCGAACAGTTCTTGCATTTGAATTTTCGGAGTACGGATCTCGAGTGTTTTCGAATCTGATGCTGCAAGAGTTTCTTTTGACTTGGTAAAGTTTCATGTTAACTGGAGCAAGTGTGTTGGTGTTGTTTAAGTATATGGCGAATCAAGTTCTTTTGCAGAAGTTTGATTCAACATTTAGTACAACTCTCTTGGGTCATTTTTAGAGATCTGCAGTTGAATTGACGGAGTTGTGAACAAAAGGGAACCTTCACTAAAGGCGATAACCATATCGTGGAAGTCTTGTCCAATAGACGATGATAAAATGGATTCGATTCTCAATAAAATAAAATATGTGAATTGAATAATTTTACTTTTTCAACCACTTTCTCTGTCTACCGAGCTTGTTTAACAAATCTGAATCGTTTTCTCAGTAACCGTTTACGGGCAATGCTGGGTCTCTTCAAAATTTGGAAAGGTAGCTGTTGATGAAACTCTGCCGCGGAAAGTAACTGAGAGCTGATCGGACCCCGACTCTGGGTTGAATCTCTGAAGTAAATTAAAACTGTATTAAGCAAACAATCTATACGTTGATGATAGTAATTGAGAACTTGTAAACTGATTGATAAAAGAGAAACCAAGGTACTATCGATGAGAAGAATTTGATATTTACAATCAATCGGAAGATTTGATAGTTCACTTTTCTTCGAAATTTTTAAATTTTTGAAATGTGTAAAGTGGTTAAGACTCACTTCAGTTGTTAGGCAAATGCGAACAGAATTTGTTAGATGTTTCAAGTAATACTCTGGGAAACAGGATTCATCACCACAAGCCATAAATTTTTTTTTTCGGTGAAGTCAAACAATCTTATTTTTTAGATTCTGTTAAACAGATTCAGTACTATGAATTGTGATGAAAGTTGAAAAATGGAAAATTTATTTAGACTGAACAATAAGTACACTCCGATTTATCACGTACAAGTTGCACGTGACAAGTTGAATCATTTCATTTAGTCACGTGAATAAAAGTCGCGTGATAGAATGACTAACCCAAATGTTGGATTTACTACTCGTACTACTACGACTAGAACAAATATTACCCACCTAAGCTTCACGTGATCTGATTAATAAATTTTTTAATTGATTCATATTAGATATTTCTTTTGTACTGAACTGTTCTCATTTAAAAGTTATCTAATTTATCAAAAAATGACTTCAAAGTCTTGCAGGAAAACAAAAAACAGTCCTTCCCTTACCACGCTCGAGGAGAAAAAGAACAAATCGGAACAGTTGGGACTATCAGTGCTGAAGAGGTATCGTGAAGTGGGATTTCTGAAGGATGCGTCTCACTGCCAACTTCATTGGGACTTTATTGCTTGTCCATCACGTGTATTCCGTATTTCTGTTCCCAAACATACCTAAGACATGAGAAATCCATCTGATTGGATACATCTCAAAATTTACCGCCAACAAGGTGATCAATTAGTTTTACATCAGATTTTACTACTATCCATAAACGAAACCCGTCAGTTTCTTGCGCATCTGATAAATGTTTCACGCGAGGCAAGGGATGGATTCTTCAATCAAAACACAAATTTTATTCGACAAGAAGAAGAACATAGGTCACTGACGGTGACTCCAACAGAAGATCGAGCTTTGGTGGATAATTATTGGGAGATTTGCCAGACACCGAGAAGAAAAATAAGCCTAGGTTGTATTTATTACGAGAGAGAACTTGACGAAAACCTACCTCAGCATTCGGCTGTATACGAGAGCTGCCCCAATAGATGAATATAGAAGAAAAGGAGTTCTTAGCATCAAATGGGAGGAGCTGGAACAATTGCACGAGAAAATGGAACTAGTGATGGCAGAACTTGTACGTGAAAAAGTTAGGTCCAGCACACTACACTCACAACAAACTCAGTAAAATATACTTGTCATTGTCTTGTTTCCTTATTTTTGTCATTTTGTACGTAACTTTACTTTAAAGTAGTATGATTGATATTGGAGTGAACAGAAAAATTTTGTTAAATTTACGTCACGTTAATCAACTCGAGTTTTTCCACTTAAAATTTTTTGGGACACAGAGAAAGCACAAAAAGTTACAGTTAACATTAATGGAAGAAAAGTTGTTGCCAGTAACTTTACTACCAACTGAAGAATTTTCCATATCCAACGGTCGAAGATTGCTCAAAATTGAATCAGACTCTACGGCAAACCAATTAAAACTTTCACTCTTCCTACACCGAAACAATCATTTTGAGTCCAAATATTTTTTAACACTTGGAATTAACGAGTACAATCAGCTTACACAATTTGTGAAAACTTTAAAAAATACCATCCTCAGAGATTAAATTATCCCCTCAAGCTGTTGAGATTTCGCAATGAACCTGGAAAAAATAATTGAGATTCAAAAGAAATTTAAACAAGATAGTTTTGCAAATAACACGGAACGAAAGAACTACTTCTTAGCAGTTTGTTATTCACATGACCCAAGTGTTGACCTCGAGTTAGTTAATGAAAGAGCTCCTTTTGGAGGGATCATACGTATCGGAAACTTAAAATTGGAAAACATTTTCGGAAACTTTAAGATTTTCAAACTGCATGCCGTTTTGAATGATGCAGCTGGTTTTATGAGAACAAACTACTCCAAAGGACCTGGATATATTTATTTCTCCAACAGATTTTAATGTCTCAATTCATGTCTACTTGGTCACGTGAGCGGTATAATTTACTGTACATACATAAGCACAGTACTAAGGAGGATACATAATAAAATTGATATATAGCCATCATTCTCAAATTTTACAATGAGTCAAGCTGTTGTTGTGGAAATAGAGAAATTTACAAATGGAGTTGTTAAAGAAATTGGGTTATATCGAAATGGGATATGTATTGGACTTGCATTCAAACAATTGTACGCATTTTCAACCATAAAATCTTGGGACAGAAAACGATGCAAGTACTTGACTGAAAAGCGATATAAGCTTGAATGGAACTCTGGTCTTTCACAATTCTCAGATGGAGTTCTTCACAAAAGGAATTGAAGTTCTTTACAAAGAAAGAGTTTTTATGAGTCTCGTAGGTGCCAGTGGATCTGGAAAAAGTTATTTGATTTACCAGATGCTCATTAATGGAACCTTCTGTCCCCCTTTTAAAACTCTCTATTTCTATCAGCATCATCCACCGCTCTATGAAAAGATGATTCGTAAAATACCAAACCTAGAGCTTGTTCCCTGCTTGGATTTTGAAATAATAAACTCCTTACCAAATGATGGAACAAATTATCTTATAATATTTGACGATTCCTGTGATGAAATCGCAAAAACGAAGGAATTCGAAAAAATCGCTACTGCTAGAAAGCACAAAAAGATCAACTGTATTTACGTCAAACATAAAATTTTTCACAAAAGTCCCATAGGTAGAGATGCCGAGTTGCAGAACACTCAAATAGTTCCTTTCAAATCACCTCGTGACGTGCAACAAATTGGAGTTTTGGTAAAGCAGTTAGGTTTGGGAAAACAATTAGTTGACTGGTATAATGCATCTACTCGAAGGTCATATGGACACCTGATGATTGATTTGAGTCCCAGAACACCAGACTGTTTACGATTTTGTACAGAGAGTACATCATTTTTCCGCCACCTTTTTCTTACCGAACAGTAGCGCTCGAATAACTGAAATCGATGATCAACAAACAAAACTACTTTAATCTGAAGCTTTTCATCGAACTCGAACCAAACCTGCAGAAATATGTCCTCCAAAATTGTTCCAAGGAACTGATTCATTTGTGAGTAATGTGCCAACTTATGTCAAGGTAATTTTCAAAGTATACGAAAACGGGATCTTGTAAATTACGAGAACATTCTCCAAAACTTTTCTAAAAAAACACTGCTCCGGGAGAGATTTCTCTTGGCTTCTTACAGAAGCATACAGCTTATCGAACTAATAGCAAATCAGCTGGTTGAAAAATTTGAAGACTAGTTCCAATTTATGGAAAAAAAAGATTCACAAGTTCGTTTTAGTACCCCAATTTAATTGAGATAACTACCTGGAGAAGACAGAGCAATCTCTTGAAATGAACCCTAGTTTTCCAACGGATGGTTTGTTAAGTGGTTTCAAACATAACAACAAAATTCAAATTAAGGAACAGGAGAAACCTGGAGAGGTACTAAACCATTCTCAATCTATTGAAAAAGCAGATAATCTTCATACTTTCTTCGCTTCACAAATCGGAAAAGACTACTATAAAAAACAGATTCTCGAAATACTTCTGAATTCACCAAACATTAAAATTTCTAATAGTCGTACAATTGTGGCAAACAACGTAGATACAGAAATTGGTGTTATAGCCTTCATTAATGCAATTCGATTGCAAAGAAAAGATATAACAGATTTACACGAGAACTTTTTAAGTGAGATTAATTTACCGACTTCTCTTATCTCCAATAAAAAATGTCCAGCAGAAGAAAAATGAATCTCGTTCTCTTTCTGGCCGAATCAAACTGTTAGTTTTACTGAAAAGGTGCAGCTGCGTATGGATCTATTGAAAATCTAAAGACAAAAAGCGGACTTTCAAAGGCAAAAGTTGAATTATTCCTACAGTCCCAAGACTCCTACACTAAGCATAAAGAAGCTAAACGTCGACACCAAAGACTTCGAGTTCACTCACGTTACATAAATGAAATTTGGTGTTTGGATTTGGCTCAAGTTGACAAATTAGCTAGTTCCAACTCCAAGGTATAAAATATCTCATGGTAATCGTAGACCTCTTTTCATGATATGTTCGAGTTGGTCCAGTGAGAACTAAAAGTGCTGATAGTGCCAAAGCCTGCTTTATAAAACTTTGTTCCGAAAATAGTAGTCTTGTGTTCCCAAAGAAACTCTGGATAGATAACGGAAAGAATTCTTAGCAGCCTTCAAGAACTTTTGTGAAGATGTTGGCTTTACTATATACAGTATACATAGTGAGAAGAAAGCACTTTTGGCAGAACGCTACATCAGAACATTAAAGAACATTTTGTATCGTTATATGGAGGAGAAGAAAACAGAAAAGTATCTACCAGTTCTTAAAAAAAAAATTGTAAAAACGATAAGTTCACGTACAAACAGAAGCACGGGTATACCTCCAGAATTGGTTAAAAATGAAAATTTTCTTCAAGTTTTGTATAGCAATCGGTCACTTCCGAAGAAGAGAAAGCCGAAGTTCACAATTGGAGACAAAGTAAGACTTGCCTTCGATGATTTTTCTTTTAGGAAGGGATATAAAGCGCAATTTACAGATGAAGTATTCCGTGTGCAAAAGTTAGCTACAAGTCAACCAGTTCCGACCTATTTGTTAGAAAGTTTGTGAACATGAAAACAAATGAAAGGAAAATACTACGAACAGGAGATGCACAAAGTCATTTAAAAATGAGTAGTTTTATCGTCGAGTTGGTTTCTACTGCTTCCGCTGAAATTTATCCTCAGAACACATTATCTGCATTCACCAACTGTTTACCAGAACAATTAAATCTTGAAGGAGATTGGGAAGTTGCCTTGCTTGAGATATCATACCCATCTCTTATAAATAACGTAACAAAAGGAAACTTCTAGTACATTGACAAGAACGAGAAGTACCAGAAGGAAGACAAATCATTTCGTTACACAAAATGAACTTAATCAGTTTATATCATGTACAATTGAACAGGGACTTTATCAGTCCACCGATCATATACTTATCGCTGTGAATAAAAACCTGAAGAAGAATTGGAACGGAAATGAGAAAAATTTCAATCTAAACTGGAGTCACCAAATCACACGAAAATTTGACTTCACACTTCCTCACAGACTCGTTGTTAGTTTTTGGAAATCCTGATCTCAACTGTATATTAGGTTTTCCGTCCTATCACATCCTTGATAATACTGTTAGCCTAAGTATTTTTCCTACGGATATCTTGAGAATTCATTCAATCATGGTTTTCACTGACATTGTCGAGTACTCAGTGATTGGGGACACAAAAGCCCCAATATTAAGGAGTTTTCCGTTCGAACAAAAGCTCTCTCATGATAGAATTTCTATCACTAAAACATAGAACAATGCACGGTTGGGTTTGTTAGTTTACTGTTTCGAAGACTCTTGAAAAATTCAATACACTCAATGAGGATTGAACTGAGATCACAAACTGGAGAACTTATACCATTTGTCTCTGTGGGAGTAACAAGGCTGACACTAATTTTCCGCAAACGAGAAGCTCCCTTTTCTTGAGTGAGTACATGAAATGGTTGTCTACAACTCATTACCATTTCAGCGGAGTACCTCGTCAACGAGGAGGAGGATTTGGAGCATTTGCTGGAACAGTTGCCCGTACCGCTTCTCCTATTCTGAAAAAATATTTTTTTTCCAGCAGCTAAGCGAATTGGACGAGATCTAATTGAATCAACGGTACCAGAGATCGGAAATGTTGTATCGGGTAAAAGTTCTGTTAGGAATGCTCTGGAAAAGTCGGCTTCATCTACACTTCGTACACAAATAGGTGGAGGGAAACGTAAACGAAGGTCCGCTACAAAATCTGAAAAACGCAAAAAATTCGCGAAAAAAAAACATTCGCAAACATTCACGCAAAGGGAACAGTCGCTCTGATATTTTTTGCAATTTACAATTTTTATCATGTCAGCTTCTCACACGTGCCTCAATTTATTTGAAAAAGTCCTAGTTTTGGAACCAGTTTTATGGTCAAATGTGCAACAGACCTTTCCAGTGAACTCTTTTAATGAAGCAAGTATCGACTTTCAAATTGGAACCGATCGAAATGTTTTCCTACACCTTTACGACACTTTTCTTTCCCTTAAATTCCAACTCGTAAAAGACGGGAATCAATCAGTAGTGGAGGCTGACAACACTTTTATGGTGAACAACATAATGCATTCTTTATTCTCTAACCTAGAAGTCTGTTTCAACAACGAACAGGTGTACAGTTCTAACGGTTTATATGCTCAGAAGTCTTTCCTTTCAAATGAGTTTTCTGGAACGCAGGGTACAAAAGACTCCATATCAGTGTGCCAGGTTTATCTATACGAGGAGCAACCAAATGACGATGATGAAGCTTTTAAAGAGCGGAAAAAGACAGGAACCCAAGAGGAAACAAATTGTTATGGACGTCTTCAAGCGGATATTTTCACATCTTATAAGTTACTTTTACCAAACGTTAACGCCAGAGTTAAACTTATTCGCTCACGTCCATCATTTTACTTGATCTCTGATTTGGATAACGTTCAAGCCATAATTATTGAAGCATCAATTTTTACGACGCAAGTTGCTGTAGAAGAAAGTTATTTCAGAAAAATAAAGTCAACCCTAGCAGTTGAACCAGCACAATATAATTATTTCGAACAAGTCCCAAAGACTTAAATAATTCTTCGTGGTCAAAATCAGTTTATCCAAGAAAATGGTTTTAATTCGGTCATTTGGAATTGTTATGAATGAGAAGAGTGCTTTCACAGGAAACAAGCAAGAGAATCCTTTTCATTATGAGAAATTTGGTCTGAAAGAAGTTAGAATCAGATTATAGTTGAAATGAATTGTGTTA
Organism: Convolutriloba macropyga; assembly: GCF_964194025.1. Lineage (NCBI taxonomy): Eukaryota > Metazoa > Xenacoelomorpha > Acoela > Convolutidae > Convolutriloba > Convolutriloba macropyga. Next base: position 446,903 of record NC_134469.1, read on the forward strand.
ATGACTATCGTCCTGATATTACTACTATGGAAGCTTTGAAATTCAAGGAGGATGGACCAAATGTTAAAATAGAAAATTATCCTGACCATTGTCTCCTTTTCTTTGATCTAACATCGATGCAGGAGTCCAACGTGGAGCTCTACTATCCAGATATAATTGCTGCTGGATTGAGATTAGAATTGTATTTCAGTGAAAATTTGAAAGAGACAGTTGAAACTATGATTATTGGAGAGAATTTGACTACTGTTTTGATAAAGAATACAGGTGATGGAGAAAAGTTGACTACTGTTTTGATAAAGAATACAGGTGAAGTTACAAAGCATGGATAACTCACAACTTTCAAAAGTAATTTCCCAATTTCCTCAACTCAAGTACAACTTCCTGGGATGTTTCCCTGCTGATATGGTTCCAAAACGTATTCCAAAAAAAAAAATTGTATAGTTAATTCGGATAATTCCAAACGTTCTGATACTCATTGGATTATGCTGGGGAACAAAAAAGGATAATTTATTTTGGAGACAGCCTAGAAAACAGAATTACTACTTATAAGAACCTTCACGCAATTCGGAAAGTCGTTCACATGAACTACAAAACTCTACAAACTTCTGATTTGTGTGGTTTATATTGTATTTATTTTGCATATAGTTTATACTGTAATTTGAAAAACATGTATGTAAACGATTTTATATTAATGAAGTTTTTTGCTGGTTACTTATAAATTGAATATTTAATTTAGTCTTGTACTCAATTACTTTCAACTTTTAGTTTATCAGTACCATATACAAATAAGATTATCAAAATTGAAACAGAAAACAAAAAAGTTCCAAAGACAACCAGACAAAGTATAGAAAAGACTTTGATCATATAGATGTTCTAATCGCTATCAGAGTCAAAAAGAACTCGTCTCAATTTACGTGGCACGCTGTAGTTCTCCGTCTCGGCTTCATCGTCTACGTCGCCTTCGTTATTATTGATTTGTTTTCGAGAATTTCGTTTGAAGACTCTTTTCTTGGGAGCGTTCAACAACGCTAATGGCGTCTCCATTTTCTCTGACGAATGGTAATGCTCTTGGGGTGGAGAAGGCGAATTACCTTCCTCTCGACTAAATTGGGGTTCTCGATTCTCTTTGTCTGAGTCCATAGAATTCTCATTAGAATTTGGAGCCATTTCCACTTCATCATCACTCCCTGCAGTCAAATCAATCACCACTGGAAAATCGATTTTCGGTTGCTCTTCCTTTTCTTGGTTGATCGGGTGACTTTTTTGTCTACTGTCCTCCGACTCAAGATTTAACCACAAGGTTTTCGATTCGTTAACCTTATCATATTTAAGGGAACGGTTAACAGCCTCATTGAATTTCTTAGGAGCATAAGTTCGGTAATCCCGAAGTTGTTTAGGTGGGGTTTCTTTGACTGTTGTGAGTCCTCGGTTTCCATTTTCACTGTCGATAACAAGATTAGCAAAGACACTTATCATCAGCCCAATCTCCCTCGTTGCTTTCGGCGCAGTCTGTCTCATCGTCATTGACACACCAAATAAATCTGATTGACTCAGCATCTCGGAAAAAACCTTCCTGGTTCTCGTATAAAGGATTACAGCAAAACTGATATTCGCAGAAATGAGCAGGAACTGCTCTGCTCATTGGACTTTGTCTGAGACCAGTAACTGTAACACATCTTGTCGATTCTGGTAGAAGTCGACTGTAAACTGTTTGTAGTCAAACTCAACATCGTCTTGAAACCGAATTGAAGTAATATTCTCCAAAAGAATGCGCGGAAGTACCATCATTGGTTCGACTTTCTAATCATGTTCCATTTTTCTCTCTTTGATTATAGCAACGTCTTCGTTGAAATCAGGAAAGAAGAAATGAATACGCTCATTTTCATTGATCTGCACTGATTTGGTTGCCATATCTGTTAACAAAACGGCGAGAACTTTGAATTTTGATCTCCTTAACTTTTTCCTTGTAAATTTTGCGTGAAAAATTTCTGGTAATTTGACTGAAATTTTCAAACCAATTGCTAAGCCCAGATAGTGGCAATAACTTGGTTCCCGAAGTGAAAACTCCTTACGAATGTTTCAAAAATACGAACATAGAGAAATCTCCAATGAGAAAAAAGAACTTGACTGCGTATTGTTTCAATTAACTTCAAAGGTTACCATATTAATCAGAACATTAGAGTACCGTTATTGTGAGAACGATGGAACTGATTTTGGTTCAAACAGGTTTGAACTAATAGAATTTACCTGTTTAAATGAAATGGACATGAGATTGGACGACTTTTCCTGAGTATAAACAAACTATCTGAGCGAACAGATCAAGTTATTGATCACAACATCTTTAACTGTGATCAAATTCCGCAAGACACCAATAGATGAAAATGTTTAACCCTGTCCATACTAATAAACTCTTCAATAACTTAAATATATTTACAGAGATTCTTAAATAATGGTTATTAATATTCTCTTAAAGAATAAAACTAAATTTCTCGGTAAAATAGTAGATTTTGAAATTTAACGAAAAATCTCACCCCTTTAGTGAACCCTATAGCGCTATATATTATTACTATTTCTACAGTTTTTTAACTTGAAAAAATTATAACTTTTGAGTTAGTAGACATACATATTTGAATGAAAGCGTTGTTTAAAAATTCAAAAGTGTTTTCTGTCGGCTTGAACAATTCTTTTGGGTTTTTTTTATTTCTGTCCAATTTCTGTACGACCCTATTATTCACATTTTGATTAAGTTGTCGTCCAATATATGTTGAACAATAGATATTTCTCTCTACCTCTCTGACACTAATTTACATTTAATGGAGGATTTCCTAATTTATAATCGAACTTTGACTCACTTTCAAGATATCTCAGTTGTTTGTTTCAAAGGCTGCTGAATATTGAGTTGAAAATTGGTGTAAGCTGACGAGGTTGCTAGTTGAGAATTAACACTGAGATCCAAAAATCGAGGAACAAGGCAATGGAACTGAACGTCGTTGACAAGAAATAGCGAAGAGTAAACTCGGAGAAAGCGAGATATGACAGGTTTTCAATTTGCAGCTGTCAGTGAAATCTTAATACTACAACTGAAATGAACTTATGTGATAAAGTTAAAGATCGAAGTGAACTAACTGGAAAAATTCGTTTGTTTGTTCTGACTCTACAAGAAAAAATACAATTTCTTCGATGAAATACGAGCTGCTGAATCAGATTGAATACTTTATCAAACTATCGTAAGTGAACAGTACAACTTTACCTTTCCAGGAAATAGAGTTTTTCCAAACTATAGAGTTAGAAAACTAGCAAATAGGCTGATTGAAAAGTTATAGAAATTTCAAAGTGTTAATAAAACAGTTCAAACAAGATTCGCAATTTGCAAACAATTTTTTTGAATATCCAAAACCGGATATCTAAAATGTGGAATATCTAAATTATGATACGGAAATCAGAATTTTTATAAGGGATAGTAACTTGAATAAAGAAGAGAAAAGAGTTGGATTGAATTTGAAGGCGTTAATAAATTAGTTCCGATAAAATTTACAAATTGCAAAGAATTTTTTCGATTATGTGAGACAGGGTATCTGAAATCTGAAGTCGAATATCTTAAACATGATAATTAACGCTAAAATTTTTTATAAAGAACAGTAACTTGATTAAAGAAGCAAAAAGAGTTGGAATGATAATTTTGTTGAGTGGGGAAATTCACTTTCTCAACAACTAGTCTCGTGAATCCAGCAGTAAATTAATTGATCCCTTTGAAATTTTTTGACAACCTATTGAATGTTGCTGACAGACCCATTTTAAATTGGACATATCCATTAGAAGATGAAAAGTTCCATTAAAAAGCTTTCAGGATTCAGAGAAGTTTTCCCCCCGTTTACACAATAACCCTTTCAATTTTACATTAAGATAAAATAGGTTAATGAACGGTTCCCAAAAATGCGGCTGATCTACTCACACTATACTACTGACAATATTAAGTTTTCAAAAGAACTTGAAATTAGAACTAAGTTTTCAAAAGAACTTGAAATTAGAACAATGGGAGCTTCATTCCCTTAAATGGGGTATCAAGCACAAAATCAGCGTAACAAAATTAATTTATACAGGAAACAAATATTTTTTTCGACAATCATTAATTGAGATTAAAATAACAGATTCTAACACACACAAATGAAAAAGTTTTGTTTTGCAAAGATTGACCGTCCAACTGGAAAAGCTGTTCACAAAGACTAGGTGTGCTCAAAATGGCGCATCAACGGCACCATAAACACTTCAAATTCCGCGCGGAAAAGTTTTGCTACAATTGCATCTGTTCTTGCAATGATCAGTCAGCTAGTTTCTTCAACAAGAAATGTTAACGGACAACAGTTTCTAGATTTGGAAACTATGTTAATAGAATTTCTCCGACAGTCAAATCTCGTCTCGAATGACAACATATTTGTAAGGCAGGAATCCCGGTTCATAGGCAACAGAAGAGAAAATTTTAATTTATGGTCGTAAAAAAGACTGTCATTTGGATTACTGCTTGAAAAATTTTTGATGTTCTCTTTCTCAAGAAATTCATAAGACTCATTCAGCTCTGGTTCAGATTGTGATTTCTCGGGTATTCAGAGAGAGAGAGAGAGAGAGAGAGAGAGAGATTCTTCCTGAATTTTAAGATCTTGTCGCATTTTTGATCTGACGAAACGTTGAACAATTAGTTGATAAAATTTAACGGTTCATGTAGGTGGAACAATCAGGAGTCTATTTGCAGACACAAAATGGCAGCAGACGTAGTAAATAGTGGGCCAATAGATTTCGGCTGACAGACCAAATGCCTCAGGTGAAAGTTGATAGGATCAGATCTTTTGTGTTTCTCCGTCATACTAAGACAAAACTATTTCAGGATGAAATCACAAAAATTAGCGTCTGAAGAGCTGTCAAAGACTTCTCATTGCAGAAACTATTTTTCTTTTCAGTTTATTCTCACCGCACATTAAGAGGAAAAACTAAACGAGACAAATGAAGAATTCGAGTTTTGCTTTGAAGGAAACCAATGAAGGAATCCATCTTTGAAGGAATCCATCTTTCTGACTGTGTTTTCTAGTTCTCCTCGCAGATCTGTATCACTCAAAAACGCTTTTAGCTTCTGCCTTCTCTCGGGTCCCATTCCTTCTTTTTTAAAAAAGTTAGAAGATCTTTAGCGATCCCTAAGAACAGTTGATGCATTACATCTGGAGCAGTCAAAGGTAATTTATTTACTACTGCGAAGAATTTACTCCTCTCTTTAACATCCTGTGTTTTGCTTTCAGTGTTTACCTTACGGTCGTACTTTGCTCTATAGAAATCAATACTCCCGTTTTCTAAAGCTTTAAGATTTTGCTATATTTTTTGAACGATCTCGTCTCAGTGCTGATCATGAGAATAGCCACGAGATCCTGCGAAATGCTCACCCCTTAAAAGTCATAGAGTGCAACAATAAAACCTTTTCACTGTTTCATCTTCAGAATTTTTGCATTCCCAATAAGGTCGGCAGCAAAGAGATTCGATCCAAAAAAGAGCCTCACTACCTTAGAAGAAACAACGTTTTCATCGGGAGAGTTCTTCCAGATGACAAAAAAAAACTTTTTTAAAATCAGGTGTGCCGTTTCCAATAAAAAGCGCACCAGATGTTAAGTGTTCAATAACTTGTCGCGGGGAGGGGGTCAGCTATGGCAATCAAGTGTCAAAGCCGTAATGTTTCAATACAAATGTTAATAAAGAGGCAGCAAGATTACCTGCTGTTACGTCTGGTATAGAGTTTAAGCGCACATCATCCTAGTCGAAAGCACATTTTGAACCTTGATTGAACACCGCAGTCCCAATTCTTGATTCGTCGGAAGTAAGGTTCAGGGGTGATCTGAAATGTTCAAAAGTCTCGTCCTCATTAACATCTTCGAAAAAATACTAAAGGGTCTTCGCTATCATGAACATCACCGGACGTGACGTTATCTGGAGAGTTCTCACCTTCAGTCTGAGCCATTTCTTGATCAAAGGATTCAACACTGATATTAGACAACTCTTAGTGAAAATTCAGAAGCTGCATTATCCTTTTCTTCTGGGAAATTTTCTTTTCGAATTTTAGAACGAACTCTTGGGCGTGAGCTATCATGATACTTGCTTGAAGAAGCCCTTACAAAATCAGCGAGTTAGAAAAATCGTGACATACAGTTTTTTCTTCAACTGCTTCACCTGGAGAATTTTCTTCAATAACCTGGGCTGTATAATTCTTTTCAATAACCTGAGTAGCGGAAATTTCTTCAACACTGAATTGCAGCTGATTCAACAAACTACCGTAGAAGTTTCTCGACCAATCTGACTAACGGAAATTTATTTGAAGAATCTGGTGTTTTGAATTATTTTCACAGAGACAAAGTTTGTTGCGAGCACCAAGCCAACTAGAGCTGTAAAACACCAGAAGAGCCTCACCGGGAACAATATCTCTCAGCCGCACACATTGCCATCCTCTAAATCCTCCCAACAATATCACAATTGGGTATGCACTAGTGTTTTGCCCATCATGCAACTCCGGCTAAAATTTTCTCGCCTTGAACTGCAGACGTCCTCAATAATCCGGCCTTTTGGACTTTTCAAGCAAACCGACAGAAAATGGAATTTCCGCAGGTGGTATTTTTCTGCTCGATCGATTAAAAAGCACAAATCGATCGAAATTGTGCGGCTCAACTCTTAATACTTTATCAAGCGCTCCAGTATAGAAAGACTGCATACAATAAAACTTTTTCAGGCTACGGTTGACTTTCAGTCGTTCCAAGAGGTCATCTTTTGTCCACAGTACAGAGAGGGGGCGAGGTTCTCGGTCAAACTTAGACAATAATGTTTTTGCATTAAAACTTTCAACTTTTACAAGCATTTTATAATTATTGTTCGCAGAAGACATACCAACCCTAGAAGACTTCATTACCGGTTGCTACATGGAAACTGCTTCTTTGGAGCAAACTTATGCGACAACGACATTGCTACGTTGGTTTTGTAAAGCTTTTCTCAAGGTCACGGTTTCAATAGGGAAGTGCTGAAATGTTATGAAAAAAGCTTCACTAATCCAAAGTAGCAGCGTTTCTCTAATTTTCTTTACTATAGATACCTTCAAAATATTACACTTTGACTTGCAGTTAGGTTCTTTTAACTCATTTTGTAAGCAAGTAAAAAATTATTTTACTACGACTGTGTCTTTTGCAAAAATACGATAACATTTAAAAAACTCAAGTCAGCCTATGAAATTAAATCAAATCATGACAGCAAATAGCACTGCAAGCAATCGAAAATTAAGAATATCGCTCTTACAAGAACAAATATTTTTCTCACAGCCATCAGAGAGCTACATATTTTTGTTACAGAATTGGGATCAATTTTTACGTTTCATTTTTATCAAAGATATTCCTTTTGTTCAGCAGAACAATGGGAGTTGGGTACACAGAGAGCAAGCTTTCATCTTCATCGATACTTTGGAAGCCAAAGTTTAGGACCAGAGGAACCGCGTCCAATTCTTGGAACTGCAATACAAAAACGAGGCTGACTTCGCACTAGCATAATAACTAGTGTGTTAAAAAGAATAGTTGAAAGCTATGCAATCAAAATCAGCGAAGCAACCTTTTGTAGTTTTACTGGAAGCAGACAAAAAAGTTTGCTTTTATTAAGAGCTTACCGACTCATTAAGTTCGTCAAGGGCTTTTGGTCATTTTCTTTCATTGTGCTTTTTCATAAGCTCAAAATTAGCTTCAGCCCGATCCATACGTTTACCATGCTCAATAACAAAATTTGAGATCTGGGAAGAAATTGCTTTGCAATCCTGAAAAATAGCAGTCTATACAAGCAGAAGGTGAACAAACGCAGCCTTTGAGAAAAAGCATTCGGTAGAGTAGAAATAATAGTTTTTGTCAGCTAATCCTTTTCATCCCTTCGAAAAATTGTCAATTGATCAAACAAATCCTGAAAATCAAAAAGCTCCTTCATGTATCAAATAACAAATTATCTTTTCACTCATTTTTTTGGATGGTTTGCTGCTAATGGCCAAAGAAAAAAATTTTTCTGTGTAGAGCTCATAGGAGATTGTTTTAGCTTCAGTAGAATTTGCTCGGCATTTGATAAAAGAAGTTCCTTATTTTCGCTGAAAGGCGGAGAATTTGAACTTGCATTATCTGTGACATTAATGTTGATTGATTTGATTAAAAACAGTATCTCGTCAATGGGTTTCTCAACACGAAGCATGACCTCTTCCTGTTTATTTAAATGATTCAGTTGTTCATTTTTGAAGGCGGACATTTCTTTGGCCAGCCCTTTTCCCAAAAATCTTGCCGTTGCGGGTCTTTTTGGTGAGATCATTTGCGTGAAGTCACCAGTTTTCAGATTCGTTTTGAAATCATGATTTGTTCTAATGGGCCAAACCTCACTATCAAGGGATTTCCCTAGAAATTGCCGTTTACAGATGAAAACTTTTGCTTCCAGGTACTCGTTGCGAAAATGGCGAGCTAATTGAGATTCAGGATCTGTGTCAACGAGCTTTCGTTTTTTGGATTTTTGAGATAGTTCTCGATTATTGAGTCATAACTCTGGAAAAAACTTTGCTAAAGTATTCGGAGAACAAATTTTGTCGAATGAATCAACGGCATAAACTACCAGATGGAACAATTCTGAGGAAAGACAGACGACAATTCAGCATCTCAAATTTTCTCACTGAAAAACTAGGTCGCGTCTAAACATAACCACCTCATCTCCACTGCTTTTCTTTTACCAAGTCGAACACCTTGAGGTAGTTAGAACACTAAAGTATAAACAATGAGTATTTTGAACTCTTGGGAGTTTGTCTTACAAGCGTAAAAACTATAGAAATAACACATACTGCTGAGCTAGCTAAACTCACTCAGCATATAAAACTATCAATGAAGAAAATTTAAGTTGGCGCATACGATTTATCCGCTGGAGTAGGAGTTTTGTTTTTCTTGCGCTTCTTAGCAATAGCTTCTGGGCTATATTTTCCCTGTCTGCTGAATCTCTGCTTTGCGTTAAGACCGGCTTGAGTTCAAATTCGTAAAGATCTGATTCACTGCACGCTGAAGAACTTACAGAAGAGTCCGAATCTTTGGAATTGTCAATCATATAATGGTGAAGTGATTTGATCAAGTTGTCTACTTTTCGTGTTATTATTCGGACATCAACGTACTGAGTTGACGAATCCTCAACGCATTGCTCCATTTGATGGATTTTTTGCTCATTCAAAAGCAGCCGTTCGCGGCCAGCGCCACTAATCAAAACAATCCTGTAATCCTATGCTCTCAGAGGTGAAGCCGGTTGACAATAAAAAGGTTTTAAAAACGGAATTCCTGATAATGTTGATACCTTTAACAAAAAATAACGAAAAAAAAACGCGAGACTATTCTGTGCTACCTTAATCACTAAGCTGGCCAAAGATCCAGGAGTTGAGTTGCCCGAACAACACAAGCCAGCATCTGTCTAAACTTTTGGGTCACCTACTCATATCCTCAAGATCGGCAGAGGAGTATTCTGTTCCGTGAATAACAACAGTATAGACTTTCTGAGCACTATCACTTCAAGTGTGATCCTTTTCTCTGCCATTTCTTTTCATTTCATCGTTATAAGTAATCTCACCCCAAATTTCAGAATTTGTGTCCATCAGAACATGATATTTCATTTTCGACACGAGTAGCCAATGAAACTCATGAGAAATTGGTTTCGAAACAGCACTGAAATTGTCCAAGGAGTCGAGTATCGCCAACAAATATAAAAATCTTTTCACACTAAAGTATAGCCAACAAATAAAAAAACTTTTCACTTTTTTGACAAATGTTTTGTTTAATTAGAACATCAGACAAATTTCATTTAATTTGAACAATTTTGGAACGTAGCGTACTTCTTTTTATAACAAAATAGATTAGTCAATTTTACGTTTTGAAACTTTTTTGTTATAAAAACGTCAACCTTTACTATACCACTATGGACAACAAAGCAAATCAATCAATGACATTCTTTGTATAAATATTAAAAAATTGGTGAATCGAGAATTCTCATAGACAGATTTAAAAATTTAAGCTGTGTTTTATGCTAATAAATTATGCTAGATTACGTTGAAATCATGTTAATACCTCTTAAAATCAGGTAAATCGATCCCGCTTATGGGTAAAGAACACCACCTTTCACGAAACAAACATGCACATAATATATACATTATATATATATATATATATATATATATATATATATATATATATATATAACAAGTAAGTAAATGCATACAAAAAAGCATTAAAACATTATTCTCAATGCCATTTTATCCAAACTGAGTTGTCCCCATTTCCAATTTACTCAATGGAACGACTCTTTAGCCGACTGTTTCTTTAAATTCCCCGTGGGCTCGATATGAAAATATCACAACCAAACATTGGATCAGCCGACTATATTATAAATGGCCCAATGGGTTGTCCAGTTAATGCAATTGAAGTTTGACGACTCCATCCCCACTTATGGGTTAGTAAGCTATCAGTATCCAAGTTTTATATGTGAAACAACTTCGGATATTTTGCTGAACTTAATGACGCGTAAAATTGATTTCTAATTATTCCCTCCCTTTTTAATTTGAAAATTCTGACCGCCTATAATTGAACCTATGGGTTAGCTAGCCATCAAAATTATATCTGCATAAAGAATTAATCACATTTCTCAAGTTTCAATCCGTAAAATGGAGCGAATTTATCGTAAAATCTTTTCAAGTTTATCAAGTTGTTTTCCAAACGTCCCTCACTCTTATTGGTTAGGGACTTTTCAACATTTCGTTTGCATACAATTGTAAACAGTTCTTAAGTTTTAATCTACTCAACGATGCAAAGGTATCAACAGGAGGTATCAACGAGTTCAACAAATTTCTTTTGCATGCAAACGTATTGCAGGCAGACTGCAAACAAATAGCCGCAATAGCTTATTAGGATTTGTTTAATAATTATTTGCTAACAAGTTATCAAAAATCGATATAAAAATATAGATTCGTCAATTTTACGTTTTCAAACTTTTTTGTTATAAAAACGTCAACCTTTACTATACCACTACGGATAACGAAGCAAATCAACAAATGACATTTTTGTATAAATATGGAAAATGGTGTGTCAAGAACTCTCATGGATAGGTTGAAAAATTCGAGCTGTATTTTATGCTAATAAATTATGCTAGATTATGCTTAAATCATGTTAATACCTCTTAAAACCAGGTAAATCGATCCCGCTTATGGGTAAAGAAACACCACCTTTCACGAAAAAACCATGCGCACATATGACTACCTACCTGAGTGGGCTGGCTGGCTGTTTGAGGGCAGTAGTTAGGCTGTACTGTAAGCTGGTTCAGCTGGCTGAACACTAGAAGCTGTTGAGTGCAGCTGTTGATGACTCAGGTTGGCCTGAGTGGGCTGGCTGACTGTTGGAGGGCAGTAGTGGGGTCTACTGCATGCTGGTTCTGCTGGCAGAACGCTGGAGGCTGTTTGGTGCAGCTGCTGATGACTCAGGTTGGCCTGAGTGGGCTGGGGACTTCCTCTTCTTCTTGCTTGTTGATAAAATCTTTGTAAATTTTTTTCACCGGAGCCGTTTTTCGTAGAAAAAAAATAGTTGAAAAACTCTGCAGTTAATAAGATCTTTAGACTAATAATGCATGAAAGAGTATTTTGTTTAAGTTTTCAGAATGTATCAATTACCGCTCAAATACAGTTGATTTGTTTTTGTCTCATTAAAAAATATCTTTGCTGTATTGTTTTGGATTTTTTTTGGGGGGGGGGAACCTGAAAGCAACCTAGATATAGCTCCGATGTTTGACGAAGTAATTTATTATTTCAATAGCCTTTCAATAATTCAGCTACATTTTTTTTCTCTCGTAACAAGTGCTTCAACCTTCTTGCTGGTCGTAAATGTTTCTTTAACCCTTTAAGCGTAAATGTACACTTCACAGACTACATCAATCAGATATGTACTAACGTTTTTGTCGGAAAGTCCGAAAAAAGGCACCTAACCATCAGCTACATCTATTTGATAGTGCACTTCATTGTGTCTCAGTCCAGTAGTCTGTGATGCTCATCATAATCCATCGAGAGTTGACACATGCTCACACTTTCCTTGTGACATTTTCCTGTGGGTCCATATTCTGGCTGTCGTTTTGTTGGTGATTCGAACATTGGTAACGCTAAAATGAATACGACTTAGAGCCTCTTGTCCTTATATCGTATCCTGTCTTTATCAATATCTATTTCCTTCCTTTCACATGTTTAGTTTCTCTATATAAACCAGTTCAAGCAAAACATTTTACATCCGGTTACAATAGACTTCTCCTTCTCTTACAATTTTGGGTTATAATGTCATAAGCATCAATCATACAATTGCGGTAAAATCAGCGAAGTTAATTAGGCATTAACACCATAATCATCATATAAGTCACCCATAAAATCTCATTCTTCAAGTCACCCGTAGAAACTTCTAAGGGCCGATTTCTCTCTGTTTTGAATTTGAATCACCGAACTGGTATCTGAATAGACGTGCCTGCAAAATTTCTATTAATAAATCTGTCTGCTGATCCAAGTGTACTCCTAAGACCTAGTTCCTGTAGTCGAATTGATTCATGCAACCATCTAAAGGAAGACCTTTTTTGTGATCTATTGTAATAGGAAGTTCTATTCTGATTCTTCGCTAGTAGATAAAACAAGGAAATCAACCACCAGCAAAATTTGTCCTGTTCTCCAAACGCTAGTCGTGCATGTCGAATAGGGCCAAATTTTACTACTCGTTGGTTTCCTTGTTTTATCTACTACTATAACTACTATATTCACCACTATAAATACATATTACACGCACAAATTTGTGTACAAAAATGTACATAGCTAGTATAATTTATGCATTTCATACACTAATATCCAAAAGTTCTCAAAGCTAGTTTTAAGCCTAATTTCATATCTAATATGCCAAACTTTACTGAAATAAATCAGGTTAATCATCTCACAAAGTTTTTTTTTCAATAGAATCGGATGGACTGAAAATAACTCAAAATTGCTTAGATATCGATAATAAGAATCAATTTTCTTTAAAATTTTGACTTTACCCTTGGAGACGATTGATCTATGATGTTTAACTGAGTGATTCTATGTACCAGGGTACATTTTTTGAGCCGAGTCTTGAGAGGTCTTGTTAAAAGGTTGACTCGCCTTTACCACGCTACGGCAGTATCGCTCGACCTTTCTTAATGGCATCTGTGGGGGAGGGTGCAACTACAGAATGCTTGAACACTTTTAATTATTAAGCTGACTGAACTCTTAATAATCAGGTGAATATATTAATGTATTAACACTAAGGATATCAATATTAATATATCATTTGTAGGGATATCAATATCAGTATTAATATTAAATATATTTCTCAATAACCAATCACTTATTTATCATTTATGAAAATTGTAGTTCTGTCATGCACCTAGATTGTAGCTGGCTATCCTTCTGAACTTCTACCAAAAACATTGTTAGGAACTTTTTCCATTCTGAGTAGTAGTCTGTTGAGACTAGGATCCTTGGATAGCTTTCACATGCTTGAGAGAAGTTGATATAACTCTGGACAGTAGAGTAGGAATATCCTTTATTGTTCAGTAGTTTTTTCCATGGAATATCCTTATTGTTTTCTTGATGATTTTGTTTCACTTTCCCCCATATGTATCCTCTGTCAGAAATTGTCTGTAGATATAAACGATTCGGCTTTCCCTCCATGTTATTGACTGTGGTGAGATAAGACTCAAATTCACCAACATTGAATGAATTCCTGAGTTTATTTTAGAAAGATAAATATTCCGGCGCATTTACTTCAAACTTGTCCAGTGTTTCCTGATGCTCGTAACTTAGTAGGTCCTTCTTGAACTTCTAGAGGAATAACTGGAAGAGTTCTGTTTTAGTTCGTTTTTCAGTCTCTTTCAAGTTCGGCGGTGTTGTCGGGCATGCATTTGTTCTCCTTACAAAATGTAATCATTTGAGTTGTTAAATTAGTCAACTCGTTTAGATTTTCTTCAGATAAAGAAGTGCATGATAAAGCTCCAGTTATTAAAATCTCGTCAAATGACGAAAAATGTTTTAATTTTTTCGCTAGTTTTTGTAGTGAAGTGAAACTCATGATGAATAGCCAAAAAGTGCCGTGGAGAATAAAGGTCACCTCATGGAGAATTATTCTAGAACATTCTTTTTTCTAGAATATTCTGACATGATTTTTAACTTAAAATTAGTTATCCTTTCCCAAGTAATCACCTGTTTGAAAGTAAAGTAATATTTAAATCCTTCTATTAAATTGAAATCTTTGTATAATTTATTAAAAATTAAATAAAAATTTTAATAAATACTCACCTTACTAGCTAGTTTTTAAGGGCGTCATATATTCGAAATTTTCACTTGTTTGATTTCATTCTGTTAGTGGTGGTGGCTTTCTTTGTCAATGGTGGCGGCCATTTTAGCATGACATGCACTTTTCATTCGATGTGTAATGCGATGTTAAACCAAACTTTTTGACTTCTTGTACTATTAGTGGTTGCTAAATATGAGAGAAAGCGAACAAAAAGAACACAGTCAAAAACACGGAGACCGGTGAAAACACAGTGATTAGTGTTTTTCTTTGTCTTCTGGAATATTTTACTTATAAACATGCTCTCTGAATTGATTTCTAGTATGACCATATCTATGTCTATGAAGTTAAATACATAGTCTACAGTTCCTATTTCTAAATCTATATAATGATATATGTTTATAAACATTACACATACTGCATACTAGATATTGATCAGGATCAGAATAATGGCATCCCAAATGTTCTATATAATCTTTAACCATATTTTTACATACATAACAAGAATATTCTACTTCTTTACAATTATTACAACATTCTTTCCAAGGTTTATTTATACACTTATTGCATTTCATTTTCATTTTTCGAAAAGAAATTTTTGATTATTTCCCTAAATAAATACATGTCTCAATCAACTAATACTAATGTCATAAAATTCTGCGATGTCTGTAATTTATCCTTTGAAACAAAGAAGGGTTTATACAGACATCAATCATACGATCTCAAACATAAGGAACTATTGGAGAAAATGTTTGAGTCTGAAGAAGAAGAAATCTCGGAGAGGGTGTATAATTCGGATGAAGATGATTATATTATTAAAAACAACATCTACTCTAAAATTAGGTAAGAATGTGGAGAATGTCATGAAGAATTTAGGAATAAAATAGCTCTAAATACTCACTCATATAGTCATAATCGTAAGTATCTAGAAAGCACGGAAGACCTCGATATAAACTCCAGTCAGAACATGAGAGTTTTATATTACTGATAAAGGTGGGAATTACATTGAAGATATAGATGAAGCAACTAATTACTCTTTAGAATAAATTAAAAACTGTTACCAGTTTCGTAGAGTTAAGAGTTTTAAATATAAGATCACGGCCGAATGTGATTATAAGAAAAAAACTAAAGATGAAGCTAAAACTACTAAAATAGTGTTCATTACCGACTATATTAATAATAATGCAATATATGAATATGGTGACTTCAAACAGTGGCTAGATTTCGAAAAGGAAACATATGAAGGTTATGATTATGATTTCGAGTTTCTTGGAATAAAATGTATTCAGTTAAACATTGAACCAACTAAAGCATCTATTGGTACCCATATAGATTTACCAGCTGATCTCGAAAACTCTAAATCGATATTAAATATACGAAGTTTTAAATACAACTGCTTGCAACTAACTATCACCGCATGGTTACATCCAGTCATAGGTAATGCAACTCGAGAAGGTAAATATGTAGATAAACTAATTGAACCAAGACAACAACATGAAGATGACTTCGGCTATATATTAAGAATACAGAAATTATATAATATTATTTGGTTATACACCCCCTTTGGTGGAAGTAAAGTAGAATTGTTTAAACCGGTGGATGATTTTGATAAAGATAGAAAAGATGTAAGAATACTAGTTTGCAGTAATGGACAAATAGAACACTGTGCCCTAATAAAAAATATAGAAACCCTGTTACATCGCCCAAATAAAAATAACATTAAATATTATTTTTGTGATAGGTGTACCTATTGGTTTAACTCACAAATTAAATATGATAAACACGAATGCAACAACTCATTCAAACCAGAGATTGTTTGTCCTAAGAAAAAACATATTACCTTTGTAAATGAACACAAACGTCAGAATATAAAAAGTATTATAACTGCCGATATAGAATGTTGCATTGTTGAAGTCTGAACTAATGATTTAAAGTATGTAATAGCTGAACATATTCCAATAGCTGTGGGTTACACCTGGCAAGGTAACTTCAAACACTACTTCGGTCTAGGCTGCATCAAACGATTTGCTAGAGATCTATTGGAAATAGAAACTGAGAATAATTTCAAACATAATGAAAAGATGATATTTACAGAAGGAGAAAAATTATATCATGAAACTAATAACACTTGTCATATCTGCAGTAAAGCATGTATTAATAAAATAAGAGATCATTGTCATGAAACTGGTAAATATAGAGGACCAGCATGTAGAATATGTAATTTGAGGTACAAACAGCGAAACTTCATTCCTGTAGTATTCCATAATGGCTCTGGCTATGACTTCAACTTACTATACAGTGAACTCTTCAAACAGAATAATGATAAAAAGAAAAGTAGATAACATACCACTAGCTGCTGGTAAGTCTAAGATGTTTAGCATTGGTTGTCTTAAATTCTTAGATAGTTATAACTTCCTAGCTATGCCTCTAGATCAAATGGCAAAGATATACGGATGTAAAACTAAAACATTATATCCATATGAATACTTTGGTTTGGATTCAAACCAATTGGGCACCACGACGAAGTCGTATGGTAGTTCCACTACCAAGGGTAGCAAAGCTACCTACCAAGAAGTTATAGGTAATCTAAAAATAGAAGACTTCATATCCTCTCTACATAATAAATTGCCAACACAAGAAGAAGTAGATAACTTTAATAATGAAAACAGTAATAAAACTGGTAAAGATCTAACAATAAAGTATTTACAGAATGATGTGGAAATATTAGACTATTGCATGAATGAATATGTTAATTTAAGCATGAAAGAATTCAAGCTCAACCCACTACACTATGTCTCCCAGGTTATAGTTTTGATTGTTGGTTAATGTCAAGCGGTGTTACATTAGATACATTGCAAGATAAACAAATGCTAGATGATTTTGCTGGAGCAAAGAGAGGTGGTATATGTGGAATAATGGGTGATAGATATATTAGTAATAATAATGGTGAAACATGGGCGAAGTCCCATAGAAACGTATGGTACATAGACGAAAACAACCTATACGTCTATGCAATGATGCAAAAATTACCTTATAAGGACTTGCAATTTACTACTACTACTACTACTACTCTAGATGCAATATTGAATACTCCAGATGATAGTGATCATGGTTACTAAATAGTTTGTGATATTGATTATACTAATGAATGTAAAGAGAGAACAGAACAGTTAGCACTAATGCCTAATAAGAGAAAGATAAATGATAATGAATTGGGATACCAAGAAAGAGAGAAAGGTAAAACAAAAACAGAGAAATTAATCTTAGACCAAAACAACAAAACAGAATATATGGTTCATTATAGAATGTTAAAGTTCTATGTTAAGATGGGAGTAAAAGTAACAAAAATACATAGAGTAATTAAATTTAAACAAGATTATATATGTAGAGATTATATACAAAACAATACAAATAAAAGAGCAACAGCTAAAACTGAAGCAGAAAAGGATGTAAGGAAATTAATGAGTAACTCCCTATATGGAAGAATGTGCATGAATCCTCTACACTTCTTTCAAAGCAAGTTCTTGCATGATGAAGAAAAGATAATGAAAAGTGTAACTAAACCAACATTTAAGAATATAACTAGATATAGAGGTTATAGCCAAATAGAATATGTAAAGAAAAAAATAGAATATAGCTCACCTGTATATGTAGGAGTAACAATACTCGAACTTAGCAAATTACATATGTTTGATGTATTCTATAAAATTCTACAACCATCCCTCAAAGATCTAACACTTCACTATATGGATACGGACAGTTTCGTATTAAGTTATAATGAAGGTAAAGTTAGTGATGAGCATATGGACTTAACTAATCTAGACATACCTATAGAAACTAATAATAAAGTCCCCGGCAAGTTTAAGCACGAGCTGGGGAGTAGGATTATTGAGGAATTTATAGCATTGTCCCCCACTACATAGCTTCAAAAATTATCCTAAAAGCACCAAAGAAAAAGGAATAAAGAAGCATAAAAATGCTAGGCACATAGATGATTATAATGCATTAATGAATAATACACAGAGAACAGTAGATGATTGCAGAATACAAAAAGTTGGGGATAGCATGACAACAACAAAAACAAGTAAGATTAGTTTAAATATATTTGATGATAAAAGGTTTTATGTAAACAATATAAAAAGTTATCCACATGATAAGGAACTATATTTATTTAAAAGGGATCTGATTAATACTACTCCAATAGAGCTATTAATAAAATTAGGGTTAGATGTACGTAAAGAGTCATTAGAATCGTTCATAAATAATATTAAAGAATTAACCATCAATGATGAAAGAAAGTTAATCCTTGCCGCCATTTCACTATATAATGATTTATTGTAATTATAAAAAAATGACTAAACTAGAAATACTTATAGAATTAAATAATCTAGAAAAACAAAACAGAAGAAATAGATTAGAAGATAAATTAAAACAACAGGAATATTATGGTGAAATAGAAGAGTTATTTGATCCTTTAACTAAAACACTAAATTCAAACAATGAAACATGGCTAGCTCATAATGAACACAATCTAGCATTAAGTGAACAAACATTAAGAGCAATAGGTTGGCAAAATCAAGAGTTAGATAAACAAACTAAGATGATCGAGCAAGCTGGCTCCCAGTTTAATGAAGCATTCATGAAGTCCAACGACAAAGCTCTTGAGAAAGCTCGAGATAAACCAGGAATTTTAGTAGATAAAGACACAGCTCAAATTATTAATTTAATGTCCGTTCAATCTAACCCTCAATTAAAGTTAAGGTTCGGAAATTTAAATATTGGTGAATTTGAAACTAACGGTGTTAAACAAATTTACCAAGAAAATGCATTTATAGTTAAGGATAATATATACGAATTTTCAGATGTGTTTATAAACTTTCTTACTAACCCAAATATAAAATATGGTGAAATCGAGGAAGGTGAAAACAAAATTAAAAGGTTTTTATTTGATATTGGATATGATTTAGGAGAAGGGGATAAGAAAAGTGCTAGATATAGAGCAATAAAACGTATAATAGGGGTAAAAGATGATGTATATGGTAGTGGATTAAATAGCAAAGCCAACCCAAATAGTTTATTAGAAAGATTAGAATTATTAATACTAGAAACAAAAAGCTGGTCATGATGGATTATATGATGAAATGCTAGATATATCTAAGCAACTATTATCTATGAATATTATTTATCAAGAGCAACTAGATAATTTTGTGTTTAACTATGGTAAATAAATAATGATTGAAAAACAACAACAACTATTAGCTAAAGAAGTATTCAGTCCTCAAATAACAAAGTTTAGAAGAGAAAGAATAATACCATTATATAAAGATGAAACATGGTCAGCTGATTTAATTGATAAGTCATCTCTAAGTAAATACAATAATAATTATAAGTTATATTAACTGTTATAGATATATTCACAAAATATGCATGGGCTATTCCATTTAAGAATATATCTGGTTTATCTATTACTAATGGTTTTAAAATAGTATTAAGTGAAAGTAGAAAACCAGAAAAGTTATGGGTAGATAGAGGCAGTGAGTTTTACAATAAAAGATTTAAATCTTCACTTAAAGAATATGAAACAAAACTATATTCTACATACAATGATTTAAAGGCTGTGTTTATAGAGAGATTCAATAGAACATTATTACACATAATAAATAAACCAATGTTCATCAATAGTGATGGTAATTGGGTAAATATATTAAATGATGCTGTTGTAACATATAACAATAACATTCATTCAACAATAAATATGACACCAGTTGATGCTTCTAATAATCCTGATAAGGTTAAATACTCATTGGAATATTAAACCTAAACTTAAAGTTGATGATTATTTTAGAAATGCAGATAAACGTAATATCTTCTCTAAGGGATACACTTCGCAACCACCAACATATAAAATGGAAGATATTAATGGTGAGATAATAGAAGGTAAGTATTATGAACAGGAACTATTAAAATCTGAGTTTGACTTTGAATCTGATAATAGTTTTAGAATCATTAAATATAGACTTACGGTCAGCTACGAAGTAGATCAGGGAACCTGCTTCGCAGATAGACCTAGGGTCCTAAGCCGGCAAGCCGGATTTATTTCTTAATATGAATAATGATAAGAAATAGGTTTAACCAAGCGAAGCATCATATGGGGAATGGAAACAACTTAACACTAAGTAAGGCTCGTGAGTGATTCCTAGAAGATAATGATAATATTGATATGAAGGATACCTATAAAATTATGAATGTACATCCTCCGATAGATGAAAAAGATGTTGTTAATAAAGAGTATTTTTGACAATAACGTATTATCCTCTCCTAATAAAATAGACATAAGAAAGGGTGACTTTGATAAAGTTACAACTAAAACATTACAACTTAATGAAACACAAGTTAATGATGAACTAATTAATGAGTTTATTGAATCAACAAATGAAGTCACAAATTCTGTTAAGTTTTGTAATAAAGTTGCTGCTGATACTATCTCTCAATATAGTCAATTAAAACAAGAATTTGATAATAATAAGTTTAATCGGAATATCACTAACGTACAACTAGATGATATGTTTACTACGGGTCTAAAAGAATATAAAGAAATTAATAAAAAGACTAATTCTTTTATAGATGAAGCCCTTTTAAAGAATAAAAGGACAATAGTACAATATATAATTGCTATACTTTTACGAAGTACGTCAATTGATAATAAAGAACAAGAAAGACTAGAGAAGCATTATGGTTTTAAACAAGAAGATATAACGAAAGAAATAGAAAGAATTTTTACTAATTAAAATAACCGAAAATATGACCAATCCAACAGCACCGAGTGAGAGATTAGTTTACCCAGATCTATCATCTGTATCAGAAAGATTGATAAATGAAAAGATCTTAGCTAATAATAAGTTTAACAACAATATTAACATTATAAAAGATATTAGAAATTATTATGAAACTGAAACTAATAATTATAATAAAAAGTTAAGTAGATATAAAAATTATATTAACGTAGCTGAGATAACAGAAATAGTATTATCATCAATTGCAACATCAGTTGCATTGACAGGTAAAGGATTACCTTATTCTATACCAACAGCTTTTGCTACGGCAACTGTTTGTGGTTCATTATCAAAAACAATTAATACTAAAATCAGATATAAAATTATAAAATATTCACAAATGTATATTTTAAGTAAACAGTTTAGTGATAAGTTTAATAGACTATGTACTAAATCAATGAATGATAATATAATAGATAATGATGAATATAATGAATTGGTCAAGGTATATGAAGAATATAAGAAGAACAAGAAGAACAAGCTGAGTATTTTTTTAGATTAAAGTTAATATTGTTAAGTAATAATAGTATGTTTAACAATAGTAATATTAGTATTAATACTTATCGATAATCATAAACATAATATAAATATAATCATAATCATAAACATAATATAATCATAAACATAATCATAAATTTAATCATGACTATAATCAAATAATTATCTTCTCTTTGTACCTAAGTATAAACTTCTTC
Organism: Convolutriloba macropyga; assembly: GCF_964194025.1. Classification (NCBI taxonomy): domain Eukaryota; kingdom Metazoa; phylum Xenacoelomorpha; order Acoela; family Convolutidae; genus Convolutriloba; species Convolutriloba macropyga. The sequence goes on from NC_134469.1 coordinate 468,818, forward strand.
CTTTTTGTACTACCTTTATACCTTCACCAGTAGTTGCAAATTTAATTAAATCAGGTGTGGCTGATAAAGCAGCTCTAGGGTTTCTACTTGCAGCTGCACTTCCTATTTTACTTGCTATTTCTAATGCTCTTACTGGATTATTAGCAACTTTCTTTCCAAAATTAACCGTAGCTCTACCAACTTTTTTAAAGAAATCTTTCAATCCCTCTGCTTCTATTGTTGCATCACTGACAGTCATTGATTTATTCCTTCTACATTTAGTGCAGGATCCTCTTAACATCTTAGTTCCTTTAACTGAGATAAACCCATGAATATTATTAGTACCACTATAATGTCTGCCACCAACACAATATGAATTACTTTTGAACTTGTTTAAAAGACTCATTGCTATATATAAAAAATAATGGAAGTTAAAAAGTATAATCCTTTTGTTGTTATTAAGCTTAAGCCTAAGGCTAAACCATTACCTAGGGCTAAGATTAAGCCAATGGGTTCCACCCGCGAGCGAAGCTCGAAGCCTAAAACTGAACTTGAAGCTAAGGGATTGACTTTAGATAATAAAAAGAAACTGGATACTATTTATGCGAAAGGTTTTGTTAAGACTAGTAGGAAATAGTTTGATGATCATTGATTCAGTCATTGATTTAGTCATTGATTTAGTCATTGATTTAGACATTGATTATGCCATTAACTATGGGGTTTCGCCCATGTTTCACCATAATTATAATTATGATACAATATCAACCATCTTATTACCATCACTATTCAGACTAATAACCTTTTTCGTTAATACTAATGCATGACAAAAAACATCTGCAACTGCAGCTTTAAATTTAAAATTAAGTTGTATTGGTTGTGGTCCTATATGATCACCTTGATATCTCGTATCGAATACATATATTCTATAACTACTTTTGAATGTCCTATGATTTATATATGGTTTAATATTGAGGTAATCCATTATAATCTTTATTAAAATTAACAATCTCTTTAAAAGCCTCATTATAATTATTGGTATCATAATTTATATTCATTCTATCCTCAGGATAAAACTCGCTACCAATCTTACAATAACATTCAGTAACATTCATTATATGAAATGTACTTGCATCATGAGTTTGATCATTAACATTATTATTTTCAAAACCAACTATTATATATTGTGGTCTTTCCATACCACTTTCCATACCTAGATCAAACAAGAAGTTAGTAGCATTGGGTACCTTCCTATAAAATGTTTTCTTTTCATAGTAACTAAAATCAATATTATTCTTTTTATTTAATCCTTTCTACAATAATTCTGTTGTCATTACTAGGATCAATACTGAGCACACACGATGATATATCTCTAATATCTATAATACCATCATTAACAATTGCACCAGGATTATCATTAACTCTAAATAGAGCTCTATCATTATTATTTCTTTTAAATGTTAGTTTAAATCCTAAACCATATATAATCTTTTCTAAATCATTTACGAAACCAAATAGATCACTCATCTTAATCATCATAAACATATGACCTCGTTGTGCAGCAATATGGTCACCTTTAAGTTGACTATCTCTATTGCCTTGATTTCTAACAAAACCACTCTCATATTCATCATCAGTACTAATTAATAACTTATACATCAATAGATTAGGATGACAAGGATCTATATATTCAATAGTCCTGTCACCACTAGTTTCAAGCTTAATTGAACTAAACAATGCCATCATACCATAATTAACTAATCTGAATTGGCATCATTAGCAAATACACCACCAGCATCATCTGATAGAACAAACTCTATCTCTAGATATGAATCATGCAAATTTAAATGATTCTCTTCTCTTTTAAGTATGATATTAATATTAGTATTAATTGTATTCATTGTTGCCAGATTATTTGATTTATATTTTTTAATCTTACTTTTGTGTATATCATTATTATAACCATAAGTTGTATCCAAATTAAAATCCATTTTTATTAGATAAAAAATGACTGACAACTTAATTCTTTATGAACTAGAAAATATACATGAAGCTTTAACTAAAACTAAACCAGAACACACACTTAACTTCAGAATGATAAGGTCAACAGAAAAGTTCAACTTTTGTGAACCTATACTTAATACAACAAAATTGGGTTTAATTAGATTATCAGTCTATAACTCAGTGTTTAATGTGAATAGAAGTAATGATCAATTTTTATATGCTAGTACGGTTATAGATAGCGAAGCATCGGTGGAAACGCTTCGCGGATGGGCGGAGCCCCATGGTGAAGAAACTCCTATGGAAAATCTTAGCTCTAATTCTAATTCCAACACCAACTCTATCAATAGTTCTAACATTACATCAGTTCTTAATTATAATTATATAGGAATCCCATTATTATATTCAACTTTTACACCGGGAGCATATGAGTTAACTGACATAGCAGAATTAATAAAAGAAGAAAGTGATGGTAATGTTATAATAGAACCTGATAAAAATACAATGAAATCTAGAACGGAAATCAAACAAGGAGCACCTAGCTTTGATGTAGAAAACTCAATAGCCTCATTACTAGGATTTAGGAAAGTAGTTTATAAAAAAGGTAAATATACATCTCAGAAAATTGTTGATATTATGGGTTTTAGTGCTATTAACATTCATTGTAATGTGATATCTGGTGTTAAAGATAATGGGAATAACACAGACATAGTATATACTTTTACTCTAACAGAACCCCCAGGTTACTTGATAAATATTATACCAACTAATATCTTGTATCAAAATGTAACTAAAGATAGAATAGAATATTTAGAATTTCATATTAAATATGAGCATGGAAGACCTATAGACTTTAATGGCGATGTATTAGGTTTTACTTTGCATCTAACATAGTTAGCAGGTCGAAGACCCATTTGTGTTAACAACTTCGCTGATCTGACGTAGTCAGCAACTTCGTTGATTTAGTGTAACAGCTAGGCAAAGCTTTGTTTCATTATAATCATAACATATTTGAAAAAGTATTTTTCCTTAATAATGTTTAGTATTAAATGTGATGTATGTAAAAATAAGTCCTGGGCTCAAAGTTGTAATTGGTGTCAGGGTAAACCATATCAATGTTTTGTGTGTAATAGAGTTATAACATTTAGAGATAAACATGATCATTTACTAGAACATTATAATAATCCTAATCAATATCTAACATGTAGAGTATGTAAATTGTATAAACATATTTCTAAATATAGGTTCAAACAATTCTATTGTAGGCTATGTGACAAAGAAAGGTTTAGGAGAAAGAAACCAAGTGAAGCATGGAAACCAAATGAAGCATGGGGACCAAGTGAAACATCAAATTGTATAATAATAATTAATTTATATTACTCTCCGATCCCAATTACTTCTTAGTTTACCGTTAATATTTTTATTTTTAGTTATATCAATGACAATATAATTATAAGGCTCTTTCCATACCTTATTACATATATTAGCAAAATCATTATAACTAAGTTCAACATTATTAAAGAAATCTTGATATATCGATGCTAGGACTTTACCTCTCTGTTCAAATAAAATAAATAGATTACAGTTCTCTAACACTCTGCCCATCCAGAGAGAACAGGTTTTGATTAAGATATAGCATATTGCAATTATTATGTCTACCCCTACAAAAGTATCCATTAGTGACTGGTTCTTTGGCTCTAACATCATCAAATATCATTAGTTTCTTTAAGTCTTTGGGTAGTTTATCAGGAGATGGTAAATCTTTTATATCTTTAATAAACTCAACATCTGCGTTTGGGGTTTAATCTCTCTAATCCATTGTATTGATCATCAGTAGGACCAATGATGTATAGCTTATCAAAATATATACTAGCTAGAATTAGTTTTTTTTAATAAGAATGTCTTACCACTTTCACTAGGACCCGATATTATACATCTAAAGTTATCTGGGAATGCGGCTTCAGTAATTATATCATCATCATTTAGCCATGATTGTAGATCTTCATTTATATTAACAGAGATGTCACTATTAGGGGTAATATTGTTAGGTTTACCCTTTTGATGGGACTTCGTCCATCCGGCAACCCATTCCACCGATGCTTCGCCATGTTTTTCATCAAATAGATATATATAATTGTCTTTATCATTAACATTATCATTAACCTTATCTTTATCATTATCTTTAATATTATCATAAACACTATCATTATCATTTTTACTATCATTAACATTATCATTATCATTAACATTATCATTAATATTAAGATGAACATTAACATTATCATTATCATCTGAGAAGCAGGTTCCCTGATTAACATTACATCCTAAACAAAAACACTCATTATTTATTGCTGGATATCTACATTCATTAACTAGAATATTCAAAGCACTTTTGATTCTAAATCCTCTATCAATAAGATAGATCATATATAAACAGTAAGCCCCACAGTAAGATTCATCATATTGTTGTATTCTTTCATTAGAGCCTAGATCAACATATTCTTCTGAAGATAATGGTGGGGTTTCTACACCAAAACTATCAAGGTAATACACAGGACCACCTTCTCTTCTTATAACTAAAACCCAATGTGTACCTTCAGTTGGATGTAGATTCACAATAATGTTTGAGTTAGTTTTACTTGTGTTATCTGGAGTTTGATCTCTCATTACTATTTCAATTGGTGTTAGACTTACATATTTACCTATATATTTTATTCTGATATCACTCATAGCACTATTATCAATATTAAATTTATTATTGAATTCCTCAAAAGTTAGGATAAGCGTTTTTTTATGATAAATTTAATAAGTTTAATTCTAAATCAAGTCTATATTTTATATATAAGAATGGAGACGGGTAGTGTAGTTTTTATTTTATTTTTAATATTTATATTTTTTTTTAATATATGATTCAATACCGAGTAAATACACAAAACTAGATGAAAGCTTTGGTGGATTTATGAATAGGAGTCTAGTTAGATTTGAATATGAAAAGTCACCATTACATACTATTGCTTATGGTTGAACTGGTACAGGGAAAACATATTTTATTAGACAATACTTAAAATTATACTCCGTCCAAAACCAAGACCAAAACCAAGACCAAAACCAAGACCAAAACCAAGACCGAAACCAAGACCAAGCTAAAAATATAGTTATTGTGTGTAAAGATGACAGAGCTTGGATAGATCCTGAGTCTAATAAGTTTTATACTGGTTTTTAATAAATGTGATATAAATATGATCACAAAAAATAATATGCATGAATTTCAAAATTGTGTTATAGTACTTGATGATATGGGTGATAGGTTAAATAAGGATATAGCTTATTTTTTTTTACTGAAGGTAGACATTATAATCTTCAAATGATTGTAATGTGTCATAAACCAGCTCAAATATTTAATACAGCAAGAATGAGTTGTGATACTATTTATTTAACAACTTATAATGAACCTGATCTATTTAAAAACTTTAATGAGATATATGCATGTGAACATGACTTTAGTAAAATAATTAGTGAGTTAAATAGTAAACATTATAATCGTACAGATGGAATGTCAAATGAACTTCGTTGTGGTATAATTAAATATAATAAGAAGGAAAATACTTTTATTATTAATAGTAATAGAACAATGATTTATGATTCAAGAGTTGGTGTCCTTGATTTAAAAGCTCTTAGTTTAAAAGATGAATTAGAAAGAGAAGATATAAATAAAATTATAGCATATAAGAAACCACTCATGATAAATGCAACAGATAGAAATACCATTAATCATGATAATTATCAGTTTTTTTAATGAACTTCTTACTTTAAATAATATTAAAATTCAGAATGATGTTTTTACAAAAGAGATGGCTATAGAAAAATGTTTAAAACAATTATCAAATATTGGTGGAATTATAGGTTGGGGTTTAGTTATAACTAGGTATATTGATCCTGATTCAATAATAAAAACTGTTGGAGCCGTGGCAATGAGTGCAAGCAATATGTTGAATAGAGCAAACACTTTGGTTAACGTTGGATGTGGAGAAGATCTACCAATCAGGTTCCCTGATATGGGAAATGATTATACTGATCTACGAAGTAGCTTTGCTAATATGCAAAGTGATTATACTGATGGTGAAACATGGACAAAGTCCTATTTGCAAAGAGATTATACTGATTTACGAAGTAGCTTTGCTAATACACAAAGTGATTATACCGATAGTGAAACATGGACAAAGTCCTATCCGCGAAGCGGTTTCACCGATCTAAAAAATAGTTTAGTTAATGGGGCACGTAAACTTGTTACAACCTTAGAAAAACTACAAGAATAATTTATAAATGAAGAGATGGAATTTTGAATAGAAAGGGAGGAAAGTTTTTAACCAGACTATATGGAAATAATGAAGAATTTAGAGAAGAGATTATAAATTTTGTTAGAGATAAAAAAGAATCAGACCTTGAATTGATTTTAGATAAGAGATGTAAAACTAATACACTCAATACGTTAGGAAATAAATATTTAGCAGAGTGTATCACATCTAAAGATAATACTAAAGATTTAATTGAAATCATGGCTAAATATTATCCGCGAAGCAGTTACACCGATGGTGAAACGTGGACAAAGTCATCTGCGAAATGATTAGGTAAATATTATAGTTTACCTTATTATAATTGCTTTTAAAATGTTTAGAGTGTAACTATAAATATGGAAACATTGCTTGTTTAAAATATCATTATGAATCATGTCATAAAGATAAAACTGATAAATGTATGTGTGGTAATCTAATACTAAGTGGTATTTGTGCTAATGATTTTTCTCCATGGGGTTGTTCTTTAAAAAATGAATCTAGTTCTAGTTTTAGCTCTAGTTCTGGTTCTAGTTCTATCTATGACTCTAACTCAGACCCTAACCCTAACCTTAACCCTAACCCCAACCCCAATCCTAACCTTAACTCTAACCTTAACCCTAACCTTAACCCCAACCCAGAAGTCTTAATAAGAAGTTGTAATAAATGCAATTATATAAAACCACTAACTGATTTTGATGAGAGTAAGTATACATGTAGAAGTTGTGCTTCAGCTAAAGTTAATTGTCCATATTGTGCTTCTGTTGTGAGATATGATTTGATACGGGCTCATGTAAAGAAACAACATCCAGATGTAGATATACCTAAAGGATTTAGTAGAAATTTAACTGAAAGATCAGTGGAGCTGGTTCGCAGATCTGTTATTACCCAAACTGGGGAAAGTTGTTCGTGGTAATATTATAATTTTGTATCATTTCTTATTAATAATGGGTTAAATATAGAAAAAGTAAAAGAAAATATAAATTTATTGAAGAGTATAGATAATTTGAAATAAAAGTATAAAATAAAAAAAGTATCAAAAAAGAGGGAATCACTCTTTAAGAGCGAAAAAGAGCGATCTTTCTACTGGGGGATCACCCCGAATAAGAGTGAATCGCTCTTAGAGAGTGAAATGTAAACTTTGCTTTGATTTTATGATTTTTGTTTTATTTCTGATTTTAATTGATTTCTGATTGATTTTTGATCGAATATGGAGAGAATGCATAGTAGTAGATAAAACAAGGAAATCAACAAGTAGTAAAATTTGGCCCTATTCGACATGCGCGATTAGCGATTGGAGAACGGGCCAAATTTTGCTAGTGGTTGATTTCCTTGTTTTATCTACTACTTTTGCTATGAGAGGTTTATCAGACAAGTGCACTCAGTGCCTTTTTAAGGAAACTGTTTCCTAGATGAACTCCCAAAATTAATCACTTTAGTAGATGTAGTATAGCTAAATTAAACTTCCATATCAAATTTATTTTATGGTTGATTTTTTAACCTTACTTTTATTCGCTCGAGCGATTTTCTAATTTCTAAATATCACGGGTTTTTGTGATCCAAATATCTGATTCAAGATTTGATTGAGACTTCCTTTTTGTAAATGGATGGAGTTTTTGTCTTTCGGTCTTCTATATTGCTTCCTAACATTCCTCTTTTTACAAATTTGTGCTTTTATATGTATCATTTCAAATGCCTGTTGGTTGATTTGCAGTTTAAGTGAAGTAATGCTAGAAATTATTTATACTTTATAAATTTAACTGTTTGCAATTTTCTCTTTTGTTTATTATTTTAGATTGAAGGTTTAGATAAAAACTTCAGATTATTTTAGATTGAGATGATTTTCATATTAGTTTAGATTTAGATTGAAACTTTAGATTTCACTATGCAACGGAAAAAAGACTGTCATGGTGCAATTAGGGCACTGGAGAGAAATGAACCAATCGGCCCATCAAACGTTTTACACGCTGATTAAGCTGAAGCTGGTGTGGCTACTCGTCTCTGAATTTTTACAGAAAAAAGATTTTCAGAATCTTTTATTTTGAAGTTTGAAGCAATTATATTGTCTTTTTTAGGACTCGAAAAGGAGTATCGGTTTTTTCTGAAGAAGACTTGTTTATGACTCAAATTTTGACTTCTTGGTTTTCCCACATTGATTTCTAATTTAGAACAGTGACACTGATATTTGGACTTTGACAGTAGCTTAGTTTCTATCAGGAACTGCTAGTATTAATCAAGGTCGATAGGTCATTTCGAGAAGTTTACTTCTAGAACAGACCCTCCTCCCTGTTGATCGCCCCGCCACTTCCTGCCTTCATACCCCCCGCCCGCCGACCACAACCCACCCATAACTACCTAAACCCCACCCCAGACTCCCTACCCTTATTAACCCAAACCCTCCTCCCTAAACCGCCTTAATTGACCTATCTACCCCCACGCCCTCCTCACAGGCTGGCATAAATAAATATCACTCTATTTATGATTTTGCTTTACCCATTTTCTGGTCTGAAGCTTGTGAATTGTCAATCAAAAACGGAATAACCAGCTTAAGCCCGAGTCGAGTACATTAAGTTCTCTTGTGCGTTTTGGCTGACTATTCCTTAATTATCTAACTATGCGATTCACTGATCAGTTTATGAGATATAATTCATGATCTGAAAGGGGCTGCTTACTGTTTGACCCCACCCCTTTAAGAGACTTTAATGAAGTGATGTCTGAAACATGCGGCAATTAGAATGGATTCCCGTTTTTCGTTTCAGAAAAATTGGCCGGATGTTAGTAGCTGTTTTTTTCACATGGTTCCTGCCGTCAATTCAATTTAGAATTTAAATTTGTATGCTGAAAATAATTGATTGATTGAAAAACTACGTTTTATAGGCAGTTGTTTAATAAGTTTCTCTAATTTTTGGGCGCTACTCAGATTTTCTAGGTTTCCTTTGTCTACAAATCACAATTACAAAACAATGTCACCTATTTTCACAGAACAAGATAGCTGTTTTTCACTCATAAAGCTTTAAATGAGCGATTCTCGTTTATTCATTTTATCTCTATCGCTCAATTTTCGTTTTACCAAGTGCGCGTGTCACGACAAGCCCATGCTATGATGGCAGCGTTTGTTTGCTGATCTTTTTGTATTTTACTAAATGTTCTCAAATTAAGTCTGAATTGTCCTGTGTAAGTTGTTTTTAACAAGCTCATGAAAGAGGAAGTTTTGCTGTGAGGGAGATAAGTACACAACCAACAGATAAGACTTGAAGACTTGAAATTAAGCTACAAGTAAATACAATTCATACTCGGAAAAGAGAGGGAATGAGGTCCTACCACCCTCACTAAGCCTCACCTGATCTCATTCAAAATTTTAATCTAAATGAGTAAGTTAAAATTAAATGAGATCAAACACTTAAAGCTCAACATAAAAATTATCGAAATGGCTAAAACTGAGAGCCTTAGCTTCAACAAATTGGCAACATTTGAAAAAAAATAGGACGGCTGTTAGTTCCCTAGACGTTGAGTTACTTTGTTTTGGTTTTCAAGATGGAGCATGTGTACTCACTCAAATTGCATTCAGCTCTCGGAACCAATTCTATCATTGCAAAAGGCCACAAAGCAACCGATGACAGTCTGCTAGACTTGGTTCCTCAACATCTCCACCCGTCTTTGCAACTTGTCGACTGGTCTCATTCTGGTCTGATTGCTTGCTCTGTCAATGTCTCCAATGATCTCACGAGTGGGTTTGGGGGTGGAACAATCCGCCAGCCCGTGGCGGCTGTGTTTGATTGTAATGAGCCGCAAGCAGTCGCTATATTGTCTGCTCCGGAGGCGGCATCGAAGCGTTTGCAAGACAGTGGAGTTTCAGAAGATGATAGCAATAGTAAGCAAAATGAGGTACGTTCTTCTGCCACAAGGTTGAAAGGTAGGAGCCGTGGCTTTAAGCTGAAACGCAAGCGAACACTCCGAAATAACTTGATTCTAAAATGCACTAGTATCTGGGGTTGCCCATTATTAAAAAATATTAGTAGTTATACTAGGTCATATTTAATTCTTACTAATCATACAAGGTCATGTTTGATTTCTCGGTTGTCATGCTCGCATCATGTGATTTCCTAATAATAACCAGGAGGCTCGCTAATATGTGTTTGCACATAATTTTCCAACGCCGCTAAACTAAGTTTTTGACTTAATTGTCCGCCAAATGAGGAAGTGATAGAAAACTTTCAAAAATGCACTTTTTGTTCGAAAATAATTGCTGTATCCATTTAGAAAAGCGCTTTAAGCTCTAACCACTATACAAATGAAACAATAGCTCAGATGGTCAATGATACCTACCAATAAGGGAGTAAGAGACAAGACAAACAAAAAATCAAATTGGACAACGAGCATTACTGACGGCCAAAACTCAATGTCTATCTATTTTTTTAAAAAACAGCGATGAAATTCAAAATAGCATCATAAAAACTAGGCTAAACCAAATGACTCGCATTTCACCAGAAAGGATATGGGACCTGTCTTTATTGCGAATAATTAACAAGTACACAGAAAACAAAACGGACGAAATTGGAAAATACGTTGACACTTTTTGAAATTAATTAAATTCAAAGTCATGAAAGCAATTAGTTGTCAATTGAAATCATGAATGCGATATGCGAATTTTCATGAAAACATGTGCCGTGAAAACTCGTAGTATCAACGATAAAAACCCTTTATTTAAATTTAAAAAAATGTAGACTGCTTTATGATTCATTTGAAACAGAATGCAACTTCTCTCTTTCTACCCTGAAAAGTTGCAGAAATAAGATTGAAATTCGCAAATTTCAAATTTCCGTTTGTTCTGAAAAATAAATCCATTAAAAGCGTACGGCATAACAACCTTAAGCTTTCGACTTAGAAATTGTAAATATTTTAGATTTCTACTGCTTAGGAAACCAATTTTGTACACTTTTTTTAAGACTAAGTTGAAAGACTGCACATTATCGCTGAATACCGGCAGAACTCAAAATTTTACGAACAAGTTTATGCAAATCGTGAAGAAAAAAAACCGTGTGCTGCGCGCTGAAAATGTTCATGTTAATCGGCCTCCCTTTGCATGTAAATTTGATCCTTTGTATCCTAATTTTTTTTTAAATAAATACTGTTTTAAATTTGCGAAAGACCGCAAAAATCTTTTATCCATTGAATTTTCATTGGAACTGGAAGTAATTTCAGCTCAATAAAGGACGATTGTGTCAGACTGATGTCTGCCTCACCGATAAAACTGGACATAGTGGAACAAATAGGCATATTTGATGCCTTTTTAGAAAAGATGCTGAATTTTCAAAAAATTTAGCTCAAAATTTTGCGAAAACTGTTGATTCAGACTATACATCAACTCTCTGCTGCCGTTAAACGTAAAACCAATGAGACTATAGTTCACCATTTTATCGTATTTTAGTCAAAATGGATCAAAATTCAGCAAAAAATACGAAAAGTGTGAACAAAACAACGGAAGTTAAGCTCACATTCACATTTTTATGCCTCCGTAACTCCTCGGAAAAAGCCTCTGTATGATTATTTTACCCTAAAATAATCATACAGAAAATTTCCTTGAAGTCATAGAAGGATTGAACTAGGAAATATGCTATGTTTAATATAACATCATTTATGGTCCTTGTACGACTACTAACAAATGGCGACCCGCGATGCACAAAAGATGCACACGTTACTTTTTTCGAGGCTTGTCCGCTTGTTTATTTTTTACCCTTTCTCCAAAAATTTTGGAAACTTTTGTTCATTTTTGATTCTAGTTTAGCGTTGAATTGCTTGTAGTTTAGCGTTGAATTGCATACGATGCGACTTTTAGAAGGACACTCTAGATCACACACCGCAATTAAGCTCCATTTGGTCGGTTTGTGGACCAGTTTGTTTTTCGTGAAAAAGATTTCAGTTTCTCTCAAACGAAGTTGGCCTTTTTTGCGACATTATACGTACTACCGATTTGTGTTCTGGTACGTTTTGAGCCGACATTTTTTCAAGTGACATTTTCACGCTTGACTACTTGATTTTTTTTTGTGTTAAATTGCTCGCATTCAAAATTTTAATCAATAGAGTGCGCCATCTGGTTCTTAATTTCTGTGTTGTAAAGTTGACACTAATACAAGAACGTGGAACAACTTAGGTCACACACCGTTCCATACCGAAGCAATTTTTAATTAACTCTTATGTCTTTTGAAAGGAATTTGTCTGACATTGGGTGGTTGTTTCCCAATAAGAACAACGAAACAACCACCTAATGTCAGACATTGCTTTGGAAGGACAAGAAATAGTTAAAAATTGCTGCAGCATGGAACGGTGTGTGACCTAAGTTGTTCCACGTTCTTGTATTAGAGTTAACTTTTCAACACAGAATTTAAGAACCAATTGGCGCACTTTTTTGCGCTTGGCTTTGTGTGTGATCTCAATTGCTCTTATGCCGAAGTTTCCTTTATTGCTAAAGTAAAGACGTTAAAGTCGACTTGCTAAGATGTCAGACTGCGGTCCTGGAGGTCGCGGGTTCAAACCTCACTGTGGTCGGATTTTTTGTACCCGTAAATAAATTTAAGCTACACCCCCTAAATTAGAATGCCCCGCGTTTTTCGTGTGACACCAAATCATCCGACGTTAGTCTTTGTTTTCTTTTGGGAAATTGTTATTATTGCCCAAAAAGGTTGCTCTCGACAAAGATTAGGTTGTCAATAGAAACATTCTATTGAGGTATTACTACCTGCTTGACAATAAGAGAATTCGGACCTTTTGGTTTTAAGAGGAATATATGGTACTTTGTAATGTACCTGGAAAAAGGAATCGTAAATGCTCCAAATGGATTTTCAGATCTAATTGATCTTCATTTTTCATTCTTAATCATTTTGGACTCCGTAAAGTTCAAAATGACCAAGTCAACGAGACGTAGCTTGACATTCATGTTGAATTTGATGCAGGATTTGAAACATATTGAGAACTGATATATTTTGAAGTGTTCCTTAAATTAACGAATGTTTTGTCTGAGAACCCTGTTCGAGATTAAAACATCCTTCTTGGCAACGCATTTCCATTACCCAGATGTTTTCAAATTTTTAAAATTTTTTGTGAAGAAGAGAACTGTTTTTCGCCTTTGCTCACACGAAGTCGAGCGAAGCCCTTATTGGCGACATAATGGTAATTTTTCATTGTCGATATTCTTTCAAATTTGTTCAATATTCTAGCTGGAGCAAATTTTTTGTTGTGAATTCATCGAGTAGTAGATAATAAATTAAAGAGTCTCGCCTTTTGCAATTTACTACAAAAGCTTATCGACGATACATTTTTTTAAATGGAACCATGTTTCGAAAATACTTTCTTGGAGAAAAAACGGGACTCGCTGTTCTCGTGTAGGACAAAAACACGAAAAACTGTCATTTTTGCAAATTTAGCCGCACAAAAATGAAAAACGATTGGTTTCTGAAAGGATGAAACAGTCAAACACACTTGCACCTCGTTCGAATTAATCTGTGCCCTAATTTTTTAAAAAAAAGTTCACAAAATTTTCAAAGAATTCAAATTCTTGGTAAAGCAACATCCCAAATTTAAGATGACATCTTTTTATGTGCCAGGTGTTTTTCAGTTATGTCAAAACAACCCGAAGATGGGGGGCCAAATAATTACCTCATTAAAAATTATGTTTTAAAATACACTCTCAGAGCTAAGAAAATGTTGGGGTCGAAATGGTAAAGAAGATAAGTTCAGAAAACGTGAAATCCTTAAATACCACTGAATCACATGCAAGTCAATTCACAGCATATCAAAGCACTTTATAGTACAAAAGTATTTAAATTACAATTGTTTTTACAGATAAAACATTTGAGAGAAAGCTTCCGGTTTTGCCTATCTTATTACGACTTATTGTGCTAACAGTTGATCAAAAACTGATTTTAACTGATTTGCATGTTTAAAAGTGGACAAAAAAAAAACATTTTTTTCAACCTTTTTTTCTCAAATAGACAGATTTTTAATCCTCTATGGCTATCTTGTTCCGCTCATTTTCTGACGATTGTTTATCACTTTTCTGAGATAAAAGAAAGAAAGAAAGAATATATTTCTTTGATCAGGTAATACAAATCTACATCTAATAATAAACAAAATAATTCTTTACCGCAACCAAAAGGGGACAGGTAACGGGGTACTAGTACCCGCAAATCCTGCCCCAGTGAGACTCTCTAATCTTGCAATCAAGAATTAAATAAGTTAAAAAAAACGTGAATGTTCTCGGGGAAAAAAACTATAACTATTTATTTGAAATTCCGATCGACCTCAGCTTTTCAAGGTCTTCATTCATCTTATGGTACTGCTCACTAGGATTTAAACCTGAAGATCGAAAATTTTAAAATTTTTTGAAAATTTTCTAAGTATTTTCAATTCCGTTTCCGCCCAAAATGCTAAAAAACACAAAAAATGCGATATCTCGTAAACTACGGGGTTTTAGAGGTTCATATTTTTACACAAAATAAAGCCAACTCTCAAACAAACCTCTGGTAGCATTTTTCCAAGTGTATAGAAAAGAGGAAAATAAAGAAAAAATAAATTAATGAAAATCGCAAAAAAATAAAACTTATGGAGCAGTTAGCAAAATATTTAATTTTTAGTGCCTCTTTAAGGCTACAATCTCTCAGACACAAAAACAGTTTATATAATAGAGTTACCGAATGAATCTAGAGGGACATTGTTTTGGAAATATCGGAAGGAATTTCGATTCAAGATTTATTTTAAAGTAAAATTTTTATGTTGGGTTGAAGAGTAATCTTCTTTTGTTCGATATGACTTTTGCAATTGATAAAGGGTGCATCAATATAACTAATGGCTGTATTTGTCAAGTTTTATGTAGCATGAGTTACGTAGCTGCTCGCAGATGGTATAAAAATGAAATTCAAATTTAAGTGTTTATCTAAAATGAGAAAATTTGCTTAATTTCGAATTTCTTTTATCTACATATCGCCCCCAAAATGGTATAATTGATGTTCACATTTCTATTCTTGCTTAGTGGAATGCCGGAAAAGACTGGAAAGAAGCGCAGAAATGTGAGCCTTCTTATGTTATATCTGGTTTTCAGAACCAAGGAGCAAATAGCCGAAGTTCCTCCGCGGGTGAACCCAGTGGGTGGTTAATGACCGCGCCTTCATTCTACTCTCACTTGTCGTGGCACCCTCACGCCTCTTACCTGGCAGCAGTCCAAAATGACATGACTCTCGATGTGTGGACTAACTTACCATCCCAGCAGCTGAATGACTTGGATATTCTGTTCACGGTCACTTGGCCGGAGGTTGAAGAGATGTGTCAGCTGAACAGAATCAGGGCCACATTGGACATTGCCCCAATTGCAGTATCGTGGATCAACTGTGAATTTGAGCACAAGTTTCAGTCCCTAGCAAGTATGAAGTTATTTTGTCTTGATAGTATTCCTGGTCGTTAGAGATAACAGTGAAACAGTGTTGACAATAGTCAAGTCAGCTGCTGTTATTAGACTTAACCTTTCCCAGTTTCTTTTAAGGTTGAAAATACAATTAAATGTGTAGATTATTCGGACGACATGGATGACAGAGCTATCAATAACTAAAACTAGCTCGTTTCATGCGACATAAACTCGGCCAGAAAGTAGATGTTGAGGTAACTTCTCTGCAGACCTGGCTCGTGTGCACTCTAAATGTGCTTTTAATTTTCAGAATATTTTGTTATAGCTGCGAAGCTGTAAGGTGAGCTGACCTATATTGCGGTGTTCTTGGTTTTTTACAATTCAAAGAATTTGAATTGTATTGGGGCGCTGTCTTTTTTTAAAGATCTGTTCACACATTTTCATGATTTTTGAAGTCAAATTGGAGTGGTGATTTTGGGCACGCCGAAACAGGAAATGGAGCGAAAAAGCGAGTGGTTTTGCGGCGTGAATTTTTTTCGCTCTAATTTTAAAGTAGAGCGAGAAAACGGTGTTTGAACAAAAACCGTTTTTTCGATTTTTTTACTGTTTTTTACTGTTTTTTCGATTTTTTGGATCGGATTTTTTTCTAAATAGTTTTCCCAATCCATTCACAGCTTATTCTGGACCTAGTTTTTTGTTAGAATCAAAATTACATATCTCACTAGTGGTTTTTTGTTCTCCCTAGCAGCATTTTGACATTGATTTTCTGTTTTTTTTTGTTTTCATCTGATTTTTTTTAGAAATGGTTTTCCCAGTTCACTCATTGTCCGTTCTAGGTCTAGTTGTTTGTTAAGTCAATGAAAGTTCTTTGAATTGTACGTCAGGACTTGTCCTGCTATGTTTTTTTGCTTCGTCGTCTGACGCTCTTTTTCGTTTTACATTTGTTCATACAGCAAAGCTAAAAAAGTCAAGTTTTCTGAATGACGTCTTCCTCTCACTAACGGCACTTGCGCGCGTGATGTCATTTTTCACTCGCTCTAGCAAAAGTTTTTGCGTAATTTGCGTGCTTAGATTTTGATCATACATGACTTACCTCACTCAATAAAAATGACTTTTGCGCTTTAAAACTTAAGTTTAATTTGAATTAGTTTAAGGTCAAATGAACTCATCTGTGCAGTAAAGGTAACTAATAAAAAGGTATCTGTGGAATGAGTTTTAACAAGCTTTATTAATTTATCGCTGAATGTTTTTTACCTAGCTTTTTGAGCGGCATCGATTTTTGTCAATTAAGATTGTATCTGTTTCTATCTCTACCGCACGCTGGTCTAATCTTTCGCAGCTATTCTGGCTATCTGTTTGCTGTTTTATATTCACTCCTTGCTTGGGAGCAAAAATTATTGTTGCTACTGTTGAACTTCTATCCATTAGAAAAAGAAGGTTTATCTTACAAAATGTTGTATGAGTAGTATCATTAGAGTGTATGAGAGGTATGAGTAGTATCATTAGAGAGCCCATCAAGCCTAGATTATTTTCATTTGAGAATTTTTTGAATTGCGTTTTTTGAGGAGCTATCGATCTTCTGCTCTGATTGTCATTATTTTTCTTTAAATTTTTGTCGATGAAAGTTTGCAGATAATGAAGGGCTGCTGAATCGTTTGGCTGGATTCTATTTAGTTACGGAAAGAACAAATTTTGAAAATGTTAACCAGTTAAAAATATTCAAGTTTCAATTGCAACTGCAGGGGAATGAAAGAATTGCCTGTTCAACTATTTATTTGTTCTTCGCGTTATTGGTTCCACTTGCATTAGTAGCGCAAAGGTCATTGAAATATGAATAATAAACAATGGACATAATTTTGAGGAAATATTTTTTCAATTACTCGGTGATAGCGAGGCTAGTATTGATCTGGCTGTGGATTTCTGAATTTCAAATTTTCAGGAATAACTAATCCTGACTATTTTCAGTTCACTTTTTTCCATTCACTGATTTGACAATTTTCAATTCATATATATTTGTTCTGGCGACTCTGAAACTGTTTGTATTAAAAGAAAATCAGTTACTTCTGCGTGCTGGTTCTTAGTGTTTTGGTACTTAATCTTCATGAGTTCAGGTGTAGACTTCCTGGTTGAACAAAATTGAATGTTTCAGTTTGTAGCTAATGGTCTTATTGTCTTTGATACAGTTTGTTTTAAAATAGTTTTTCCTAGTTTTGACCACGCTTGTTAATATATTGTCTCGATATCTTTGTATTTACAGCTCTCGTTTGTTTTTGTATTAAATTATTTAATGTTTGCAGCGTGTTGCTAGTGGTTTTTTTCAATCTCCCGTTTTCATAAACTCTCAGTGAAATCTAAGTTGCCTTCTTTTGTTACTTTAAGTGTTCCATTTTTGTATTTTTAAAATATTTTTTGGTTTTCTGTTTGATTTAATTGTTCCAACATAAATGTTTGTCACAAGTTTCAATTGCTTTCCACTCTTAAATAAATCGCGGAATTTTCAATTTTGGGCAAATTATCTCTTCATTTTAGTGCCTGAGCTACCACAATGTAAATTTTCAGTTAAGATCTTGACCTTGGTTGCAATAATTTTGACGACTGTTTTCTGAGATATGCGTTTTTTTTTAAGGTTTTTGTATATTTTCCTGCTTTTATTAGTACATGGTTTGTTGACTACATGGTTGGTTGCTGATCACCTAATAAAGTCTATGTTTAGGTCTTAGTTTCAATGTGTTCTTTGAATTGCAGTTCAGGACTTGTGCGTCAAATAGTTTTGATTTCTTTGGGTCAGCTTCATTCTTTGCTCAATCTGCTCAAAGTGATTTTGTCAGCAGTTACTCAGTAAAACAATGTGAAGTGAACATGGTCACTATTGAAACAAAATCAAAACAGAAAAACCCATAAAGAACAATTTTAGATGCCTTGTATTTTAACTTTGTTCTTATTAGTCTTAGATAGCACGTCTAATGGTAATCGGTATTGATACTGATCCCTTCATCATCTCATTAAGAAACAGGAGTGGGCCTGACGACGAAATCTTTTTTTTTGTAAAAGAATGTTTTCTTTTTTTGATCATGGGATTTTTTTTCATTTGGGGATCATGGGAATCAATTGCGGCAATGTGCTGGTTTATTTGAAATTGATTTGAAATTATGGATACAATTTTCAGTCAGATTGTTGAGTAGCACTGTTTGTCTTGATTACCAGTGGTCTCAGTGGACCATTTCTCGGCTTTTATCCAGCAATCTGCCGGCTATATTATTTTTGTTTGAACTTTCGCATATGTTTCTTCCCTGTTTCCTCGTTGTTTTTCGGCGGGTAGGTATCGTTCTGAGGTGATACATAAAAAAATACCAAGGAAAAAAATCGCTCACGTTTTTGACAGAGGTGTAATGTTTAGAGAGAGAACAGTTTGATAACGTGACGAAAACTGAGGCGGTTTCCGAAAATGATCCAACATTACATGTCACCAAAATGGTGCCTTTGTTCTCTCAACCTTCAGAAGACGCCGAAGAATCGTTCAGCGAATTAAACGAGGCCTGTTACAATTTCTGCTTTTGTATTGTGACCTCGAACGGGTTCTTGCTGTCTGTAGTTTTTGATAGCGATGGCAGCTTCGTGAACGAAGCGTGCGGAATTCTGGAGACTTGTTCTTCGCGGAAGTTCAAGTTTTCACAAGCTAAAGAGGAAAATAGAATAAGTGGGATGGAGAAGGAGGGGGACGTGATACAACGTGCAGTGTTTCACTGGGATCGCAATGGAAGATATGTCACTTACTTGGCAAGTGATGGTCAAATAAAGATAGTCAAATATCGATTCCAACTTCTCGATACAAGTTTCAGCTGCAGTGGTAAGTGCAATTTCTTATTCCTCTTCTTTTCGCATGATGTATCTATTTCTGGATCTATTCTGCCCTCTTCCAGTGTTGTTTATGTCCCCCCCGTTACAGTTAGGTTTGTTTTTATAGCTCTAGGTCTATAGCACATATGGTGTAAAAACTGATTGGTGGCGTAGAAGTTTTTGCCCGGATTTCTGGGGCGCATAAATTTATTTTTTGAGGATTCTATGGATATTTGAGGTGGTGGTGGTGGTGAATGGCAGAATAGAGAGCATCCGTTTTGTTCAAAATCTACTCGCTGTAATTTGACTCTTCCACCCTGACTGTAATAATAGTAATGTCTAGTTTGTTCAAACCAGTACAGATCCGACTTGATTGTTAGAAACTGTTAACTTTCCAATTATTAATTTTTGAAGGAGCCTTAGTGCCTTGAAAGTGGAGGAAAAGGGCATACGGAGCTTGATAACTTTTTGGGTAGCTGTATGTTGCGAGTATGGTTGTGTTCGCTACTAACGTGTATATTTTATGAGCGAAATGAAGCGCCATTATAAAACCATTAACACTCTTTAAATGGCACTGCCCTGAGTGTTATTGTGTTAGCTTTTTAATTGCTCTTGAACGAAGTTTATAGCAATTATTGTAAACGTGTTGATCTTTTTACGATTCGAAGAGGAGTATTGAGATTCTACAGGTTTTTTTAGCAGAAAGCAAGTTTGTTCATGACTTGAATTTTGACTTCTTTCTATCCGAGCTTTCACCTCCGTTTTTGATTGTTGAAGAGGTCATTTTGAGATTTTTTTGTTCCTATATAAGCTAAACGGTGAAGAGGTCATTTTGAGATTTTTTGTTCCTATATAAGCTACCCCTAATTATCTAAACTACATCGCACAAACCCCCCCCCCCACCACCACCTATCTACCCCCCCCCCTTATCTCCCACCCCCACCGCCCCCGCAACTTACTCCCAACCTACCCCTACACCCTACCTTCACCTAGCTACCCCCACCTAACCCCCCCCCCCCCCCAACTACCCCAGCACTACCCACCTCCCCACCCTATCTACCGACCCACCTACCTACCCCCCCCCCCCCCTCTCGTACCTACCTACCCCCTACCCCCCCCCCCCTCACGTACCTACCTACCACCCCCCCCCCCGCAACGTACCTACCCCCCACCCCACCTAACTATACCCCCACCTACCAAACCCCCCCCCCCCCCCCACCAGCACCTACCCACACCCCTTAACTGAAAAAATTTTAACGCTTTTTATGTTTTATTGGTCTACTATTTTTGTTATTTCTAGTGTCTTTTTCGATATTCTGATTTTGTCCAAGTTAAGGTAGAGATTATTTTGCACGACGATTCGAGTCGTTTCGGATATTCTACCGGCTATGTTTTATGCAATTTTTTTGCCTGGCCATTTTGCTCTTTTCTTCTAGAACATTCTCTGACTTCACAAGTGACTTTTTCAAGCTTTCGTTCCTCATCATGACCTCTGCTCTCACTCCGAAGTAAAGCTTGTTTCTAATATAAAGGACGTTGCAGCAAATTAAAGACAAGGGAAAGGTAGCCCAGAGGGCAGTGCATCTGGTTATGGATCGGGAGGGCAGAGATCGAATCCCGGCGGGGTCAAATGTTTTTCCACCCGCTTGTCGTTCGAGAACAATTCTTCCGACATTAGTCGGTTTATGTTTACATTATTTGTCCCATTTTAATGGAGTTTCGCATTTACCTGGAGAATTAACGTTTTTTTTTATGTGCTAACGGTCTGAATCACATTGATTGAATATCACTCATCGTAGATGATCTGAAAATATTCGAGTTTAACGTTGTAAGCAGTTGTAATTTTATGTTGTAAGCAGAGAACTAGTCAACACAAAGCCTGCTAAATCTTATATATGATAAAGGAGGACATGAGATGGTATTTTGTCATGTTTGATCGCTCGCAAACGAAGTTTGTAGCATTTATATTAGTCCAGCTGGTCTTTTTAATGCCATTTTGTGAGCCACTAACTGTCCGTCTTGTCCCGTTTACAATCCAATGTATTTGGATTATATTGGTGCGCTGTCTTAAGATCTGTTCACACTTTCTCGACTTTTTCACGTACAAGTAGAAGTCAAATCATAGTGGTGATTTTGATCACCCTGGAGTAGTAGAGGGAGTGAAAAAAGCAGCAGGTTTCAAGAGTGGTTTTTTTTCAATTTACCTTCAAAGTGGTGTGAGAAATTGCTATTTGAACAAATTTTCGTTTTTTGAAAGCAAATCTTTCTTCATGTAATGCAATTTGACATCTGTATTCAGTGTTTCATTTTTGATGTATTATTAATACACTCTATTTTGCACCCATTAAGAAAAGATCTCTATTGCTCTCACTCCGAATTAAAGCTTGTTAATAGCCCCGTCAGCAATTCCAGGAGGCTATAATTGCGCTCCTAATTTTTTTACTTCTTCTAACAGATTTTTGTTTCGTTTTACCCCGATTTCTTGGAATTAACTATTCAATAACTTCGGTGATTTCTACTGCTTTACAATTAAAATTTGTGTTTGCGACGTCATGTCTGCTTTTGGTTCAATTGCTTGACTTACCTCACTCAAAAAATGACTTCTGAGCACACTTATGGAACATAAGGTCAATAGTATAATAAAGGAACATAATTAAAGGTCAATAGTGTGCATCTAAGTAGTGCCAAACTTATATGCCCTTTTTCCCGAGTAATAGTCTTGAGTTTTAATATCGAATAATGATTTTGAAAATGTTGCATCATTGTTTTTACCTTGTACAGCAAATGTGTCTCATAAAGATGACAGTCCGAATCTCACCCAAAAAAGGTCTAGTGTTCTATTAAAAAGCTGGTGGTTGATCTTTCAATCTTTTTTTTGTTGATTCAATTTATGCTAGGCCACAAGCGTCTATCAAGGCTACTTTACGGCAATCTGCTGCCTATGAGAGCAACAACATGAGCCTGATAGCCGAGTGGGCAGTGCTTCTAGAAAGGGATCGCAAGGTCCATGGTTCGAATCCCGGCGTGGGCAACTATTTGGGCAAACATAAAGAAAAATTTATCTGGGCTACAGCACCCGAATGAATTTGCATCGCCTGTCGTTCAAAAGCAGTTCTTCCTTCATTAGTTGGTTTCTGTTCTAAAATTATCAGTGAATTTCTTGATTTTTCAAGTTTTTGTCGTTTTTGATAACTTATAATTTAATCTAATTAATGTCAGGTCGTCTGATCTGTTGTTTATAATATTCGAATTGATCAAATTAATTGTTTATGGCTTATACGCTGTTTTCAACGAAAAGTTTGTGAATTTTTGCTTGTTCGAAGACTTTGGCTAGTGTTTGTTTTACTTACTGTTGTCAATTATAAGTACTGTTGTACTTACTGTTATATTCAATGATAAATTGTCTCAACAGTTGCTTATTTGGATCTTTCCAGCCAAAACATTTGTGCCAGTCCGTACCTATTGCTTTTTATGATCTGTACATCAATTGTTTTCAAAAAAGTGTTGGTATGGTTTTGCAAAAATGTGTTAATCTTTTTCTCGATTAATCTGTCTCATTATGGACAGGTTTCATTGGTTGCTTCTAACGAATAAGTGAAGATAGTTAGTTGCTTGAATTTATAGTAGTCTTTTTTAATGATTTTTAAACTATTGTTTTCAGAAATAAAGCTGAATTTTTAGTCTTGCGCGTTTTTCTTGTTGCCCTTGTGGTAATTATCGATTAGTCTGCAAAATAACAGTTACTTGTGGCTCTCTAGTTACGTGTACTGCTGGGAAACTTTTAGCTAACGTTTTCTTTGACGGAGATACCGTTTATATGCGAACTGTTCAATGAAATATTTGAATCTTTTCTTTCATTTGTAGTTCTATTATCCCTTTGTCAGCCGTTAGAACTGCTTTTTGATATTTCTGACTTGCAGACTTTTTTGTATGCTCTGGCTAATGATTTTGGCATATAGTTATAAAGTTATCTTTTCTAGACCGCACTGATTTTTAATGTTATTTGACAATTTGCCATCTGGTATTCACCAATTTGTGTTTTTGCCTCTTTTTGCCTTGTCTGTCTTTGACACAACGGGTGTTGTATTGTGTACTCATTCTAGGAATGCGTAAAGTCAATGTTTTCATAAAGTGTTCCTTGTCTAATTGATTCTTAAAACACTTCATGTTGGAGGCATGAGTTTTTTAATCAACATTTTTCTGTTGATTTTTGCAAATATAGGGCAATGATCTTTTTGACCGTCTTAGTTTGGTGTTGCTGTAAAAATGCTTAATGTCAAGTTGTTACTTAATTCAGTTCCTTGTATTGTAATTCGTGACTTGTCCTGCTAGGTTTCAGAGAAATAAATCCATTGTGTGAAGAGTGGTTTTTAGAGTTTCACCCCCACCCCTATTATTAATTGCTCTCGTAGAGAAGCAATTACTGTAAATGTGTGTCCTATTTATGCAAAATTTTCGCTTGACTGTTTCGACTTTTCGAGTGACTTTTACGCCCTTGACTTTTTGCGTTTCCCGTGATCTAAATCTCCTAGATGTTAACCTCTAATGTGGTTATTTAAAGCCCACTATTGAACTTCTTAGTCCCATTTAGGCTCCCCCCGACTGAAGCAGGCTGCAATGGATTAGAGCTCCCACTGGTCTTTCGAGAGCAAATCTTTCGACGTTTAGTCGGTTATGTTTGCACTTCCTCCCACACCCACCACCACTTCACCCACTTCCTCTCCTTCACCCCCTCACTTCATGCTCACCCCAGCAGCCTCAATTAAGTTAAAGCTAGTCTTTGACACAGCTAGGTACCGACGAAACAGCCGCTGGCCCGTAGTTTGAGAGCAATTCACCCGATATTAGTGGGTTATGTTAATTGTCTAGGTTATAGAGCAGCCTCATTTCGCAATGGTATCGCGTAGCTTCTCAATGATCTACGCATAGGCAATTTGTACACTGCTATCGAGCATAAAAACCGACTGCAAGAAAAGCTTATGAGACTCATTGTTTATGAGCGAAATCGAATGGATAAAATTTGATAAATAAAGAATAGATGAATGTACCGCACAAATTGGGTTCTTGAGAAAGTTTCATTCATGGTTTTCAATACCTCTGAAACTGACATCTTAGTAGAATACTGGACTTTTTCGAAATTAAGCACTTAGATAGGAAAAAAACACCGTTTACAGAGATCAACAAGAGATGAGATTGAAATTACCCGTAGAACGCAATGAGGGAGGTAGCATTATTGGTGTGAATTCTGCTTTTAGATGAACAGTTGCTGATTGAAGTGGAACTGTTGAGAACTTTGGATCCGAAACCATTTGACGTCACACTTGAAGAAATTATCAAGAGCTCTTTGAATGTTATTACGGTCCAGGTCCAGTCCAATGACAAATACATCAATAAACAGGCAAGATTCGCTTCAGCATCTCAAGAAACGACAAATACAAAATTCGACGATGAAACAAGCGACGAAGAGGGATTAGATTTGGAAAATAAACAGAAAAGTAAACAAATCAAATTGGAGTTGGGTGAGAAAACTGAAGGAACAGTTTCACAAAATGTTTTAAAGAGAAGATTGATTAATTTCGAATATGTTTGTTCGAAAAAAGTCATTGAGACTAAATTTGATCCGAGTGCGATTAAGGTGGAGAATGTTAATAATGAAGAACCAACAATGGAAACAGATGCGCCAGCCGTGACAACGGGAACGAAGGACGCGACCGTTAAAACAGAAACTTCACCTTCAGCTAAACAGGAGGATGAAAATGGTGAAGAGTACAGCTTTGAACTTGGTTGTTTTTCTGAGACAATCTTTCCGTCATCAGCTATGGCTAGCTTGAGATATCTCTATGACTGTTATTTACTTTCGAATGAGGAGCAACATATCATGGTTTATGATTCGAATGCGTCTGTGCGCGTGTTTGATTGTTCGGAGCTAAAGGAAATATTGCCTAGTGGGAATGATTCGAAGGATACAAGTGGAGGAAGAAATAGAAGTTTTGGTGGTCGCTTTTTGGCGTGTTCACCTCTCAGCTCAGCAGTATGCGCATTCAATCCAGGTAAGTTTTAATAGTACCAATTAAGTGCCTGGTTTTCCTGTTCTAATTACTTAATTTAATTGTTCTCGATCGAATGAAGTTTGAAGCAGTTATTGTAGTCATGCGCGTCTCTTTTATGCAAATTTTCCGCTCGAATGTTTGAATTTTGGTGTGATTTTGGAGTCCTTGGCTTTGAGTTTTTTAAATTATTTTCAAGCGACAGCTTCAAGTATCTGAAATCAGTGTCTTACTCAAAGCCTACTACTTTCTTTTTTAAGACTCGAAGATGAGTCATCGCGATCTTTGTTTTTTAATTGGTGAAGTGTATGTGAAACATGATGTAAAAGTGAATAATGCCTCTCGTGAATACAAGTGTTTAGGTCAAACTGCCGAACAGAATTAATTCAATTGCTGATTTTTGAGAACCTCTATAAAAATAAAAATCATATTTCTAAAAATTATTTAGCTACTTTCCTCGAATGCGATAATTTCATCTCAGTAAAGGATAATGTCAAGAGATAAGTTTATAAGACATACTATTTTTTCTCCCATATTTAAGTTGAAAGATGCAAAATGTGCCGTTTGTCATTGAAAGTCGTCGGTTCAAACTGTCGAGGCATAGGCATAGTATGGTATACCCAATCCCACATCTGTTTATGAGTTGCTCTCAAACGAAGTCTGTAGCAATTATATCAGTCCTGTTGTCTTTTTATGCAATTTTCGCGCGACCGATTGGCGCGTCTGACCCTTTTTCACTTTTCGTCCCCAAAAACGGCCATTAAGTTCTCGTAACCTATTTAGCCTAATCAGTGTCCAAGAATGCGATTCTCCAGAAACTGATTCACACCCCCCTCCCCCATTCAAGCACACCCCCTTACTCACCTCCAACACACCCCCAGCCCTGCCTCTTCTGCCTGGTGGTTTCGAACCTCCTTCTTGTCCACCCCCCCCCCCCCCCCCAAATCGCTTGATCCCTCAATGCAACCGTCTCATAGCCCCAGCTGGGTACTACCGAAGCCAACCGATCGCCGGTCGCTTGAGAGCAATTCGCCAGACTTTAGTCGGTCGGTTATGTTTTTAACTGCTCTCTAGCAGCAATTATTGCAAACGTGTTAACGTGTCTTTTTTATGCAAAATGTTTGCTTGGGTGCTTTCACTTTTCTTGCGTTAGCGTTTTGTGTAATCTAATTTTCTCTCTTATTCACAATTTTAAACAGCTCAATTCAATTGGCGACAGTTTATTGATTAACAAAATGAAATGTGCGCCAATTGGTGCCGTTTTTTACTTAAGATCTTAATAGTTGTATACAATAACATCTAAAGACGTGATTTGGAGCACCTTCTTCAAATTCAAAGCAACTTCTTATTCAATCCAAGTTCTCCAGATTGCCTCCACTCGACTGACGGACGCAGGCTCCTATAGAGTAGAGCTCATGATAGTCGTTTCGAGCAATTCTGCCTATGTTCACAATTATTTTTTTTCTATTTTGCAGAAAAAAAAATGTTTAAAGAATTTAATCTAAATTTGACTGGCTAAAGTTTGTGCCATATAAATTTTGTTATCATCTTTAAACAATGAAATCATAAAACTTCAAAGCGCAATACTATATTTAGGTAGTTGTCAGTTATGTAGTATCGTTGCTTCGTAAGTTATATTTGAAGTAGTTTTTGAAGAAGAAGAAACCTATGCAAAAAAGTTGATCTTAATTTTTTTTTAGGTTTTAATTGATCGCAAATGAAGTTCGTAATAATCTCTTTGGTTTGTAATAATGTCGCAAAAAGTTTCCTGGTAGCAGATTGTTTCCCAAAAATGTATTATACGTCACAAAAATTAATAGTGATTGGCAATGTTTGCTCTACTGTATTTTTTGTTTAGGCGTGCTCTCTGTCGAAGTATGGCTTATGCCTCACACATTAATGCTCTCAAAGACCAAGCCCGAATCTGTGGAAGGAAGCAGGACTTTGGAAAGCAGTGCTGTTTCGATTGTGAAAGCAGCTATATCAGCAAACAAAGACACTTGGGACCTGGTTTTGGTTCTGAAAAGCAAACTGACCAACACTCCTGAAATGATGAAGACGTTTTGCTCAAGTCTACTGTCCAAGTGAGCATTTTTTATCCTTTGATTTTTTTTGCATTGATTGAAGATTTGCTTTGACACTTATTCAGAAAGTTATGTAACAAGGATTTACGAGTAGTGGGAAAAAGGTGCTATTCCGCCACTTCTTAATCGAAAGATGACTAAATACCACCTTTTTCCCCACTACTCTATATATCTACTACTTGCTTATACCCCCATTTTATTCACTACTATATATTAGCTCTATATTCAATCAAAAATCAATCAAAATCAATCATTGTTTTATGAATTACTCTAAGAGTGATTTTCACTCTTTATTTATTCTAAATCTGGTATTAATTAAGAAAAAAGGTTTAAATCTAAAATTAATATCAATAAAAACCAAAACTACATGACAGATAAATTAAAAGAAGAAGAATTAGCTTCTTGAATATTATACTTATAAACATGCTCTCTGAATTGATTTCTAGTATGACCATATCTATATCTATGAAGATAAATACATAGTCTACATTTCCTATTTCTTAATCTATATAGTGATATATGTTTATAAACATTACACATACTACATACTAGATATTGATCAGGATCAGAAAAATGATATCCCAAATGTTCTATATAATCTTTCACTTTAACCATATTTTTTCATACTTAACAAGAATATTCTAATTCTTTACAATTATTACAACATTCTTTCCAAGGTTTATTTATACACTTATTGCATTTCATTTTCATTTTTCGAAAAATTATTTTTTGATAATTTCCCTAAATAAATACATCATGTCTCATCAACTAATACTAGTGTCATAAACTTCTGCGACGTCTGTAATCTATCCTTTGAATCAAAGAAGGGTTTATACAGGCATCAATCATACGATCTCAAACATAAGGAACTATTGGAGAAAATGTTCGAGTCTGAAGAAGAAGAAATCTCGGAGAGGGTGTATAAGTCGGATGAAGATGATTATATTATTAAAACTAAGACCAAAACTAAGGATACTATTAAAACTAAGGATATTATTAAAACTGAAACTGAAACTAAAACTGAACCATGCTGGGTTTGTGGCGATAAGTTTAAAATCAGATAGGTCTATCAACTCACATGAATAAACACTGGAGAGAAAACGTTATCTTAAACGATCTACGAAGTAGCTTTGCTAATAATTATAATAATAAATCAAGCTTTAAATCAAAGGCAGTTATATTTTACTAAATCTAATGGTAGTTTTATCAAGGATATAAATGAACCAGTAGATTACATATTAGACGAATTTAAACCATTTAAATCATATAAATATAAAGTTACCGCCAATTGCTTATATAAGAAGAGAGACTCAGAAGAAGAAAAGACTACTAATATAAACTTTAGAACCGATGAATAAATACCAATGGCTTGATCATGTTAGAGAAACGTATGAGGGTTACGGCTACGATTATGAGTTTATTGGAATAACAGACATGCAAATAAATATAGAAAGGACTAAACCATCATTAGGATCTTATACTGAACTGCCACCAGGTCTAAGAGATAAAACAAAAGCAATTTTAAATATTAGAAGTAATAAATTTAACTGTCTACGATTATGTATTACAGCTGCATTGCATCCTGTAACGGAACATGCAACTAGAGAAAATAAGTATAATAATAATCTAGTCGATGACTGGGAATATAAGGAAACTGCATATGATTATATAACAAAAATCCAAAATAAATATAATATCAATATTTGGTTTTAGAGACCTACGGTCGTGCTTCATCACAGGCCTGCTCAAGATAGTAACATAGCCAAAGTAGAACGTTTAGAGAAATGTTCTAACTTTGTAAAAGGTAGACATAATGTAAGAATACTAGCATGGAATGAACACTGTGCCCTAATTAAAAATGTAGTATTACTAGAAAGACCTAACACCAAACATACCAAGTACTGGTTTTGTGATAATTGTACCTATTGGTTTTGTTCTCAACATAAATATGAAACCCATGAATGCTGTGTCCAAATCAAACCAAAGATTGTTTGCCCTAAGTTAAAACAAACTAAATTCAAGAATCAACATAGACAACAAGAAGTGAACAATGTTATATTTAGTGATATTGAATGTTACATGAAAGGAACAGATGAAAAGATTGGTAGCAATACATATAAGATATCTTAAAATGTACCTATTGCTATTGGCTATAGTTGGCATAGCAAAGATGAAGTGCTTAGCAAAGATGAAGTATATAACAGATCAGGGAACCTGCTTTGCAGATCATACTTTGGTCTAGACTGCATCAAAGATTATGTTAGAGATTTATTAGAAATAGAAACCTAACCTAGTTTTAAGATAAACAAAGCAATGATAATTACAGAAGATAAATTGTATCATGAGGCTAATGATATATGCCACATTTGTAATAAAAACTTTGTTAGTAAAGTTAGAGATCACTGTCACCAAACAGGTAGATATAGAGGTCCAGAATGTAATATTTGTAACTTAAACTATAAACATCAAAACTTCATTCCAGTAATATTTCATAATGGTAAAGGCTATGACTTCAATCTATTATTTAATGAGAAATTTAAACAGAATAATAGCAGGAGAAGAATTGATATCTTACCTAGTACTAATGGTAAAGCTAGAATGTTTAGAGTGGGTATATTAAAGTTTATAGATAGTTACAGTTTCTTGACAATGTCTCTTGATAAAATAGCAAAGGTTTACAACATAAAAAATGAAACATTTTATCCTTATGAATACTTTAAGGATGAGAATAGCTATAATAATGAACTAGGTAATCTATCAATTCAAGACTTTAGATCAGCACTAACGACTAAGGTACCAACTCAAGATGAAGTGGATGATTTTAATAATTCTAATAGAAATAAAACAGGTAAAAAATTAACATTAGAATATATGGAAAATGATATATTCATATTAGGACATTGCTTCAATCTATTTGTTAAGTTAAACATGAATACATATAAACTCAATCCTCTACATTATATTAGTCTACCAAGCTACAGCTTCGATTGTTTCCTAAAACTAAGCAAAGTTGAATTAGACACAATACAAGATGAGCAAACACTGAAAGACTTCATTAGTGCAATGAGAGGTGGCATATGTGGTGTTATGGGTAACAGATATATTAAAAGTCAGAGTTAGAGTCAGAGTCAAAGATCCATGGCGAAGCATGACCGAAGGTCCATCTGGTACATTGATGCCAATAACTTATACGGTTATGCACTAATGCAAAAGCTACCTTATAAAGATTTTGTACTCCAATACAACTCTAGATGAAGTATTAAATACTTCAGATGATAGTGATTATGGCTATTGGCTTATCTGTGATTTAGAATATACTAATAAATGTAAAGAGAGAACTAGCAACTTCCAACTACTACCCCATGGAAGAGAAGTAGAGAATAATGAACTGGGATACAAACAAAGACCCCCAACTTCATCAAAAAGCAAGAAACTAATTTTAGATCAGAATAATAAATATGAATACCCAATACACTATTGGATGTTAAAGTTTGTTTTTAAGATGGGTATAAAGGTTACTGAAGCCCATAGAATAATTAAATTTAAACAAGATTATATAATAAGAGACTACATTGAACTTAATACTAAAATGAGAGCTGAAGCTAAAACTGAACCTGAGAAAGATATATTTAAGTTAATGAATAATTCATTGTTTGGTTAAAGTTGTGAGAATCCATTAAAGTATCTAGAAGCTAAGATTCTAACCGATGATTATGAAATACTTAAAGCTGTTAGTAAGCCAACATGTAAAGATGTAATTAGATATGAAAACTATACTCTAATAGAATTCTATAAAAAGGCAATACAATATGATAAGCCGATTTATTTAGGATCTACAGTACTAGAGCTCAGTAAGCTTCATGTGTATAAATTCTATTATAATGTATTAAATCCCTCGCTTAAAGATCTAATGTTACACTACATGGACACGGATAGCTTCGTGTTAAGTTTTAGCGAGGGCAATGTCGACAATGAGCACAAGGATCTGAGTATTCTAGATAAACCAATAAAAACTAATAATAAGATACCGGGAAAATTTAAACACGAATAAGGTAGTAAGTTAAAAGAAAAATTCGTGGTATTAAAACCCAAAACATATAGTATAAAGAACTATGGGGCAAAAGAGAAAGGAAAAAAGAAAGTAATGGAAAGCACGAAGAATATTATAGTGCTCTAATAGATAATAAGGAAAGGATAGTAGAGGAAAGCAGGATTCAAAAAGTAGGAAGTTGTGTGGCCACAATTAAGATAAGTAAAAGAAGTTTAAGTAATTTTGATGATAAAAGATTTTATGTAAATAATATAAAAAGTTGTCCCCTAGATGAGAACATGTATCTAATCAAAAGAGATCTAGTAATTAAAATCAGCCAACAGACTTCGCCCATGGCAAACCCAGCACTGATAAACAATATTAAAGAAATAACAATTAATGATGATAGAAAGTTTATTGAAGCCGCTATTAGGTTATATAAGGAATTGTGATAATTATTTTTATAAAATGACTAAACTAGAAACACATAGAATTAAACAATCTAGAAAAACAAAGGAGAAGGAAAAGATTTGAAGATAAATTAAAACAACAAGAATATTATCTTAAAATAGAAGAGTTATTTGATCCTTTAACTAAAACTTTAAATGTGAACAGTGAACACAATCTAGCATTAAGTGAACAAACATTAAGAGCAATAGATTGGCAAAATCAAGAGTTAGATAAACAAACTAAGATGATCAAAGGCAGTTATATTTTACTAAATCTAGTGGTAGTTTTATCAAGGATGTAAATGAACCAGTAGATTACATATTAGACGAATTTAAACCTTTTAAATCATATAAAGTTACCGCCAATTGCTTATATAAGAAGAGACACTCAGAAGAAGAAAAGACTGCTAATATAAACTTTAGAACCGATGAATATATGGATAAAGATCATCGACTGAATCTAAACCAATGGCTTGATCATGTTAGAGAAACGTATGAGGGTTAGGGCTACGATTATGAGTTTATTGGAATAACAGACATGCAAATAAATATAGAAAGGACTAAACCATCATTAGGATCTTATACTGATTTGCCACCAGGTCTAAGAGATAAAACAAAACCGATTTTAAATATTAGAAGTAATAAATTTAACTGTCTACGATTATGTATTACAGCTGCATTGCATCCTGTAACGGAACATGCAACTAGAGAAAATAAGTATAATAATAATCTAGTCGATGACTGGGAATATAAGGAAACTGCATATGATTATATAACAAAAATCAAAAATAATTATAATATCAGTATTTGGTTTTACAGACCTACGGTCGTGCTTCATCACAGGCCTGCTCAAGATAGTAACATAGCCAAAGTAGAACGCTTAGAGAAATGTTCTAACTTTGTAAAAGGTAGACATAATGTAAGAATACTAGCATGGAATGACCACTGTGCCCTAATTAAAAATGTAGTATTACTAGAAAGACCTAACACCAAACATACCAAGTACTGGTTTTGTCATAATTGTACCTATTGGTTTTGTTCTCAACATAAATATGAAACCCATGAATGCTGTGTCCAAATCAAACCAAAGATTGTTTGCCCTAAGTTAAAACAAACTAAATTCAAGAATCAACATAGACAACAAGAAGTGAACAATGTTATATTTAGTGATATTGAATGTTACATGAAAGGAACAGATGAAAAGATTGGTAGCAATACATATAAGATATCTGAAAATGTACCTATTGCTATTGGCTATAGTTGGCATAGCAAAGATGAAGTGCTTAGCAAAGATGAAGTATATAACAGATCAGGGAACCTGCTTTGCAGATCATACTTTGGTCTAGACTGCATCAAAGATTATGTTAGAGATTTATTAGAAATAGAAACCTAACATAGTTTTAAGATAAACAAAGCAATGATAATTACAGAAGATAAATTGTATCATGAGGCTAATGATATATGCCACATTTGTAATAAAAACTGTGTTAATAAAGTTAGAGATCACTGTCACCAAACAGGTAGATATAGAGGTCCAGAATGTAATATTTGTAACTTAAACTATAAACATCAAAACTTCATTCCAGAAATATTTCATAATGGTAAAGGCTATGACTTCAATCTATTATTTAATGAGAAATTTAAACAGAATAATAGCAGGAGAAGAATTGATATCTTACCTAGTACTAATGGTAAAGCTAGAATGTTTAGAGTGGGTATATTAAAGTTTATAGATAGTTACAGTTTCTTGACAATGTCTCTTGATAAAATAGCAAAGGTTTACAACATAAAAAATAAAACATTTTATCCTTATGAATACTTTAAGGATGAGAATAGCTATAATAATGAACTAGGTAATCTATCAATTCAAGACTTTAGATCAGCACTAACGACTAAGGTACCAACTCAAGATGAAGTGGATGATTTTAATAATTCTAATAGAAATAAAACAGGTAAAAAATTAACATTAGAATATATGGAAAATGATATATTCATATTAGGACATTGCTTCAATCTATTTGTTAAGTTAAACATGAATACATATAAACTCAATCCTCTACATTATTTTAGTCTACCAAGCTACAGCTTCTAATGTTTCCTAAAACTAAGCAAAGTTGAATTAGACACAATACAAGATGAGCAAACACAAAGACTTCATTAGTGCAATGAGAGGTGGCATATGTGGTGTTATGGGTAACAGATATATTAAAAGTCAGAGTTAGAGTCAGAGTCAAAGATCCATGGCGAAGCATGACCGAAGGTCCATCTGATACATCGATGCCAATAACTTATACGGTTATGCACTAATGCAAAAGCTACCTTATAAAGATTTTGTACTCCAAAACAACTCTAGATGAAGTATTAAATACTTCAGATGATAGTGATTATGGCTATTGGCTTATCTGTGATTTAGAATATACTAATAAATGCAAAGAGAGAACTAGCAACTTCCAACTACTACCCCATGGAAGAGAAGTAGAGAATAATGAACTGGGATACAAACAAAGACCCCCAACTTCATCAAAAGCAAGAAACTAATATTAGATCAGCATAATAAATATGAATACCCAATACACTATTGGATGTTAAAGTTTGTTGTTATGATGGGTATAAAGGTTACTGAAGCCCATAGAATAATTAATTTTAAACAAGATTATATAATTAGAGACTACATTGAACTTAATACTAAAATGAGAGCTGAAGCTAAAACTGAACCTGAGAAAGATATATTTAAGTTAATGAATAATTCATTGTTTGGTAAAAGTTGTGAGAATCCATTAAAGTATCTAGAAGCTAAGATTCTAACCAATGATTATGAAATACTTAAAGCTGTTAGTAAACCAACATGTAAAGATGTAATTAGATATGAAAACTATACTCTAATAGAATTATATAAAAAGGCAATACAATATGATAAGCCGATTTATTTAGGATCTACAGTACTAGAGCTCAGTGAGCTTCATGTGTATAAATTCTATTATAATGTATTAAATCCCTCGCTTAAAGATTTAATGTTACACTACATGGACACGGATAGCTTCGTGTTAAGTTTTAGCGAGGGCAATGTCGACAATGAGCACATGGATCTGAGTATTCTAGATAAACCAATAAAAACTAATAATAAGATACCGGGAAAATTTAAACACGAATTAGGTAGTAAGGTTAAAGAAGAATTCGTGGTATTAAAGCCCAAAACATATAGTATAAAGAACTATGGGGCAAAAGAGAAAGGAAAAAAGAAAGAAAGTAATGGAAAGCACGAAGAATATTATAGTGCTCTAATAGATAATAAGGAAAGGATAGTAGAGGAAAGCAGGATTCAAAAAGTAGGAAGTTGTATGGCCACAATTAAGATAAGTAAAAGAAGTTTAAGTAATTTTGATGATAAAAGATTTTATGTAAATAATATAAAAAGTTATCCCCTAGATGAGAACATGTATCTATTCAAAAGAGATCTAGTAATTAAAATCAGCCAACAGACTTCGCCCATGGCAAACCCAGCACTGATAAACAATATTAAAGAAATAACAATTAGTGATGATAGAAAGTTTATTGAAGCCGCTATTAGGTTTTATAAGGAATTGGGATAATTATTTTTTATAAAAATGACTAAACTAGAAACACTCATAGAATTAAACAATCTAGAAAAACAAAGGAGAAGGAAAAGATTTGAAGATAAATTAAAACAACAAGAATATTATCTTGAAATAGAAGAGTTATTTGATCCTTTAACTAAAACTTTAAATGTGAACAGTGAACACAATCTAGCATTAAGTGAACAAACATTAAGAGCAATAGATTGGCAAAATCAAGAGTTAGATAAACAAACTAAGATGATCCAGCAAGCTGGCTCCCAGTTTAATGAAGCATTAATGAGGTCCAATGGTGAAGCATTAATGAAGTCCAACGACAAAGCTGTGGAGAAAGGTCGAGATAAACCAGGAATGTTAGTAGATAAAGACACGGCTCAAATTATTAATTTAATGTCAGTTCAGTCTAATCCCCAATTAAAGTTAAAGTTCGTAAATTTAGATATTGGTGAATTTGAAATGAACGGTGTTAAACTAATTTACCAAGAAAATTCATTTATAGTTAAGGATAATATATATGAATTGTCAGATGAGTTTATAAACTTTCTTACTAACCCTAATATATAACATGGTGAAATCGAGGAAGATGAAAACAAAATTAAAAGGTTTTTAAAGGATATGAGATATGATTTAGGAAAAGGGGATAAGAAAAGCACTAGATATAGAACAATAAAACATATAATGGGGGTAAAAGATGATGTATTTGGCAGGGGTTTAAATAGCAACCCTAACCCAAATAATCAACGAAGATGCCATTTAAATCAGCGTAGCTGTGACTTCGTCAATGGTTTAGTAGAAAGACTAGAATTATTAATACTAGAAACAAAACGGGTCATGATGGATTATATGATGAAATGCTAGATATATCTAAACAACTATTGTCTATGGATACTATTAATCAAGAGCAACTAGATAATTTTTGTTTTTAACTATGGTAAATAAACAAAAATGAACAAAGCTATCAAGGAAGCTGTATCACAGATCAGGGAACCCGCATCGCAGATGACTATATCCACAAGTAAACAAGACACAATTAAAACTAAACAACAAATACTAGCTAAAGAAGTGTTCAGTCCTCAAATAACAAAGTTTAGAAGAGAAAGAATAATACCATTATATAAAGATGAAACATGGTCAGCTGATTTAATTGATAAGTCATCTCTAAGTAAACACAATAATAATTATAAGTTTATATTAACTGTTATAGATATATTCACAAAATATGCATGGGCTATTCCATTGAAGAATAAATCTGGTTTATCTATAACTAATGGTTTTAAAATAGTATTAGGTAAAAGTAAAAAACCAGAAAAGTTATGGGTAGATAGAGGTAGTGAGTTTTACAATAAAACATTAAATCTTTACTTAAAGAATAAGAAATAAAACTATATTCTACCTATAGTGATTTAAAGGCTGTGTTTATAGAGAGATTCAATAGAACATTATTACACATAATAAATAAACCTATGTTCATCAATGGTGATGGTAATTGGGTAAATATATTAAATGATGCTGCTGTAACATATAACAATAACATTCATTCAACAATTAATATGACACTTGTTGATGCTTCTTTTAATCCCGATAAGGTTAAATACTCATTTATTTATAGGAATATTAAACCTAAACTTAAAGTTGGTGATTATGTTAGAAATGCAGATAAGCGTAATATCTTCTCTAAAGGTTACACTTTTAATTGGAATAGAGAGTTGTTTAAAGTTAATGAGATTTTAAAAACACAACCACCAACTTATAAGATAGAAGATATGAATGGAGAGATCATAGAATGTAAATATTACAAACAGGAATTATTAAAATCCGAGTTTGACTTTGAATCTAATAATAAAGTTTTAGAATCATTAGGTATAATTCTGTAATTTCTGTAAACAAATACAAAGATGACAAGAAACAGATTCAATCAGGCTAAACACCAATCGGGGAACCCGCTTCTCGGATCAACATCAACAAACAACTTAACACTAAGTAAGGCTCGTGGGTTATTCCTAGAAGATAATGATAATATTGATATGAAGGATACCTATAAAATTACAAATGTACATCCTCCGATAGATGAAAAATATGTTGTTAATAAAGAGTATTGTGACAATAACTTATTATCCTCTTCTAATAAAATAGACATTTTAAGTAGAAACATAACTGAATTAAGAAAGGGTGACTTTGATAAAGTTACAACTAAAACATTACAACTAAATGAAGCACAAGTTAATGAGGAACTAATTAATGAGTTTATTGAATCAGCAAATGACGTCACAAGTTTTGTAATAAAGTTGCTGCTGATACTATCTCTAAATATAATCAATTAAAACAAGAATTTGATAATAATGTGTTTAATCAGAATATCACTAACATACAATTATATGAAATGTTTACTACTGGGCTAAAAGAATTTAAAGAAGTTAGTAAAAAGACTTATTCTTTTATAGATGAAGCCCTTTTAAAGAATAAAAAGAGAGTAGTACAATATATAATTGCTATACTTTTACGAAGTACGTTTGTTGATAATAAAGAACAAGAAAGACTAGAGAAGCATTATAGTTTTAAACAAGAAGATATAACGAAAGAAATAAAGAATTTTTACTAATTAACATAACCGAAACTATGGCTAACCCAACAGCTCCTAGTGAGAGATTACTTTACCCAGATTTGTCATCAGTATCAGAAAGACTGATAAATGAAAAGATTCAAGCCAATAATAAATTTAATAATAATATTAA
Source organism: Convolutriloba macropyga (assembly GCF_964194025.1). Lineage (NCBI taxonomy): Eukaryota > Metazoa > Xenacoelomorpha > Acoela > Convolutidae > Convolutriloba > Convolutriloba macropyga. Next base: position 507,292 of record NC_134469.1, read on the forward strand.
CATTATAAAAGATATTATAAATTATTATGAAACTGAAACTAATAACTATAATAAGAAGTTAAGTAGATATAAAAATTATATTAACGTAGCTGAGATAACAGAAATAGTATTATCATCTATAGCAACAACTGCAACAACAACAACATCAGTTTCATTAACAGGTATTGGATTACCTTATTCTATACCAACAGCTTTTGCTACGGCAACTGTCTTTGGTTCATTATCAAAAGCAATTAATACTAAAATAAGAAATAAAATTATGAAGTATTCACAAATGTATATTTTAAGTAAACAGTTTAGCGACAAGTTTAATAGACTATATACTAAATCAATGAATGATAATAAAATAGTTAATGATGAGTATAATGAATTAGTTAAGGTATACGAGGATTATAAGAAGAACAAGAAAAACAGGCTGAGTGTTTTTTTTAAACTAAAGTTGTTAGTGTTTAGTTATAATAATGTATAATAATCATATAATCATAATTAGTTAAGGTATATGAGGATTATAAGAAGAACAAGAAAAACAAGCTGAGTGTTTTTTTAAACTAAAGTTGTTAGTGTTTAGTTATAATAATGTATTTAGTAATGATAATATTAGTATTAATATTTATCGATAATCATAAACATAATATAAATATAATCATAATCATAAATATAATATAATCAGAAACATAAATATAAACATAATCATAAATTTAATCATGACCATAATCAAATAATTATCTCTTCTTAGTACCTAATTATAACCCTCTTCCTTTTTGTACTACCTTTATACCTTCACCAGTAGTTGCAAATTTAATTAAATTAGGTGTAGCCGCTAGAGCTGCTTTAGGGTTTCTACTTGCAGCTGCACTTCCTATTTTACTTGCTATTTCTAATGCTCTTACTGGATTATTAGCAACTTTCTTCCCAAAGTTAACCGTAGCTCTACCAACACTTTTGAAGAAATCTTTCAATCCCTCAGCTTCTATTGTTGCATCAGATACTCATTGATTTATTCCTTCTACATTTAGTGCAGGATCCTCTTAAGATTTTAGTACCTTTTAAAGTGATAGCTCCACTTATATTATTAGTACCACTATAATGTCTACCACCAACACAATACGAATTAGTTTTGAACTTATTTAAAAGACTCATTTCTATATATAAAAAATAATGGAAGTTAAAAAGTATAATCCCTTGTTGTTATTAAGCCTACGGGTTCCACCCGCGAGCAAAGCTCGAAGCCTAAAATTGAACTTGAAGCTAAGGGATTGACTCTAGATAATAAAAAGAAACTGGATACTATTTATGCGAAAGGTTTTGTTAAGACTAGTAGGAAATAGTTTGATTATCATTGATTTAGTCATTGTTTAGTCATTGGTTAAGTCAATAAATATATCATTTATTATAACTATGACTTATTTATAACTAAGACCATGTCTATGATATAATAGACCTTCGGTTATTAATCTCTACGAGATTGTATCAGCCATCTTATTACCATCACTATTAACACTAATAATCTTTCTAGTTAATACTAATGCATGACGTATAACATCAGCAACTGCAGCACTAAATTTAAAATTAACTTGTGGGCCTCTATGATCACTTTGATATCCAGTATCGAATACATATATTCTATAATTACTTTTGAATGTTCTATGATTTATATATGGTTTTTATGTGGTTGCCCATTATAATCTTTTTTAAAGCTAACAATCTCTTCAAAAGCCTAATTATAATTATTGGTACCATAATTAATATTCATTCTATCCTCGGGATAAAACTCACTACCAATCTTACAATAACATTCAGTTACATTCATTATATCAAATGTACTTGCATCATGAGTTTGTTCATTAACGTTATTATTTTCCAAACCAACTATTATATATTGTGGTCTTTCCATCCCACTTTCCATACCTAGATCAAACAAGAAGTTAGTATTATTGGGTACATTCTTATAAAATGTCTTTCTTTCATAATAGCTAAAGTCTACATTATTCTTTTTACTTAAACCCTTTTGCACAATAATGCTATTGTCATTACTAGGATCAATACTGGGCACACACCGTGATATATCTCTAATATCTATATTACCATCATTAGCAACTGCACCAGGATTAGCATTAACTCTAAATAGAGCTCTATCATTATTATTTCTTTTTAATATTAGTTTAAATCCTAAACCATATATAATCTTTTCTAAATCATTTACGAAACCAAATAGGTCACTCATCTTAATCATCATATACATATGACCTCGTTGTGCAGCAATATGGTCACCTTTAAGTTGACTATCTCTATTACCCTGATTTCTAACAAAACCATTCTCGTATTAATCAACAGTACTAGTTAATAACTTAAACATCAATAGATTAGTATGGCAATGATCTATATATTCAATAGTCCTACCACCACTAATTTCAAGCTTAATTGAACTAGACAATGCCATCATACCATAATTAACTAATCTGATATTAGCATCATTAGCAAATACACCAGCTTCATCTGATTCAACAAACTCTATCTCTAGATATGAATCACGCAAATTTAAGTGATTCTCTTCTCTATTGAGAATGATATTAATGTTAGTATTGATAGTATTCATTGTTGCCAGATTATTTGGTTTATATTTTATAATCTTAATTTTGTGTATATCATTATTATAACCATAAGTTGTATCCAAATTAAAGTCCATTTTTATAAGTCAAAAAATGACAGACAGTTTATTAATCTTATGGGAACTACAAAAAATATATGAAGCTTTAACTAAAACTAAAGAAGAGCATACACTTAACTTTAGAATGATAAAACCAACAGAAAAGTTTAACTTTAGTGAACCTATACTAATACAACAAAGTTAGGTTTAATTAGATTATCTGTTTATAATTTTAATGTGAATAGAAGGAACAATCAATTCTTATATGATACCCAAGGTGAAGGGGCCTACGGCCCTGGTTCCCCAACATGGTCAGATACCCGTATTTTAGCTGTAATACCAGGTGCATATGAATTAATCGAAATAGCAGAATTAATAAAAGAAGAAACTAATGATAATGTTATAATAGAACCTGATAAGAATACAATGAAAAGTTTAATGGAAATAAAACAAGGTGCAATTAACTTTGACATAGAAAATTCAATAGCCCCATTACTAGGATTTAGAAAAATAGTTTTTAAAAAAGGTAAATATACATCTCAGAAAATTGTTGATATTATGGGTTTTAGTACTATTAACATTCATTGTAATGTGATATCTGGGGTTAAAGATAATGGGAATAACACAGAAATACTATATACTTTTACTCTAACAGAACCACCAGGTTACTTGATAAATATTATACCAACTAATATCTTGTATCAAAATGTAACTAAAAATAGAATAGAATATATAGAATTTCATATTAAAGATGAGCATGGAAGACCTATAGACTTTAATGGTGATGTATTAAGTTTTACTTTACTTTTGATTTAGACTTATAGTTAGTCATAGATATAGACTTAGTCATGGTCAGAAGCAGTTCCTGATAACCATAGACTCAGACTTACACTTACACTTTACGTAGACTTATTTGCGAAGCAGGTTCCCTGATACTCATACTTTTACCTATACTTAATTATAAAACTCTCCGATCCCAATTAATTCTTAGTTTACCATTGATATTTTTATTTTTAGTTATATCAATGACAATATAATTATAAGGCTCTTTCCATACCTTATTACATATATTAGCAAAATCATTATAACTAATTTCAACATTATTAAAGAAATCTTGATATGTCGATGCTAGGACTTTACCTCTCTGTTCAAATAAAATAAATAGATTACAGTTCTCTCTAACACTCTGCCTATCCAGAGAGAACAGGTTTTGATTAAGATAAATCATATTACAATTATGTCTACCCCTACAAAAGAATTCATTAATAACTGGTTCTTTGGTTCTAACATCATCAAATATCATTAGTTTCTTTAAGTCTTTTGGTAGTTTATCAGGAGAGGGTAAATCTTTTATGTTTTTAATGAACTCAATATCTGCTTTTGGGTCAACAGAGTTGCGACTTCGTCGATTATATAACTCTCTACACCTTCATATTGATCACCAGTAGGTCCAATGATGTATAACTTATCAAAATATATACTAGCCAGAATTAGTTTTTTTAATAAGATTGTCTTACCACATTCACTAGGACCAAATATTATACATCTAAAGTTATCTGGGAATTCAGCTTCAGTAATTATATCATCATCATTTAGCCATGGTTGTAGATCATCATTTATGTTTATAGAGATAGTATTAGTAGGACATTCTTTATTGTTGGGTTTACCCTTTTGATGGGGCTTGGCTTGCCACGTTTCACCATGTTTTTCATCCAATAGATACATAAAATCATCATTATCATTAACATTATCATTATCACTATCATTAACATTATCATCTGCGAAGCAGGTTCCCTGATTATCATTAACATTATCATTATCTTTATCCTTAACATTATCATTATCATTAATATTATTAGCAAAGCTACTTAGTAGATCATTAACATTATCATTATCATTAACATTATCATTAGCATTATCATTATCATTAACAATATCTTTATCATTATCATTATCAATGACATTTTCATTAACATTATCAATAACATCATTAACATTAACATAAACATTAACATTACAACTTAAGCAAAAATACTCATTATATATTCCTGGATATTTACATTGATTAACTAGAATATTCAAAGCACTTTTAATTCTAAATCCTCTATCAATAAGATAGATCATATATAAACAATAAGCCCCACAATAAGATTCATCATATTGTTGTATTCTTTCATTAGAGCCTAGATCAACATATTCTTCTAGGAATAATGGTGGGGTTTCTACACCAAAACTATCTAAGTAATACACAGGACCACCTTCTCTTTTTATAACTAAAACCCAATGTGTACCATCAGTTGGATGTAGATTCACAATAATGTTGAAGTTAGGTTCATAGATCTGCGAAGGGGCTTTGCCCTTGGTTCCCCAAGCAGGTTCCCTGATTGTTTTAGGACTTTGATCTCTCATCACTATTTCAATTGGTGTTAGACTTATATCTTTTCCTATATCTTTTATTCTGATATCGCTCATATCACTATTATCAATATTAAATTTATTAGTGAATTCCTCAAAAGTTAGGATAAGCAATTTTATATATAAATTTAATAAGTCTAGGTCTAATTCTAAATCAAGTCTCTATTTTATATATAAAAATGGAGACGGGTAATGTAGTTATAATTTTTATTTTCCTAATTGGAATTTGATATATAATATATGATTCAATACCAAGTAAATATACAAAACTAGAAGAAAGCTTTGTTTTGGTGGATTTATGAATGGGAGTCTAGTTAGATTTTAATATCAAAAGTCACCATTACATACTGTTTATGGTGGAACTGGCACAGGGAAAACATATTTTATTAGACAATACTTAAAATTATATTCAGTTCAAAACCAAGATCTGCGAAGCAGTTTCATTGATCAAACCAAAACCGGGACCAAAACCAAGACCAAGCTAAAAATATAGTTATAGTGTGTAAAGATGATAGAGACTGGATAGATCCTGAGTCTAATAAGTTTTATACTGGGTTTAATAAATGTGATATAAATATGATCACAAAAAATAATATGCATAAATTTCAAAATTGTGTAATAGTACTTGATGATATGGGTGATAGGTTAAATAAGGATATAGCTTGTTATTTCACAGAAGGAAGACATTATAATATTCAAATGATTGTAATGTGTCATAAACCAGTTCAAATAATTAATACAGCAAGAATGAGCTGTGATACTATTTATTTTATTAACTTATAATGGACCTGATCTATTTAAAAACTTTAATGAGATATAAATGTGAACATGACTTTAGTAAAAATAATTAGTGAGTTAAGTAGTAAACATTATAATCGTACAGATGGAATGTCAGCTGAACTTCGTTATGGTATAATTAAATATAATAAGAAGGAAAATACTTTTATCATTACTAATAGTAATAGAACAATGATATATGATTCAGGAGTTGGTTTCCTTGATTTAAAAGCTCTTAGTTTAAAAGATGAATTAGAAAGAGAAGATATAAATAAACTTATAGCATATATGAAACCACTCATGATAAATGCAACAGATAGAAATACCATTAATCATGATAATTATCAGTTTTATTTTAATGAACTTCTTACTTTAAATAGTATTAAAATTCAGAATGATGTTTTAACAAAAGAGATGGTTAAAGCAAAAGGTTTAAACAATTATCAAATATTGGTGGAATTATAAGTTGGGGTTTAGTTATAACTAGTTATATTTATCCTGATTCAATAATAAAAACTGTTGGAGCCGTGGCAATGGGTGCAAGCAATATGTTGAATAGAGCAGACACTTTGGTTAACGTTGGATATGGAGAAGATATGCCAAGCAGGTTGGGAAATGATTATACCGATAGAGAAACATGGACAAAGTCCTATATGGGAAGTGATTATACCGATAGTGAAACATGGACAAAGTCCTATCTGCGAAGCAGTTTGGTAAACCATGATTAAAGTTCGTTCACTGATCTAAAAAATAGTTTAGTTATTGAGGCACGTAAACTTATTACACCCTTATTAAAACTACAAGAAGAATATATAAATGAAGAGATGGTAATTTTGAATAGAAAGGGGGGAAAGTTTTTAACCAGACTATATGGAAATAATGAAGAATTTAGAGAAGGTATTATAAATTTTGTTCGAGATAAAAAAGATTTAGACCTTGAATTGATTTTAGATAAGAGACGTAAAACTAATACACTCAATACGTTAGGAAATAAATATTTAGCAGAGTGTATCACATCTAAAGATATTACTAAAGATTTAATTGAAATCATGGTTAAATATTATCTGCGAAGCGGTTACAACGATGGTGAAACAGGGGCAAAGTCCTATCCGTGAAGCGGTTACACCGATCTGCGAAATGATTACGTAAATATTTAAGTTTACCCTATTATAAATGCTTTTAAAATGTTTAGAGTGTAACTATAAATATGGAAACATTGCTGTCTTAAAATATCATTATGAATCATGTCATAAAGATAAAACTGATAAATGTATGTCTGGTAATATAATACTAAGTGGTATTTGTGCTAATAATTTTTCTCCATGGGGTTGTTCTTTAAAAAATGAATCTAGTTCTAGCTCTAGTGCTAGCTCTAGTTCTGGTTCTAGTTCTATCTATGACTCTAACTCTAACTCAGACCCTAACCCCAACCCTAACCTTAACCCTAACCTTAACCTTAGCCCAGAAGTCTTAATTAGAAGTTGTAATAAATGTAATTATGTAAAACCACTAACTGATTTTGATGAGAGTAAGTATACATGTAGAAGTTGTACTTCAGCTAAAGTTAATTGTCCATATTGTGCTTCTGTTCTGAGATATGATGGGATACGGGCTCATGTAAAGAAACAACATCCAGATGTAGAATTAACTAGAGGATTTAGTAGAAATCTGCGAAGCAGGTTCCCTGATTTGAGTGAGAAAACAATTAATCCTAGTTGGCAAAGCAAGACTGTAAGTCCGTTAGTTATTAGCCAAACTGAGGAAAGTTGTTCGTGTAAATATTATAATTTTGTATCATTTCTTATTAATAATGGGTTAAATATAGAAAAACTAAAAGCAAATATAAATTTATTGAAGAGTATAGATAATTTGAATTAAAAGTATAAAAAAATTAAAAAAATATCAAAAAAAGAGGGAATCACTCTTTAAGAGCAAAAAAGAGCGATCTTTCTACTGAGGGATCAGCCCGAATAAGAGTGAATCGCTCTTAAAGAGTGATTCACTCTTAAAAGAGGGATTTCGCTCTTATTTTTAAATTTGCTTTATTTTTTTTTTAAAAAATTATTAAATTTTGCTATTACTTTGGGTTATGACTTGACCAAGTAGTAAATAAAAACAAGGATCTTAATATTATATGAATATTATCAAAATTTAAAATTTACAAAAGAGTTAAGCTGGTTTTTTTTGTTCAAGTTACACTGAAAAACACTGATCACCGTGTTTCCACCGATCTCAGTGTTTTTGACTGTATACCCATCACAGTGTGTCCCATATACAGTCTCACAGCAGGGATCATCCTTTTTAAGAACTGTGAATTTCGTTTTTTTTATCTCACTTAGTTTTATAGTGTTTCATCAAATCCTGAAAGGCGGCATCGCCGATCGGGGGACGTTCACTAGAGTCAGTGAGGAAGGAACCCCAAACCTTCCGTTTGCTAAAGCAACTTAACTAGACTCGATGATTTAACCACTTCGCCAAGTGAGACAGAAAGTTTTAGTTTTAAATTGATTAAATATTGATTAGTGGATATATGAAAATTTTTATTATTTTAATATTTCTTTCAATTTTTGTTCGTTTTTTTTGTTCAAGTTTTTTCGCAAGTTGGTTTTACGTGCTTTTTACACGGTCTCACTAGTTTTTTACTAGTATCTGGGGACGTCCACTGGAGTCAGTGGGGATCTGCGAAGCAGTTTCACTGATAGAACCCGAACTATCCGTCTGATAATGGACAATTACCAGCTTAACTCTGTACTAGTGGATTGCACTAAGTGAGACAAGATATGATAGATTTTGAGTGAATATAAAGGTAATCTGTAGTAGTGGATAAAACAAGCTAATATATAGTAGTGAGTAAAATTGGGGGTATAAGCAAGTAGTAGATATATAGAGTAGTGGGAAAAAGGTGGTATTTAGTCATCTTCTGATTAGGAAGTGGCGGAATAGCACCTTTCCACTACTTTTACATTATATTTTACAAACGGTGATCTTGTTAGGCTCTTTTGGAAGCGACAAAAATAAAAGTTTTTCCTTGCAAAACAGTCATCCTGTGAAAATTTGGAAGAAAGAATGACGATGTGCACGATCAAGAGTTCCGTTTAAAAATAATCGCAGAACAGTCAGATGTTAATTTAAAAACTTATGATAAAGATTTTTGGTGGCACTAACAGTATAGAGGCAGTTAATAAGATAATGGACAAAAGCTATGTAATAAAGTTGCAATGATTTCTGTGACAGCATATCCGACATGGCATGTGTGGTGCTGATGAAGAAATAAATGTCAATAGACTTTTATTTGTGAATAGACTTTGATTATTGTCAGCAGACCCCATCACCCTACAAAGACAAAAAGAAATTAGAGCGCAAAATCAATTTTCAAAATGGCCGCTTTTCCATTTAATTTTTACGTGTAAGTCATTAATACTCGTGACTATATACTGAAATCTTTATAAACATATCGTCACCTTTTTGACGCTAAAAGCCCAAAAATCCCATTTTAAATTAAACAGGGCAGAGTGACTCTAATACTAACAAACAAAGGATTTGGTAAAATAAAATTCACTGCCACTGTTGGGAAACAAAAGGTGTTTAAGCATGAACACTATTATCTGCAAAGAACTGCATTGAATGGATTTATATTCTTTCAGGAATTGGTGCGACAATTGTCAGTACGAAAAAGCTCTTGCTTTCTGCGCTCTCTTGTCCTCAAGACCCCTCAATGAAACAATGGGATCAGTTGTTTGTTCATTCGGCTTCAACCTTGAACTGAAACTGAGTAGAATTGAGACTTTTACCATCTCATGTTCAAGTCTCTCGGCAAACATAAATGGAGTGAGCTGGACAATTTGATGGACAAATGTAGAATTAACTAGAGGATTTAGTAGAAATCTGCGAAGCAGATTCCCTGATTTGAGTGAGAAAACAATTAATCCTAGTTGGCAAAGCAAGACTGTAAGTCTCTTAGTTATTAGCCAAACTGAGGAAAGTTGTTCGTGTAAATATTATAATTTTTTGTATCATTTCTTACTAATAATGGGTTAAATATAGAAAAACTAAAAGCAAATATAAATTTATTGAAGAGTATAGATAATTTGAAATAAAAGTATAAAAAAATATAAAAAATATCAAAAAAAGAGGGAATCACTCTTTAAGAGCGAAAAAGAGCGGTCTTTCTACTGAGGGATCACCCCGAATAAGAGTGAATCGCTCTTAAAGAGTGATTCACTCTTAAAAGAGGGATTTCGCTCTTATTTTGAAATTTGCTTTATTTCTTTTTATTAAATTATTATATTTTGCTATTACTTTGGGTTATGACTTGACCAAGTAGTAAATAAAAACAAGGATCTTAATATTATATAAATATTATCAAAATTTAAAATTTACAAAATAGTTAAGCTGGTTTTTTTTGTTCAAGTTACACTGAAAAACACTGATCACCGTGTTTCCACCGATCTCAGTGTTTTTGACTGTATACCCATCACAGTGTGTCCCATATACAGTCTCACAGCAGGGATCATCCTTTTTAAGAACTGTGAATTTCGTTTTTTATCTCACTTAGTTTTATAGTATTTCATCAAATCCTGAAAGGCGGCATCGCCGATCGGGGGACGTTCACTAGAGTCAGTGAGGAAGGAACCCCAAACCTTCCGTTTGCTAAAGCAACCTAACTAGACTCGATGATTTAACCACTACGCCAAGTGAGACAGAAAGTTTTAGTTTTAAATTGATTAAATATTGATTAGGTGATATATGAAAATTTTTATTATTTTAATATTTCTTTCAATTTTTGTTCAAGTTTTTTTTTGTTCAAGTTTTTTCGCAAGTTGGTTTTACGTGCTTTTTACACGGTCTCACTAGTTTTATACTAGTATCTGGGGACGTCCACTGGAGTCAGTGGGGATCTGCGAAGCAGTTCCACTGATAGAACCCGAACTATCCGTCTGATAATTGACAATTACCAGCTTAACTCTGTACTAGTGGATTGCACTAAGTGAGACAAGATATGATAGATTTTGAGTGAATATAAAGGTAATATGTAGTAGTGGATAAAACAAGCTAATATATAGTAGTGAGTAAAATTGGGGGTATAAGCAAGTGGTAGATATATAGAGTAGTGGGAAAAAGGTGGTATTTAGTCATCTTCCGATTAGGAAGTGGCGGAATAGCACCTTTCCACTACTTTCACGCTATATTTTACAAACGGTGATCTTGTTAGGCTCTTTTGTAAGCGACAGAAAATAAAAGGTGTTCCTTGCAAAACAGTCATCCTGTGAAAATTTGGAAGAAAGAATGACGATGTGCACGATCAAGAGTTCCGTTTAAAATAATCGCAGAACAGTCAGATGTTAATTTAAAAACTTACGATAAAGATTTTTGGTGGCACTAACAGTATAGAGGCAGTTAATAAGATAATGGACAAAAGCCATGTAATAAAGTTGCAATGATTTCTGTGACAGCATATCCGACATGGCATGTGTGGTGCTGATGAAGAAATGAATGTCAATAGACTTTTATTTGTGAATAGACTTTGATTATTGTCAGCAGACCCCATCACCCTACAAAGACAAAAAGAAATTAGAGCGCAAAATCAATTTTCAAAATGGCCGCTTTTCCATTTAATTTTTACGTGTAAGTCATTAATACTCGTGACTATATACTGAAATCGTTATAAACATATCGTCACCTTTTTGACGCTAAAAGCCCAAAATCCCATTTTAAATTAAACGGGGCAGAGTGACTCTAATACTAACAAACAAAGGATTTAGTAAAATAAAATTCACGCCACTGTTGGGAAACAAAAGGTGTTTAAGCATGAACACTATTATCTGCAAAGAACTGCATTGAATGGATTTATATTCTTTCAGGAATTGGTGCGACAATTGTCAGTACGAAAAAGCTCTTGCTTTCTGCGCCCTCTTGTCCTCAAGACCCCTCAATGTAACAATGGGATCAGTTGTTTGTTCATTCGGCTTCAACGTTAAACTGAAACTGAGTAGAATTGAGACTTTTTACCATCTCATGTTCAAGTCTCTCGGCAAACATAAATGGAGTGAGCCGGACAATTTGATAGACAAATGTAGAATTAATTAGAGGATTTAGTAGAAATCTGCGAAGCAGGTTCCCTGATTTGAGTGAGAAAACAATTAATCCTAATTGGCAAAGCAAGACTGTAAGTCCTTTAGTTATTAGCCAAACTGAGGAAAGTTGTTCGTGTAAATATTATAATTTTGTATCATTTCTCATTAATAATGGGTTAAACATAGAAAAACTAAAAGCAAATATAAATTTATTGAATAGTATAGATAATTTGAAAAAAAAGTATAAAAAAATATAAAAAATATCAAAAAAAGAGGGAATCACTCTTTAAGAGCGAAAAAGAGCGATCTTTCTACTGAGGGATCACCCCGAATAAGAGTGAATCGCCCATTTCAAAATGGCCGCTTTTCCATTTAATTTGTACGTGTAAGTCATTAATACTCGTGACTATATACTGAAATCGTTATAAACATATCGTCACCTTTTTGACGCTAAAAGCCCAAAAATCCCATTTTAAATTAAACGGGGCAGAGTGACTCTAATACCAACAAACAAAGGATTTAGTAAAATAAAATTCACGCCACTGTTGGGAAACAAAAGGTGTTTAAGCATGAACACTATTATCTGCAAAGAACTGCATTGAATGGATTTATATTCTTTCAGGAATTGGTGCGACAATTGTCAGTACGAAAAATCTCTTGCTTTCTGCGCCCTCTTGTCCTCAAGACCCCTCAATGAAACAATGGGATCAGTTGTTTGTTCATTCGGCTTCAACGTTAAACTGAAACTGAGTAGAATTGAGACTTTTTACCATCTCATGTTCAAGTCTCTCGGCAAACATAAATGGAGTGAGCCGGACAATTTGATGGACAAATGTAGAATTAATTAGAGGATTTAGTAGAAATCTGCGAAGCAGGTTCCCTGATTTGAGTGAGAAAACAATTAATCCTAATTGGCAAAGCAAGACTGTAAGTCCTTTAGTTATTAGCCAAACTGAGGAAAGTTGTTCGTGTAAATATTATAATTTTGTATCATTTCTTATTAACAATGGGTTAAATATAGAAAAACTAAAAGCAAATATAAATTTATTGAAGAGTATAGATAATTTGAAATAAAAGTATAAAAAAATATAAAAAATATCAAAAAAAGAGGGAATCACTCTTTAAGAGCGAAAAAGAGCGGTCTTTCTACTGAGGGATCACCCCGAATAAGAGTGAATCGCTCTTAAAGAGTGATTCACTCTTAAAAGAGGGATTTCGCTCTTATTTTGAAATTTGCTTTATTTCTTTTTATTAAATTATTATATTTTGCTATTACTTTGGGTTATGACTTGACCAAGTAGTAAATAAAAACAAGGATCTTAATATTATATAAATATTATCAAAATTTAAAATTTACAAAATAGTTAAGCTGGTTTTTTTTGTTCAAGTTACACTGAAAAACACTGATCACCGTGTTTCCACCGATCTCAGTGTTTTTGACTGTATACCCATCACAGTGTGTCCCATATACAGTCTCACAGCAGGGATCATCCTTTTTAAGAACTGTGAATTTCGTTTTTTATCTCACTTAGTTTTATAGTATTTCATCAAATCCTGAAAGGCGGCATCGCCGATCGGGGGACGTTCACTAGAGTCAGTGAGGAAGGAACCCCAAACCTTCCGTTTGCTAAAGCAACTTAACTAGACTCGATGATTTAACCACTACGCCAAGTGAGACAGAAAGTTTTAGTTTTAAGTTGATTAAATATTGATTAGGGGATATATGAAAATTTTTATTATTTTAATATTTCTTTCAATTTTTGTTCAAGTTTTTTTTGTTCAAGTTTTTTCGCAAGTTGGTTTTACGTGCTTTTTACACGGTCTCACTAGTTTTATACTAGTATCTGGGGACGTCCACTGGAGTCAGTGGGGATCTGCGAAGCAGTTTCACTGATAGAACCCGAACTATCCGTCTGATAATGGACAACTACCAGCTTAACTCTGTACTAGTGGATTGCACTAAGTGAGACAAGATATGATAGATTTTGAGTGAATATAAAGGTAATATGTAGTAGTGGATAAAACAAGCTAATATATAGTAGTGAGTAAAATTGGGGGTATAAGCAAGTAGTAGATATATAGAGTAGTGGGAAAAAGGTGGTATTTAGTCATCTTCCGATTAGGAATAGCGTTTAGGAATAGGAATAAGTGGCGGAATAGCACCTTTCCACTACTTTTACGCTATATTTTACAAACGGTGATCTTGTTAGGCTCTTTTGTAAGCGACAGAAAATAAAAGTTTTTCCTTGCAAAACAGTCATCCTGTGAAAATTTGGAAGAAAGAATGACGATGTGCACGATCAAGAGTTCCGTTTAAAATAATCGCAGAACAGTCAGATGTTAATTTAAAAACTTATGATAAAGATTTTTGGTGGCACTAACAGTATAGAGGCAGTTAATAAGATAATGGACAAAAGCCATGTAATATAGTTGCAATGATTTCTGTGACAGCATATCCGACATGGCATGCGTGGTGCTGATGAAGAAATAAATGTCAATAGACTTTTATTTGTGAATAGACTTTGATTATTGTCAGCAGACCCCATCACCCTACAAAGACAAAAAGAAATTAGAGCGCAAAATCATTTTTCAAAATGGCCGCTTTTCCATTTAATTTTTACGTGTAAGTCATTAATACTCGTGACTATATACTGAAGTCTTTATAAACATATCGTCACCTTTTTGACGCTAAAAGCCCAAAAATCCCATTTTAAATTAAACAGGGCAGAGTGACTCTAATACTAACAAACAAAGGACTTAGTAAAATAAAATTCACTGCCACTGTTGGGAAACAAAAGGTGTTTAAGCATGAACACTATTATCTGCAAAGAACTGCATTGAATGGATTTACATTCTTTCAGGAATTGGTGCGACAATTGTCAGTACGAAAAAGCTCTTGCTTTCTGCGCCCTCTTGTCCTCAAGACCCCTCAATGAAACAATGGGATCAGTTGTTTGTTCGTTCGGCTTCAACCTTGAACTGAAACTGAGTAGAATTGAGACTTTTTACCATCTCATGTTCAAGTCTCTCGGCAAACATAAATGGAGTGAGCTGGACAATTTGATGGACAATTCCAACATTCAATTCGATGATTCACAAAATATTGCCCAGTTTGAAGTTTTCCAATTGAAGGAATCTGAATTTATGCTTTTATTGCCGATTATACAAGCAGTGTATGATCAAGTTTTTCTCGTCTTCAGATTAATTTGTGAGCGCAAGCACGTTTATTTGGTCAATTTCGCTAAAATTTTGCAAATATTGAAAAAGTTGCTGTTTTTGCAAACTTTGTGGATAAATCAATCGACGGTTCGAGTCAAGCATCACCCAGTTTTTGAAAAGTATGTTCAGTCGCTAGATGTGAAGAAATTTTTCACCCTGATTTGTCAAGTATTGAGCGTTGTATTAGCACAATCGGCAACCGAGAATCAACCACCAAGCGACGCTGGGCGACAAGTTTACAGAGAGATTGTGACTTTTCTCAAAATGTTTAGGCCGGTTAGTTTCGAACCCAAGTGTCTTGTATCAGGCGTCTGTTATTTGTACAATAGAGGGGGCAAGCAAATGATTTTCTCATGTGATGATGTCAGCAAGCCTTCCAGAGGGTTCCCGAGCAGTCATTCGGAATCAATGATTCTTGACGATGTTCGCTTTGTGAAGATGGGTGTTCGACCTGTGACTGATTTTAAACAGTGCACGCGATGTGGGATGCGACAGGGATTGAGGGCCAAAAAGCAGTTCAGGTGGCCTCTGTGGGAGGCAGTGTGGCAAAGCGTGTGCCAGTGTGGTGGGAATTGGAGACGAATTGTGGTTCATGGAGGCAACTCGAGAAAGGGAACGGGCTCGACTACCGGAAGCACGTCAGCTAACACCCGGGGAACAAGTGGGCAAATAGTAACTCCTCAAAGTGAATCCAGTCGGTGAAGAATGAAGAGGAAATGAGTTGTACTTGTGAAACAATCACGAAGTGTTTGTGGGGCTTTGGCCATGTTGGTTATGCCTAAGAGCAGTAGAATCAGCGAGATGTGCGAGAGAACAATCGATGTTGATATATTAGAGTAAGATCAGAATTTGACAAATGTTTCTGTCATTAAAACTTTGTTCACGGCTCTTCTTTCTTTTCCAAGTTAATTTTATTCATGACTGATTTTTTTCTACTCGTAGACAGATTGGAGACTGTTGTGTTTGCTGTTCGTTGAAAGGCAATCCGAGTTGTTTGAGGAAGAATAATATATTTAAAATTTGATGTATTGTTTTTATAGCTGCGAAGCTATAAGCTGAGCGAAGCTATATTGCGGTGCTCTTGGTTTTTTTTACGACTCGAAGAGGAGTATTGGTTTTCTCTTGGTTTTCACGACTCGAAGAGGAGTATTGGTTTTCTCTCGGTTTTTTTTACAGGAAGTAGATTTGTTCACGCGGCATTTTGACCTAAAAGCGAAAGTGAGAGAAGCTGTCTTGGTGAACAGATTTTCGCTAAGCGAGAGAAGTTTTTTGATCATGCGCTGCGTTTAGTGAATGACTTTTTGACTTTGAACAGTAGTTTTTGACTGAATTACACATATAGATAACCGTTTTTAGCCGTTTTTTCGTCTAAATGGCCCCATTTTTTGCTTTTAATTTGGTTCCTTGTAGGAATAAATTTTATTCGATACTATATTGAAATTTCAACCTCGGAAATTGATGTCACAGTGTTTTGCAGAGCCTGAAAATGCGTTTCAAGTTAAAAATTGTCACATAATTCTTGATTTTTTAACTAATTTTTGGCTTTTGTTTAATATTAATTTCTTCATTTTTTGATCTATTAACTGTCTTTTTGTCAAAAATCAGTTAATATGGTAACTTCTCTTTGATATTTCCTATACTCAACGCCTCTTTCTACCTCTACGTAATTTTGTTTCATAAAATTGTACACATGCTAATCCGATTTTGGTAGTTTTTTCCGATTTTCGTCAGTTTTTCGTTTGTATTTTGGTTGTAACTGCTAGAAACAGTTTTTTTGTGCAACATGAGGGACTTTAATTTCGTTTCAATAAAAATTCAATCATTTTTTGGCGTTAGGTTTTGAAAAAACAGTTATAACTTTTTCATAATGCTCGTCTTAACTTAAAAGTTCTTTGACCATTCTTTTGCAAAATGTTTCAATGTTTCGCATTTATGAATTCTGCTTTTTCCTATTTTTTGTTCTCTTCAGGAGGATAGATCTTTCTATCGGATGACTAGTTATCTTTTCTATGTCTTGAATGCTGAACAATGAAATGTATTCGTTTTTCTTGAATTCTTTAAATTGATTTTCAACTTTTAAAAATCAAGAATGGCTTTTTGTTACGGTGTTCCTTACATTGTGCCCTTATTTACATTCTAGTTAGTATCATCCTAGCTTTGTCCTGGCACCTACATTTATTTTCGGTCTTTTGATTTTTTCAGTTGTAAAAAATGAATGATTTCAGTTTTTTCCTAGATTTTCGTCATTTCTTTGGTTTGCAATTGATTTCATTCAACATAAGGCAGTACTGAGAGTTTGATAGCAAGCTTTTTCCAAAAATTCCACTTATGATTAATTACTACAGCTTTCTTTTGGCCTTGGTGTTAATTAAAACGATTTTTTGCCTTTGAATATTCTGCTGCTTATGCCTTTTCTATGCTCGATTTTATTTTTGATTTAGTATGAAATCATGTTGTCTAGCTTATGTACAAGAAGGAACAGTTGTGTTTTGTTTTTTGTCTTAATCGCAGTGATTAGAAGTGTAATTATAGGTATTTTCTTATTCTTAAATTTGAGCTTTCTTTTTTGAAAAGATTTAACTTAGTTTCTAAGATTATTATCTGCCGTTTGCTTTCGCGATCTTTTTCAGATTAAAATCGTGAATTATTTCAGGGCTATTGATAACCTTGTCAGCTTTTTCAGACTATTAGATTTTTGACCACCTCGATTCTTTTGGATTTTTTAACGTTACCAAACGTTTTCAATGATCTAATAATTTTGCTGCATTTTGTTTCTCTTGTTGACGGTGGTTTAAGTTTCACCAATTTTTAGAGCAGACCTGAGGTAGTGGTTTAATGGTTTAATACAAAAGGTAGTGGCTTCCGCTGAAATTACGGTTTTGTTAGTGAAGTTCTGAGGCTTCGAGTCGCTTCCGGAATTCTTCCGGCTATGTTTTTTTTACAGGAAGTAGATTTGTTCACGCGGCATTTTGACCTAAAAGCGAAAGTGAGAAAAGCTGTCTTGGTGAACAGATTTTCGCTCAGCGAGAGAAATTTTTTGATCATACGCTGCGTTTAGTGAATGACTTTTTGACTTTGGAAAGTAGTTTTTGACTGAATTGCACATATAGATGACCGTTTTTAGCCGTTTTTCGTTAAAGTGGTCATTTTTTTTGCTTTTAATTTGGTTTCTTGTAGAAATAAGTTTTATTCGATACTATATTGAAATGTCAACCTCGGAAATTGATACCAGTGTTTTACAGAGCCTGAAAATGCGTTTCAAGTTGAAAACTGGCACATAATTCCTGATTTTTTAACTAATTTTTGCCTTTTTGATATTAGTTTCTTCATTTTTGGATCTATTAACCGTCTTTTGTTTCATAAAATTGTACACATGCTAATCCAATTTTGGTAGTTTTTTTTCCGATATTCGTCAGTTTTTCGTTTGTGTTTTGGTTGTACTTGCTAGAAATAGTTTTTTGTGCAACATGAGGGACTTTAATTTTGTTTCAATAAAAATTCAATCATTTTTTGGCGTTAAGTTCTGAAAAAACAGTTAAAACTTTTTCATAAATGCAGTCTTAACTTCTTTGACCATTTTTTTGCAAAATGTTTCAATGTTTCGTATTTATGAATTCTGATTTTTCCTATTTTTTGTTCTCTTCAGGAGGATAGGTCTTTGATGACTAGTTACCTTTTCTATGTCTTGAATGCTGAACAATGAAATGTATTCGATTTCTTGAATTTTTTAAATTGATTGTCAACTTTCAAAAATCAAGAAAGTCTTTTTGTTACGGTGTTCCTTACTTTGTGCCCATATTAACATTCTAGTTAGTATCATCCTAGCTTTGTCCTGGCACCTACATTTATTTTCGGTCTTTTGATTTTTTTCAGTTGTAAAAAATGAATGATTTCAGTTTTTTCCTAGATTTTCGTCATTTATTTGGTTTGCAATTAATTTCATTCAACATAAGACAGTACTGAGAGCTTGATAGCAAGCTTTTTCCAAAGATTCCACTTATGACTAATTACTACAGCTTTCTTTCGGCCTTGGTTTTATTTAAAACGATTTTTTGCCTTTGATTAGTCTGCTGCCTATGTCTTTTCTTGATCAATTTTATTTTTGATTTAGTATGAAATCATGTTGTCTAGCTTATTTACAAGAAGGAACAGGTGTGTGTTGTTTTTTGTCTTAATCGCAGTGATTAGAAGTGTAATTATAGGTGTTTTCTTATTCTTAAATTTGAGCTTTCTTTTTTGAAAAGATTTAACTTAGTTTATTAGATTATTATCTGCCGTTTGCTTTCGCGATCTTTTTCAGATTAGAATCATGAATTATTTGACGGCTATTGATAACCTTGTCAGCTTTTTCAGACTATCAGATTTTTGACCACCTCAATTATTTTGGATTTTTTAACGTTACCAAACGTTTTCAATGATCTAATAATTTTGCTGCATTTTGTTTCTCTTGTTGACAGTGGTTTAAGTTTCACCAATTTTTAGAGCAGACCTGAGGTAGTGGTTTAATGGTTTAATACAAAAGGTAGTGGCTTCCGTTGAAATTACGGTTTTGTTAGTGAAGTTCTGAGGCTTCGAGTGGCTTCCGGAATTCTTCCGGCTATGTTTTTTTACAGGAAGTAGATTTGTTCACGCGGCATTTTGACCTAAAAGGGAAAGTGAGAAAAGTTGTCTTGGTGAACAGATTTTCGCTAAGTGAGAGAAATTTTTTGATCATACGCTGCGTTTAGTGAATGACTTTTTGACTTTGGAAAGTAGTTTTTGACTGAATGGCACATATAGATAACCGTGTTTAGCCGTTTTTTCGTCTAAGTGGCCCAATTTTTTTGCTTTTAATTTGGTTTCTTGTAGAAATAAAGTTTATTTGATACTATATTGAAATGTCAACCTCGGAAATTGATGCCACAGTGTTTTGCAGAGACTGAAAATGCGTTTCATGTTGAAAACTGGCATATATTTCTCGATTTTGTATTTAATTTTTGGCTTTTTTCTATTAATATCTTGATTTCTGGATTTTTAAGCGTCTTTTTATCAAAAATCAGTTAATATGGCAACTTCTCTTTGATAATCCATATACTCACCGCCTCTTTCTACCTCGATTAATTTTGTTTTATAAAATTGTACATACGCTAATCCAATTTTAGTAGTTTTTTTCCGATATTCGTCAGTTTTTAGTTTGTATTTTGGCTGTAATTGCTAGAAAGTTTTTTTGTGCAACATGAGGAAATTTAATTTTGTTTCAATAAAAATTCAATCATTTTTTGGCGTTAAGTTCTGATAAAACTGTTAAAACTTTTTCATAAATGCAGTCTTAACTTAAAACTCTTTGACCATTTTTTTGCAAAATGTTTCAATGTTTCGTATTTATGAATTCTGATTTTTCCTATTTTTTGTTCTTTTCAGGAGGATAGGTCTTTGATGACTGGTTACATTTTCTATGTCTTGAATGCTGAACAATGAAATGTATTCGATTTTCTTGAATTTTTTAAATTGATTTTCAACTTTCAAAAATCAAGAAAGTCTTTGTTACGGTGTTCCTTACATTGTGCCCATATTTACATTCTAGTTAGTATCATCCTAGCTTTGTCCTGGCACTTACATTTATTTTCGGTCTTTTGATTTTTTTCAGTTGTAAAAAATGAATGATTTCAGTTTTTTCCTAGATTTTCGTCATTTATTTGGTTTGCGATTGATTTCTTTCAACATAAGGCAGTACTGAGCTTTTGATAGCAAGCTTTTTCCAAAAATTCCACTTAAGACTAATTACTACAGCTCTCTTTCGGCCTTGGTTTTTTTTAAAAGAATTTTTTGCCTTTGATTATTCTGCTGCCTATGTCTTTTCTTTGATCAATTTTATTTTTGATTTAGTATGAAATCATGTTATCTAGCTTATGTACAAGAAGGAACAGGTGTGTGTTGTTTTTTGTCTTAATCGCAGTGATTAGAAGTGTAATTATAGGTGTTTTCTTATTCTTAAATTTGAGCTTTCTTTTTTGAAAAGATTTAACTTAGTTTATAAGATTAGTATCTGCCGTTTGCTTTCGCGATCTTTTTCAGATTAGAATCATGAATTATTTGAGGGCTATTGATAACCTTGTCAGCTTTTTCAGACTATCAGATTTCTGACCACCTCAATTATTTTGGATTTTTTAACGTTACCAAACGTTTTCAATGATCTAATAATTTTGCTGCATTTTGTTTCTCTTGTTGACAGTGGTTTAAGTTTCACCAGTTTTTAGAGCAGACCTGAGGTAGTGGTTTAGTGGTTTAATACAAAAGGTAGTGGCTTCCGTTGAAATTACGGTTTTGTTAGTGAAGTTCTGAGGCTTCGAGTGGCTTCCGGAATTCTTCCGGCTATGTTTTTTTTACAGGAAGTAGATTTGTTCACGCGGCATTTTGACCTAAAAGGGAAAGTGAGAAAAGCTGTCTTGGTGAACAGATTTTCGCTAAGTGAGAGAAATTTTTTGATCATACGCTGCGTTTAGTGAATGACTTTTTGACTTTGGAAAGTAGTTTTTGACTGAATGGCACATAGATAACCGTGTTTAGCCGTTTTTTCGTCTAAGTGGCCCAATTTTTTTGCTTTTAATTTGGTTTCTTGTAGAAATAAAGTTTATTCGATACTATATTGAAATGTCAACCTCGGAAATTGATGCCAGTGTTTTGCAGAGACTGAAAATGCGTTTCATGTTGAAAATTGGCATATATTTCTTGATTTTGTATTTAATTTTTGGCTTTTTTTCTATTAATATCTTGATTTCTGGATTTTTAAGCGTCTTTTTTTCAAAAATCAGTTAATATGGCAACTTGTCTTTGATAATTCATATAGTCACCGCCTCTTTCTACCTCGATGTAATTTTGTTTTATAAAATTGTACATACGCTAATCCAATTTTAGTAGTTTTTTTCCGATATTCGTCAGTTTTTCGTTTGTATTTTGGTTGTAATTGCTAGAAAGTTTTTTTGTGCAACATGAGGAAATTTAATTTTGTTTCAATAAAAATTCAATCATTTTTTGGCGTTAAGTTCTGATAAAACTGTTAAAACTTTTTCATAAATGCAGTCTTAACTTAAAACTCTTTGACCATTTTTTTGCAAAATGTTTCAATGTTTCGTATTTATGAATTCTGATTTTTCCTATTTTTTGTTCTTTTCAGGAGGATAGGTCTTTGATGACTGGTTACATTTTCTATGTCTTGAATGCTGAACAATGAAATGTATTCGATTTTCTTGAATTTTTTAAATTGATTTTCAACTTTCAAAAATCAAGAAAGTCTTTGTTACGGTGTTCCTTACATTGTGCCCATATTTACATTCTAGTTAGTATCATCCTAGCTTTGTCCTGGCACCTACATTTATTTTCGGTCTTTTGATTTTTTTCAGTTGTAAAAAATGAATGATTTCAGTTTTTTCCTAGATTTTCGTCATTTATTTGGTTTGCGATTGATTTCTTTCAACATAAGGCAGTACTGAGCTTTTGATAGCAAGCTTTTTCCAAAAATTCCACTTAAGACTAATTACTACAGCTCTCTTTCGGCCTTGGTTTTTTTTAAAAGAATTTTTTGCCTTTGATTATTCTGCTGCCTATGTCTTTTCTTTGATCAATTTTATTTTTGATTTAGTATGAAATCATGTTATCTAGCTTATGTACAAGAAGGAACAGGTGTGTGTTTTTTTTGTCTTAATCGCAGTGATTAGAAGTATAATTATAGGTGTTTTCTTATTCTTAAATTTGAGCTTTTTTTGAAAAGATTTAACGTAGTTTCTAAGATTATTATCTGCCGTTTGCTTTCGCGATCTTTTTCAGATTATAATCATGAATTATTTGAGGTCTATTGATAACCTTGTCATTTTTTTCAGACTATCAGGTTTTTGACCACCTCAATTATTTTGGATTTTTAACGTTACCAAACGTTTTCAATGATCTAATAATTTTTGCTGCATTTTTTCTCTTGTTGACAGTGGTTTAAGTTTCACCAATTTTTAGAGCAGACCTGGGGAGGTAGTGAGTTAATGGTTTAATACAAAAGGTAGGGGCTTCCGCTGCAATTACGGTTTGGTTAGTGAAGTTCTGACGCTTCGAGTCGCTTCCGGAATTCTTCCGGCTGTTTTTTGTTTCGTCCTCTGACGCCTTTTTTTCGTTTTACATTTGTTCACACGGCAAAGCTGAAAAAGTCAAATTTTCTGAATGACTCCTTCCTCTCACTAACGTAATTTGCTCGCGTGACGTCATTTCTGACTCGCTTCAGCAAAAATTTTTAGGTTATTAGCGTGATTAGATTTTGATCATACGTGACTTACCTCACTCAATAATATGACTTTTGCACTTTAAAACTTAAGTTTAGTTTGAATTTGTTTCAGATCAAAGGAAATCATTTGTGCAGTGAATGTCCCTAATAAGAGGCTTCTGTGGAATGATTTTTAACAAGTTTTGTTAATTTATCGCTGAATGTTTTTTACCTAGTTTTTTTGAGCGGCGTCTCTTTTTCAATTTAGGTCTGTATCTGGTTCTTTCTCTATTATATGGCACGCAGGTCTATTGTTTCGCAGCTATTCCGGGAATCTGCCGGCTATGTTTTTTACAGGAAGTAGATTGGTTCACGCGACATTTTGACCTAGAAGCAAAAACGAGAAAAGCTGTCTTGGTGAACAGATTTTCGCTAAGCGAGAGAAGTTTTTTGGTCATGCGCTGCGTTCAGTGAATGACTTTTTGACTTTGAAAAGTAATTTTTGACTGAATGGCGCATATAGATAACCGTGTTTAGCCGTTTTTTTGTCTAAGTGGCCCAATTTTTTTGCTTTTAATTGGGTTTCTTTTAGAAATAAAGTTTATTCGATACTATATTGAAATGTCAACCTCGGAAATCGATGCCACAGTGTTTTGCAGAGACTGAAAATGCGTTTCATGTTGAAAATTGGCATATATTTCTTGATTTTGTATTTAATTCTTGGCTTTTTTTCTATTAATACCTTGATTTCTGGATTTTTAAGCGTCTTTTTTTCAAAAATCTGTTAATATGGCAACTTCTCTTTGATAATTCATATACTCACCGCCTCTTTCTACCTCGATGTAATTTTGTTTTAAAAAATTGTACATACGCTAATCCAATTTTAGTAGTTTTTTCCGATATTCGTCATTTTTTCGTTTGTATTTGGGTTGTAATTGCTAGAAATAGTTTTTTGTGCAACTTGAGGGATTTAATTTTGTTTCAATAAAAATTCAATCATTTTTTGGCGTTAGGTTTTTAAAAAAGCTAAAACTTTTTCATGAATGCAGTCTTAAAAGTTTTTTGACCATTTTTTGCAAAATGTTTTAATGTTTCGTATTTATGAATTCTGATTTTTCCTATTTTTTGTTCTCTTCAGGAGGATAGATCTTTGTTTCGGATGACTAGTTATCTTTTTTATGTCTTGAATGCTGAACAATGAAATGTATTTGTTTTTCTTGAATTTTTTAAATTGATTTTTAACTTTCAAAAGTCAAGAATGTCTTTTTGTTACGGTGTTCCTTACATTGTGCCCATATTTTTCACATTCTAGTTAGTATCATTCTATCTTTGTCGTGGAACCTACATTTATTTTCGGTATATTGATTTTTTCAGTTGTTAAAAATGAATGATTCCGGTTTTTTCTTAGATTTTCGTCATTTCTTTGGTTTGCAATTGATTTCATTCAACAAGGCAGTACTGAGAGTTTGATAGCCATCCTTTTCCAAAATTTCCACTTATGACTATTTACTGCAACTTTCTTCCGGCCTTGGTATTAATTTAAACGATTTTTTGCCTTTGAATATGCTTCTGCTGCTTATGTCTTTTCTATGATCAATTTAATTTTCGAATTAGTATTAAAATCATGTTGTCTAGCATATGTACAACGAGGAAAAAATGTGTTTTGTTTTTTGTCTTAATTGCAGTGAATAGAAGTGTAAGTATAGGTGTATTCTGATTCTTAAATTTGATATTTGTTTTGAAAAGACTTAACTTAGTTCTAAGATTGTTGTCTGCGGTTTGCTTTCGCGATCTTTTTCAGAGTAGAATCATGGTTTATTTGAGCGCAATTGATAACCTTGCCAATTTTTTCAGACTATCACTTTTTTGACCACCTTGATTATTTCGCTTTTTTTAACGTTACCAAACGGTTTCAATTATAAATAGCCGCACAGCGATAGCTGGGGCTACTATTGGCTTTCTCTTGTTTTTTTTATTTCGTCGGCATGATTTTTGTTACGACCATATGACGTCACAACCACTTCAAATCTGCTTTTTGTTCATTCGTTCATGCAATTTCAACTTAAGTGCGTTTGTGACGTCATTTTTCGCTCTTAGTGGAGCGAGTTTTTGTTCATTGGCGTGATTAAATTTTTGGTCACACTTGACTTACCTCGCTCTCAAAAATGACTTCCTCACTTTGAAATTGACTTTTATTTACTTTAATTCAAATAGATAAGGTCAAATGGGTGTGTGTCACTCTAAATGAAGGTTATTTGAGAGCAGCTAATAGAGGCAGCAAAAACTTATACAGATTTTTAATCAAAGTATACATATCAGCCTTCAATGAAAAGACGATTTTTTTGGTCTGCCTTTTTTTACTGTTTTTTAGACTGCAGATCTACGAAGCTATTGCGGCGCATTTCTGACAATCTGCCAGCTATGTGATAAAATTCTGCTGCATTTTGTTTCTTGGTGACAGTGCTTTAAGTTTCACCAATTTTTATAGCAGACCTGGAGAGGTAGTGAGTTAATGGTTAAATACAAAAGGTAGTGACTTCCGGTGCAATTATGGTTTTGTTAATGAAGTTTTGACGCTTCGAGTCGCTTCCGGAATTCTTCCGGCTATGTTTTTGTTTTGTCGTCTGACGCCCTTTTTCGTTTTACATTTGTTCACACAGCAAAGCTAAAAAAGTCACATTTTCTGAATGACGTCTTCCTCTCACTAACGGTTTTCGTGCGCGTGACGTCATTTCTCACTCTCTCTAATAAAACTTTTTTGCGTGATTAGATTTTGATCATACGTGACTTACCTCACTCAATAAAGTGACTTTTGCACTTTAAAACTTAAGTTTAGTTTGAATTTGCTAAAGGTCAAAGGAACTTATTTGTGCAGTAAAGGACCCTAATAAGAGGCTTCTGCGGAATCAATTTTAACAAGCTTTATTAATTTATCGCTGAATTTTTTTTACTTAGTTTTTTGAGAGGCGTCGATTTTCTTCTCAATTTAGATCTGTATCGGTTTCTATCTCTATTATATGGCACGCAGGTCTATTCTTTCGCAGCTATTCCGGCAATCTGCCGGCTATGTTTTTGTAATGCTTACTTTTGGTACAGAGTAAAACTGATTGAATGGTACGGTTGTTCTGTCTGGTAACATTCAAGATGCAAGTAACATAAATCTTCACGAATTTGACGCTCAGAACCTCGTGACGCTCAGAACCTCGTCTATTGACGCTCAGAACCTCGTGAAGTACAGAAATGATCAGTTTCATTGAGGGAATAATCTCTAGCGATCACAGGGAAAGTTTTGATGGAACATCGGGAAGATTTGGAAAATTGGCTTGTGTATCTATTCTTGGCAACCATTTCTTTTTTGTGCTGTTCTAGTTGTGCAATGATTTGTTCCATTCAACATGTAGAAAACATCAACATTTGTTAATTCTGTTAATCAACTGACAGATACTATAGTGAACTCTGGTTCAGCTTCGGCTATTCTCTATTGACTATAAAGAGAAACCAAACTATTAGTCGAAATCATCATAACTATACCGAGACTGTATCGTTGGCACTTGAGAGTGGGACGTCATGGAGGGCGTCGGCTGTCGGGTAGTGCGTGGTCCTGACTGGAAGTGGGGCAAACAGGACGGAGGAGACGGGCATCTGGGAACTGTTCGCAGTTTCGAGTCACCTGAGGAGGTGGTTGTTGTGTGGGACAATGGCACTGCGGCTAACTACAGATGTGGGGGTGCTTTTGATCTCAGAGTGTACGACTCAGCACCTGCTGGTAATTGAAGTAGTGTTTGAGTTATGACGTTTGAGGTTAGGTCTAAATAGGTTCTATTCGCGTTTGATTCGAGAATGCAACATTCTATTGGAAAGCCTAAAATGGTGAAATGCTACAGCAATTAGCCTTAAGCTCGCGAAATCGAGAATCTCTAAATGCGTCTTCTGACACTTGCTGTACAGACTACTAATATTTCGTCACTTCAAAACCAGAGAAGAGGCCCTCTTCATTTGATGCCCAGGAGTTCAAATTTGTCTCAAAGAGATCATTTTTTCTCTAATGCCTTTAGCCGTGGAATTGTGCCAGCGGTCTCTTTTTGTTCTACTAAATAGAAAATTTTGAATAGCACAATTAGTTTGCTCAAACAGAACAATCTTAGTTGAAATTGAAATTTGCTCAGCACCAGTTATTTCAGTCCTATTGGACTTTTTAAAGCGATTTTTGGCCGGAGCGGCGGACCTCCTGATTGTTGGTCTTGAAAAGCGGGACAAACTGGTGAAGACTGAGCGTGATAAAGTCGCCCTTAATATAAGCGCTCGTTGGACTGCAATTTATGTTGATTGATCTGTCCTCATTTAATGAGGGGAGGAACTTATGGCTTTTTTGTTCTGTCACATTTGATTCCCACTTAAATATCGGAAAAATAGACTTGAGTAATCCTTCGAAATTCACAAAGACGTGGAAAATCCGCAAAAAAAATCTAGCTTTTTTGTCTATGAAATCTTGCAAAATAGTACTGAAATAATTTCTGAGTTCAATGGAAAAAGATGAAAATCTCAGTTTTCAACATTAGTGGTTGCGTCATGATAACAAAAAGCTTTCCAATGATTAGATTTTTGAGCACTCCATTGTTGGTTCTTTTTATATACTACAGGAAAAAATCGATGTTCAACAGGGATATAAAACCGATGGAAACAAGGTAAGATGCCGTAACTTGAGGTTTATTATTCTGAGATATTGAGGATGTTCTAAATTTAAGATTTGCAGAACAAGTTCGCTTTATGGCGCAATTTTATTACGGAAAAGAACTGGGATCGTTAAATTTTTGAATAGCCGCCTCAGCTTCTCAGCCGGCTATTATAGCCCTCCTAGTTTTTTATTACAATTCAAAGAAATTTTACAATTCAAAGAACTTGAATTGTATTTGGGCGCTGTCTTTTTACAATTCAAAGAATTTGAATTGTATTGGAGCGGTGTATTTTTTCACGACTCGAAGAGGAGTATTGGAGAAGTCCTTTTTTTTAAATCACTTTTATTGGAGTGAATTTTGAAGCAGGAAATGAAACACGTGAAGGATTTGGAGTGATTTTGTTGCTGAAGAAAATGAAGAGTGGAGCGAAAAGAGTGGTTTTTTGTTCATATCGCTGTTTTCATATCGTTGAGGGCGAAAAATTGAGGTGTGAAAAAAAAATTCTGTAAGCGAGCAAAATTTATTCACGTGCAGCATTTTGAAGCAGTTTTTTTCATCTTTTTGGTTAAGAGGTTTGGTTATGATTTTGTGTTAATTTTAGGCTGGTTTTGGTAGTGATTTGTTAGGTTTCTGGAAATTCATATTAATTTTAGGGTAATTCGGAGGTTTTTCATTTATTTTGCAGATTTTTGGGCTAATTTTTGACAATTGTTTTGTTTTACTGCCTAGAATGGGTATTGAAAAGACCCCTATTACTCGAGCAATTTTTATATAACAAGTGGTTACAGTTTTGTGGATTTGAAGCATTTTTTGGTTGTTGAAAATGACAAAAATGGCGGAAATTAAATTTTTTTACCTTTTTTATTGCAGTTTTTGTTAATTTTTTTCTGTTTTTAGACAAGTTTATTAGCCTATTATCCCTTGCCTGTTGTTTTGCAAGCGTCTGGATACCCTATTGGCTGAAAGGAAATTTTCTTTTGATTTATGTGCTTTAGTATTTAATAAAATAACCTTCTCAAGTTTTTTAGTCCAAGTTGTTTGTATGAGCTTATTGTTTCATGATTTGGCTTCAATTTTTTGTTTAAAAAAATTTCATAAGTGATTTTAGTGGTACTAGTTGTTTTGATGGAGTAATTTTGACAGAGATAGGTTTCTCGATCTCAATTGATGACAAAATTTGATCCGATTTTTTAATCATATTTTAACAGATTTGATTTTCTTGTTTTTACTTTTTTGCTTAACGGTTTTCAAGATAACCATAAATTAGTGGAGGTACGTTTTGTCTGATGAGTAGTTGGATGGCGTTTAAGTGGATTTCAACTTCGAGTCGTTTCCGGAATTCTTCCGGCTATGTTTTTAAGATCTGTTCACACATTTTCATGATTTTTGAAGTCAAATTGGAGTATTGTTTTTGGTCACACCGAAACATTAAATAGAGCGAAAAAGCGAGTGGTTTTGCGGCGTGAATTTTTTTGCTCTAATTTAAAGTAGAGTGAGAAAAGGGTGTTTGAACAAAAATTCGCTTTCTCGCTAGTGGTTTTTTGTTCACATGCGGCAATTTCACTTTGATTTTTTATATCAAATTTTTTCTAAATGATTTTGCCAATCCATTAATAGATCTTTCTGGGACTAGTTTTTTCTTTGAGACAATTCTCTCTTTCTCGCTATTGGTTTTTTTGTTCACATGCGGCAATTTCAAATTTTTATCTGATTTTTTGGAAATGGTTTTTCCAATTCACTCATGGTCCGTTCTGTGACTATTTTTTGTTCAGTCAATAAAAAAAAATTTTGGATTTGTACGTCAGGACTTCTCTTGCTATGTTTTTTACTTCGTCATGCTAAAATTTTTCTGCTTTACCTTAATTCACAGTTTCAGCATTTTGCATGAAATCTTTTTGACTTCTCTAGGCTAGTTTCCCTCATCTCATTCTGCTAAAAGTGTTTTTAGACAGCAGTCGCTTAGCAAAGCAGTTCGAAATGAACAGAATCAGTATAAAAAACGAAATAAGAAATAGAAGCGGGATAAACCCATAAAGCCATTTTTAGATGCCCGTTACTCGAACTTTGTTCTTAGTTACCATCTCTAATGCTTATTGTATTTATATTAGCCCCTGTGTTGTCTTACTAAGAAACAGCAGTATGTTGAGCTCCATCAGAACGAATGACATCAAAAAATAGTTTGCACTTTGAAATTGTTTGTGTACAAAAATCTTTTTTTCATTAGGTTTTTCTCTTCTTTCAATCCCAATCTTGGTTATGGGAATCAACGGAGGCTATTTTCCGGCAATCTGCCGGGTATGTTTTCTTTTTCCGAACAGCCCTGACTGTTTTTCTGCACTTTCGTCTCTGAAATAGCTATTCTAGCTAACGGGTAGTTCTCATTAATTTGAGGCTTTTAATTATAATTATCGAACTTAATGATATTGACAGAATTTTTCATATTCAGTTTATATTTTTTTGCTGAAAGTTCATCGGCATTTCTTTCTGTTTTCTTTCATAATAATCGTTGCAACAGAATAAAATCTGTAAAGGTTTGCCAATCTCCTTATTTTTATAGTTGTAATGAAGTTGCAGAAAGCAGTTATTAGGTTTGACGAGAACGCTGATTCTCTTAAATATTACCGCTTTGGTCCCTTTTTGATACATTTTCAATTCATGTTATCAAAAAACAATGATGTGCGTTTCTAACAATGCATAAAGGGCAAATATATATATGAGGCTGTCTTGTTTAGTCAACTTTTCGCTTTCTGTTTACGCACCTTCGAGAAAAAGAAAAACACCATTTTGTAATTTCTTTGAAGTTTACAAAAAGAAACATACGGAAAAATTTGTTGTAATTTTAATTCAAATTGTGGAGTCTCTAACCAGTAATTCCTTGAAGTTTCAAGACAAAAGTTAACAATTTAAACTATTTGATCAAAGTGTCCAAAAATAAACAATTTTTTTTTCCACAAAATATTGTTCAAAAATTTTTTTAAACCGTCCGTTTTCTGCTAATTAAGAGATAACCGGTAAAACCATTTATTTTGTATCGAAATACATGATGGAAAATGAAGACTTCAGTAAATTTAGCGCTCTCAATATGACAAAATTCAACTTTCAATATTTAAAAATTGTAATATGTAATTTGTAATAATGTAACTTGTAATATATAAAGCAGAAAATTCTAGAGTAGATTTTTTAAATCTGGTTTTTGCAAATATTTCTTCCTATTGAATGAAGACTAGACAGTTCATTATATATAAAAACTTTGGACACGTAAAAAACAGTTTTCTGAAATGAATATCAAATCAACTAAACTCATTGCGGAAAAGTTAGGAGATGGAAATCTTTTTTTATCTTTTTTTTATATTTTATTGACAGAGTAGATCGTTCGAACAAGTTTCTTCTAGTATATTTAAATGCAGAGGAATTTGAGAGTTCGAGAAGATTTTAATTGCCAGGTTGAAAATTTTTTTACAAATGTTCATAATTTTTTACTCTGTTATACGAAATTGCTCTTCAAACTGATCTTTTCCAGTCTTTTGATTATGAAGCTCTTCTTATGAAGAAATAAGTTTTCTTTTGAAAGAAGGATAGGTTAGTTCCTTTTCTTGCTCTTCTTAAAAGTAGTTGATAACACATTTCTGAGATTTAAAAACGGATTGGCCGAGTTTGCTCATGAAACATCAAAAATGACAAAATATTTCCAAAAATTTTTAAAAGATCATTTCAAAATATTGTGTAAATATCAATAATAAGACCTAATTGAACTGTGACAAGCCTTGAATATAGATAGACGCGAAAAACAAGGCTAAAAAATTAAATTTTTTGGGTGTTGGGGATCGTGTTTGTGTGTGCGCGCCCCCTTGTTAGGGCGTACGTATTGTGTTTGCGTGTTTAAAATGTGTGGTATAGGTGTGTACGAGAAATAGAGATCTAGTGTTAGCGAGTTGTTTGCCGTAAATGTTAGTCTTAAGTAAAGGTATGGTGCAAAAACTGTCGAAAACCATTAAAAAAATCGAAAATTACTTAATATTTCAAAAAAAAAAAATTGCGTTTTTAAATATGTTCAACCACGAATCTATGTTTTTAGACCTTGCCGCTACCACGTATGCGGGACTTTAGAAAATTAAGCATGTCACAATATTCTGAGTAAACGTCAAAATTGACTAAGTTTTTCAAATTTAGTGTCAATTTCACCATTGCCGATGCAATTGTCTTAGAAGTTCACAAAAAAGTTTCCCTGAAAAAGCAATCAGAACTTGACGAACGATGACTGCGTGTGTAATCTTTGTGGTATATGTGTGTTACAGAGAGAGAGAGAGAGAGAGAGAGAGAGAGAGAGAGAGAGGAGAGAGAGCGAGAGAGAGAGAGAGAGAGAGAGAGAGAGAGAGAGAGAGAGAGAGAGAGAGGGAGGGAGGGAGGGGAGGGAGGGAGGGAGGGAGGGAGGGAGGGAGGGAGGGAGGGAGGGAGGGAGCGAGGGAGAGAGAGAGAGAGAGAGAGAGAGAGAGAGAGAGAGAGAGAGAGAGAGAGAGAGAGCTACTTTGAGAGAGTTGATTCCTTCAAGTGTTGTATACGAGTACAGGCAGAGTGCAAAACTGTCAGCCAGCATTAAATATTAGAAAAATAAGATATATTTTTGTATACAAAGTGCGGGTTTAACGAAGTCCACAATTAAAGCTGTTTTTGCCGATGTAAATACTTCAAAAAGTCCTCGCTTATTTTTGTCAGAAAAAAACAAGACCTAATTGAACATTGGCCAAACCTTGGTGTAAAATGAGTTGTGTGTGTGTGTATGTGTATGTTGGAGTTTCAAATTGTAAGTTTCAAATTGTGTTTCAATCCACAGATGTATTTAGTGGAGTTTTTTGTTTTTGTCTAACAAGAAAAAATGGCATGATTATTGGCTCATACACTAAAGTGATTTTCTCCAATGTATATAAGCTGCTTTCGGATACCCACATCGGTTTTTCTGGCAACTTTGAAATTGTTTTTACAACTTTGATTGGTATATTTGAACTTTCTGTGCTACTCACTGACTCGCACGAGCCGTCCTGTTTTAGTATCTTGAAAGTTCCAATGCACATCTTGATTTTGATTCACTAAGGCAGTACTTCATTTGTTTAAAACATTTGGTGAATTGGCAAAGTTCTTGCGGATTTTGTGTCGTTTTTTGTACGGTCTTTTCTTTCTCCTCTTGCTTTAAGCAAAGCGCAGTATCTTTTGTAATTCCTATTTTGTTGGAATAATTTCGGTTGAGGATGCAATTAAATATTATGGTGACTTTGACATTAGTCTTTTCTACGCCGTAAAGAGTTTTTGGTCTTCTGTTTGCATATGTTATTGATTCTTTCCACATTTTGGTCACTTGCAGGTCGCCTTAGTAGAGGAGAAATTCAATATTCAACCATTTTTTGTTTAATCAATTTTGGTCGATCGATATTAAATTGTGAGTGGTATCATTAGAAAGCCCTACCGCGTAGAATGTGGAATTAAAAAAGATTTGTTTTTCAGGGCCGTTTACGAGATTTAACATTTTGTGAACATTGGAATGGTATCCGTTGTTTTCGCTCACGTCTTCGCTCAATTTTGGATATTAGTAAATTTGTCATTTTTGCTGAAATTTGTTAACAAGTGTTTTTTGGTTTTGCGTATAAACCAGAAACGGGGCTGCTGACTTATTTGATCCGACGATAATAGTTCAAATTTTGCTGAAATTTTCAAATTTTAGATTGTCATCAAAAATGATACCAAATATGGTTATTTGGCCTACTTTGTTGAAATTGCCGGAAGTATAGACCTAAAAACTGATGACATGTGTGAGCAAACTCTATAGAGAGGTATTTTATTTTTGATTTATT